>NC_085868.1:42291781-42311781 GCF_034702125.1 Engraulis encrasicolus
TCTCTCCCTCACTCTACGTATCTCTCTCTCTCTGTCTCTCTCTCTCTGTTTCTCTCTCTCTCTCTGAATCTCTCCCTCTCGCACGCTTTCTCTATCTCTCTCTCTCTGTATCTCTCCCTCTCTCTGTATATCTTTCTCTCTCTCTGTCTCTCTCTCTCTCTCTGTAAGTCTACAGTATCTATCTCTCTCTGTCTCTCTGTCTGTCTGTATCTCTCTATCTCTCTCTGTCTCTGACTCTCTCTGTCTGTACGTCTATCGGTATCTCCCTGTATCTCTCTCTACCATTGTTTACAAACATTCGCGCTGTGTGGAGGGGCAAGATGCTAAGTGGCCAACCACGAGAGCACATTTTTTGATTGACAGCCGTTTCCAACAATCAGAGGTTGAAGAGGGACTCCCTGGCTGCGCACACAGACAGGAATGTTTACAAACGGGAAACTTATGTATAATCTTGGCAGTGTAACTATATTGTTTTATAATTTCTCATCATGTCTGTCTGTGTTTCCCAGGTGTTCAGCATGCTCCCCGACACGTTGGAGGACATCGAGGCGAGATTGAGCGAGGAGAGAACCAGAGCAGAGCTCTTCACTGGCATCAGTGAAACGGTAGGGCATGTGAATGGTGAATGCGTTAGAAAACTATGCTTTGCCTGTAGGCTTAAGGGCTGTGTATATACTCTCTTAGCCGCCTGTCGCCCACAGATCAACGCAGACGGTTTTAATTTTTGGTTTGTGTAAATAAATGAAGCTACAAAGCACGGGCAACTTATTTAACCCATTGATGCCTGATGTTGCGTTGCGCAACATTGGCCCTGGCGCCTGGAGCGTCATTACGCAACATTTTGGCTCATGAGATTTGAGAGAACTTTATTAAAAATCTCTGTTTGTTTGATATGAATGAACACATTCTAATGAAAGATGAGGGTCTTGGCGTTTAAATGCAATTCATAGCATATTTTCATGTGCTTCAGAAGCTGAGATATTTAGGTTTTTATAGGCTGAGGGCAACTTTTCTTAAAAAGGGCTCAGGCATTCAGCACCTTTTTTGCAGGTGCCTTAGGCGTCAATGGGTTAATGAACATCTCACAGCCCGTAGCCTGGTGAAGGTTAGAACAAGGAAGTATCTGTTTGTTCTCGAGCACTCTGGTTCTGGTGGAGAGGACCAATCACAGCAGCTCCTGCTGCCGTTAACTGCGTAGCTGTCTGCGGGCAGTCACATTTTCAGGTGTGCACACCAAATCACTGCAGAGGGCGGGAAAATAACTGTGTGGCTGTCTGCATCATCGCGCAGACAAGTTTGTTTCTGAGCATAAACATCAGTAAGAGTGCACCAACGAAATCCTATATGAGGGAATACCAAGGGTGAGCGAGAAGACCGCTGTAAGGGACTTGCATGACATTGCCAAATGCACCCAGAACTGCCAGTCAGCAAACTGGTGCTATGGGAACCATCACGTGGGTGCCGGTTAAGAGGGCGTCCCACACTAACATTTGTGGACATACTCAAGAAGGACGCCGGAGCCCAGAGTACCAGCGAACTGAAAAGATGTATGGAGAATCGGGATGACTGGAAGCAATGATGGAAGGCTCGTCTGAGGACGACCTAGAGAGATAAACCAGGCTCCACAATAAAGGTGTTTTTGCAGACGTGGCTTACTTGGTAGGAAATAATTCATGTAATGAAGAGACTTGCAAGTTCCAGTTGGAAGAAAGTTTAACCCATAGCTGACATGCCCTTGAGCAAGGCACCTAAGCCCATACTGCTCCAGGGTAAGCAATACCCTCCACTTAATTTAACTGTAAGTCGCTTTGGATAGAAGGGTCAGCCAAGTGTGATGTAAATGTAATCGTGCAGATTGTAACAGGGTTGAAAAGTCTCTTTCCCTTTGTATGCACAGATTTCTCTCCCATGGTCATCGTTCTGGAAAGACACATTCCCCATTTTCCCCTCAGCTGTATCGTAATGGGAACCTCTATGTGTGTGTATCAGAGAGTTACACATGCCGTAGTAGCTGTAATTGACCCTGCAAGTAGCATTCCTCTTCCATCAGCCTGCTGTTTCGGGCCAGTTAAAGAGTTTATGAAACGAAAACAAAGTAAAGGAATTTGACTATTTCCAGGACAGATTCTGAAAGTTCTAAGCCTTGTGAATGAAATGGGATATTGTCTGGGTGATATTTTGTCCTAAAAGTCATGTTAAAACGTTCCCAAAAAGTGTTTTTTTGGTGACATGCAAATTTTATGCAAATGATATGCGTGACATAGAAGGGGTGAGTTCACCTCATTCCACCTTGTTCAGATCAATGGCGGCTAGTACCAAAACAAAGCGCAGTGTCAAGCAGTGTGTTGCTGGAGAGCCGAACGGTGCCAGCTGCAAAAATGGCTACTTGACAGAAGGAATATCTTTGCACAAGTTCCCTTCTGTGAAGAATGATGGAACTGTGGCCAACAAGGAGAAGGCTAAATCAAGCTAGGGCTCTGTGGATCCAATGCGTGGTTTTGAAGCAAGCTTGTGGTCACTGTTGTGCTTGGCACATTTCCACCCCTTGTGCTTCACCACAAATGTGGAGGTCGCGGGCATGGTTGGACTGAAGAGAATGCTATTGCCTCAAGCAGTTCCAACAATTGACATCGCCGGCGTGCAGACTGAAACTGCCCCTGTTTTACCTTGTCCATCTGCTTTGTATGTTGTTTTCAGGAAAGGATAATGCACATTACATGCCAAACCGTTGCGAATGCTCTCGGAATATGCACTTTTTGTTGATTGCCATTCAACTGGTCAATATATTGGTTTTGGGAGGATATCCGCGCATCAGCGTGGTGCTCTCGGTCGAGGACAGCCAACTCACAGACTGGGCTACACTGCTTAGCGAATAAACGGAGATGCACATAGCGTAGGCCTACTTTGAAGCGTTGATTGTTTGTTTTTAGTATTGTGGTGCATGTGTGGCTGATGTTTGGACACACCTCGTCCTCAGAGTCAGGCTGAGGGACACGCAACGCCTGTGACTTTGAGCACAAAAAATAATAATAATGATAAACGCTAAAAATATGCTGAGGACTCAGGCTATATAGGGTGTTTTTCCAACAGCCTAATACCTCCGTTTTTTCTCTAGTTGATTATATTTTTGCATGTAGCCTACATGACACATTACACTATATCGCGCAATTGAATCAAAATGCCCCCCATTTGTCAACAAATACACACGCCATGTCATCTTTGGGTCATGGCAAAGCGCCCTTAGCAACNGTAACCATAAACATAAGAACTGTCAGGCTATGTCAACAATCGTCACTTCACCTGTCAGACATGTCACTTTCTGCAGATGTATCAGTGCCTCTGAAATAGATTTGTGCTGCTGTTTTTTTTTTGCTCATGAGGTTGGATGTGTGGTTTTTCGACACGCTGATGTTTGTATCAGAATTTTGGTTCCTTTATAAGATGTGGGTCCATCAAATGTGTGTTGTTTTCTCACATCGCCATACTAGCAAACCAGGGACTCCCCTCTTTGATGTCACAGCCCAGCTCATTAGTCACACCAAATTTCACAGAATTCACACTTTGAGTTGCCATTTTCACAAGTTCCTCCAGGATGATTGGGTTCAAAGTCTCATCGATGCTATCAGAAAAAACAAGGCTTTAATGGGAATGACCATTTGTTTTCGTTTCATAAACACTTTAATGACTTTGTAGTTCACCCACTAGCCTTGTAAAACTCACACCTGTTGCTGATTACGGTAATGCGAAGGTACAGCGTATGGCAGCGGTTTCCTTTTTTTTTCTTTCTTGCGCACCCCCTTGCATATTTCAATGTGGTTCCCTTGTGTGGGAAACCCTGGCGTATGGGAACATTCAGACTGTAAGAAGCTCTTCACACATATCAGGATCTTTTTGGAAAACGCATTGGTTTTGGCCTGCCGTTTACATGTAAATAGAGTTTTAAAATCTACACAATGAGAAATCTTTGATTGAAATACTGTTGGTCTGGCGTATGCACAGATCCTTACTGTGTGTGTGTGTGTGTGTGTGTGTGTGTGTGTGTGTGTGTGTGTGTGTGTGTGTGTGTGTGTGTGTGTGTGTGTGTGTGTGTGTGTGCTTTGTGTTTTGTGTGTGTGTGTGTGTGTGTTCAGGTTGTGGAGGAGTATAATCGGAGGGAACAAGAGATCAAGAATCTGGAGAAAGAACTGGAGGAGAAGAAGAATGCCCTGGACACCTACAGACAGAACATCTCTGAGGTGTGTCTGTGTGTGCGTGTGAAATTTCAACCCAAATGTCTTAAATTTGTGATTTTATCATTCAGACATCCATGTGCTGTTGAACATTGGGGGGGGAAAGTCTTTCAGTAGCCTCATGTACAGAACCTGCACAGTATTGCTTGCATGGATTTTGGGCTTTATGATCGCCTGTCCTTGTTACACACAAGCACGCACACACACACACACACACACACACACACACACACACACACACACACACACACACACACACACACACACACACACACACACACACACTGTCAAATTTCTCACTTTATTTTCATATATCTTGCGAGTTGGTCTTGGTCTCTCTTTTTTTCAAAATGGCATTGAAAAGTCTTTAAAAAATAATTTGGTCAAACCAGTAGACACCCTGTCTAATAATAATAACCTTCCTCTATACTCTGTCCTGTGTGCAGGTGAAGGAGCGTTGGCTGAACCCCCTCCGGCAGCTGGTGGAGCAGATCAACGAGCGCTTCAGTGACTTCTTCAGGTCCATGCAGTGTGCTGGGGAAGTGGACCTGCACACCGAGAACGAGGTCAGACTCAGAAGCTGTTTACTCCTATCAGGCTTGTACGAAATTCTGTATGGAAAGAATTCCAATTCAAAATAAGGCCATAATACGAACACTAGGTGGTGCCATTACCTTGAATTTCTTTGAATTTAATCTACACCACCCATTGAAAGTACATAGAACACCACCACCTAGTGTTCGTATTATGGCATTACTTTGAATGGAAATTCTTTCCATTCGGAATTTCGTACAAGCCTGACTCCTACACTGTATGGATCATTTTGAAAACGCATTGGTGGTGGCCCTCCGTTTACATGTAAACATAATTTTAGAATGCGCATACAAAAAAATCTGGATTTAAAGGTAAAAATTAAAATGCACCTGTTACAATGGAGTTTTTATTTTTATCCACATGTCACATTTACAACCTTCATATGTAATTAAAGGTGTGTTATCAAGGTCAGACTTAAAGGGGCTCTAGGTAGGATTAAAAGTTTAATTAATCACTGTCCCGAGTCAGGGTCATGCTTATTTCAGTCATTAGTAAGTGAACGATGACTCTCACGACCACTTTCACAGTCTGCTGTCAGAGAACCCCAAATGCAACTTTTCACAGAGCTGTCTGCTACGAGTGTCATGGAAACACTTCTCATACGAAAAATCGCTTTACATACCGTATTCAGATTTGTATCAACTTCTGGCATTCCGTGATGAAAAAGATTCTCACAGCAAGTTTATTGAAACAGCATTTTTTCATGACTGTAGATTTTGAGACAGGCATGCCACGGACACCGCACAAACGAGGTCATCCTACATTGTGCCCCTGTAAACTCTCTTCTATTCAATTGGAGTTTTAGTGACAGGAATGTTGGGCAATGAAAGTTCTGTATGCTCCATAGATTTTAATGAATGAATGAATTAAGTAATTAATTAATCCTTTATTGCTCCAAAGGGAATTTGTCTTGCGTTCAGGAGCCATAGGAAAAACAGAAACACAAACACTTGGACATGCAGACTATTACTACAGTACAACAGTTTTTATATACAAATGAAGAATTATATAGAATAATATGCATCAGAATACATTATACCCTACTAGCCCCTCATGTCAACCAGCTCACTGTGTTTGTGTGAGTGTGTTTTGTAGGAGGAGTACGACAAGTATGGCATCCGCATCAGAGTGAAGTTCCGTAACAGCACGCAGCTGCACGAGTTGACGCCTCACCACCAGAGCGGAGGAGAGCGCAGCGTGTCCACCATGCTGTACCTCATGGCACTGCAGGAACTCAACCGCTGCCCCTTCAGGGTGGTGGACGAGATCAACCAGGTAAACACACACACACACACACACACACACACACACACACACACACACACACACACACACACACACATACACACATACACACATACACACACACACACACACTCACACACACACACACACACACACACACACACACACACACACACACACACAGCTATTTTCCAAAAGCTGTATCCATTCTCAAAAATACTTAAAAACAGATGTGTTTTTGTGCTTGTTCCTCTACACATCATCCCTCAGCTTGTGCACACTTGTGCATCACAGTGGGACAGACATCACTTACATCTTTATTATTATTATTATTATGTATTTACTTACATCTTACATCTATCAGCAAACAGAAAGCATGGGCATTCAGCACGTTTTTCATACTTGGGCAAGTAATGGCAATGCAGTTCCTGCCAATGTTCACACTAAAATGGTTGTTTTTGTGTTTGTGTGTGTGTGTGACAGGGCATGGACCCAGTCAATGAGAGGAGAGTGTTTGACATTGTCGTGCGGACAGCCTGCAAAGGAACCACCTCACAATACTTCTTCATCACACCAAAGGTACATGGACACATATGCTGAATTTAAAGTTGAAGTGGCTCTTGCTAACATCAAATCAAGTAGCTTTATTTGTCCCAGCTTGGGCAATTGTTTTGCAGTTGTAGCAAAACACACACAAATACATACACTTGCACAATACATCATAAAAGATAAAGGATTAAAATAATGATTGCGCAAAATCCTAATCCAAAATATAATTATTTATGCACAGAGTAAGATTTAAAAAGATAAAAGTGCAATGGAGAAGTGAGGTACACAATATAAAAGACCTGCCCATTAGAGAGAACCAGGCCAAGTTAAATGTGTTTCAGAAAAAAAGCAGGAGAACACAATGTTGAAATTGCAAAGTACTGGTAAAGTGGTTGAGGGCAAGAATTGATCACTGTGATAAAAGTTTCACATTTTTAAGGTAAGGTCTCTGTGTGTGTGTGTGTGTGTGTGTGTGGGTGTGTGTGTACGTGTGTGTGTGTGTGTACGCAGGGTGTGATTTGTCGGAAAACCAGAAGGGGGGATACGTTTCAGATTTTAATTAATATCAATGGAATTACATTGAACTGTAATAAAATTATGTAGAAAAAGTAGCGATATCAAGACCAGAAAGGGGAAACAATCCCCCCATCCCCCCCAACAAATCGCACCCTGTACGTGTACGTGTACATTTGTGTTCCTATTGTAACGTGTGTGTGTGTGTATGTGTGTCTTTTCCTATTGTAACACCTGTGTGTGTGTATCTGTCTCCAGCTCCTCCAGAATCTGCAGTATGCTGAGGACATGAGTGTGTTGTGTGTCCATAACGGGCCCCACATGCTGCCGCCCCGTGACTGGAGCAGCCAGGCCTTCCAGCGACGCCGTGCACGCCAGAGCAAGTAAAGGTCTATTTAGACTCCTCCTTCAGTTGCAGGACACGTACTGTCAGCGGGGGGTAGTGGCACATTACGGACAATTCAGCCTTGGAGAAATATTCTTTGAGTACTGCAAGGGTTCGTTTTAGCTCTAAAGAGTGGGGCGTGATGGCTGTTTGAGTATGTGATCTGCCGCCACCCCCTGCTGACAGTACGTGTCCTGCAACTGAAGGAGGAGTCTGAACCAGAGCAAGTAACGCCACTGGAAAACAATGACCGCCTTCGTCATGGCACCGCATTGCTGCTTTTGCTGTGCACCGCGCATGCACACTTGGCCATTTCATTCTAGTCGGAATTAGAATTAGAATAAGAATTTTCTAAGCAGAATAAAAAATGTCTAACCAGAAAGTGCAAACCCCGCCGTGTGCACACTTGGAAAGTCACACTTGTTAACATATCTAGAAAATATCTATATGTACATTCTCAGTTAGTTTTTTTATGTTTGTTTAAATTTGTTGATTGTTTAAGTTCTTTGGTTACAGAATGCATTAAAATGGCTAAGTGCGTATATGCGTTGCACAGCAAAAGCAGCAATGCACCATCACGAATGCGGCAAATGACCTGTGGCACCAGGGGTGTCATCCCCTACTGTGTGACGCGCGCGCACACACACAAAAACGCACACTCGTTAACATCTAGAAAATATCTATATGTACATTCTCAGTTAAGTTTTTTAAGTGTTTGTTAAAGTTAAAATTTGTTGATTGTTAAAGTTCTCAAAGTTTGTTTAAGTGAAAGTTTGTCGAAGTTCTTGTTCTTGTCTAAGTTCTTTGGTGCCAAGGAAGTTCTTTAGTGCCAAGTAAAAATAAAGTTGTTTTGAAATGCTTTTCGTGTTTATTCACTTTTATGGTTTGGCCTCGGGGCAGGTGTGTTTGCATGTCTGTGTGTGTCAGTTGAAAAGCATGTTTCATGCCTGGTAAGGGTTATTTTGACATGAAAGTACTGAAGACCCCAGTTGGAATATTTTGTGGTTATTATAAGGACATGTTCAAAATCTGAAATCCTGTAAATCAGGGTAAGAAATTCTGTTTTGACCAAAACCTTGATGCAACAGTCTATCTGTGAATGTCTAATTCAAAAACTAACTTTACTACGTTCATAGAGTCATAGTAATCATCAATTTACTGCCATGGCTGGCTTATGCCTGTGAAGTGTAAGTGCCAAATCACTATTGAACATTTCCTTGGACATTCCCAAGTGGAATGGAAATACAATTCTCACATCTGACTGGCAGTGTAAACAGACTAGCAGTTGAAGGTATGCCTGGCGAAGATCCAGGGTGATCGAAACGTTGCTGTTTTAAGTTAATAAAGCAGTGGTTCCCAACCTTTTTTGGCATGGGACTCCATTTTTGGGACCTGGGGACCCCATACACATTTTCTTTCCATAATAAAAATGAAAACATCACTGAGCTACAAAAGCTGTAGTAGGGTATAAAACCTGTAGATGGATATGATATATTGTAAATGGTGCTTCCAAGAGAATATTGGATAGATGTTACATGAATTGGTCATATTTATCAGTATTCTTTTTTCACTCACACTCCCAGACATTTCAGGCGACCCCATTTGAATTCTAGGCGACTCTAAATGGTTTCCCAGACCAACCTTAACCAACTGTCTGAGTCAGTATGACACTTTTGTCTGGCACCTGCAACAAGTGACTTTGGATATGCGCACCCTACCTATAACGACAACATACTACAAGTAGCGGTATCATGCAATGTGGAGGCAAGAACATAATGTACACGTGCGTGCCTCGTAAAAGCGCTCGGTACGGCAGTGTTCAGTGGGGGTGTGTCCAACTTGAGATGTCCAGCTGAGCTTACACAACAGCGATGGAGTGACAACCTGACAGCCCGACGAGTCCTTTTTGGTGACACACTTTAATATCTGCTATTTTGTTTGCCTATAGCCTACATATTACCAGTCGGTTTTAGGAATAACTTTGCACCAGAGAGCGCACAACATTGATTGCTCTGTGCTTTGTTTACATCGTAACTCAAATGCTCATGTGCGCTTTACTCACCAAGTATTACTAATTTGAGCATTCTTGATTCAGTAAATACGTCTTCTGGTGTTAAAAGAAGCAACTGTTTGGAGCTAGTGCCAATTCGCTGTGCAATTTCGTAACTGCATGTCTGGAACGACCTGTACTATCTTGGTTCTTTCAGAAAAGAGACGCAGAAATCTCTGGTAATTCCTCTGCGCAGGAATCGAAGTGCAATCACCATGGCCGTCTCCTTCCTCAGAATGGGGCGAAGTTGTGGTTTGAAGGTATATTCATGTAGTTATAACCCTTTTGCACCTTCCCTGGTTATGACCCCTTCCATATAGGCACGTAGCCTATACCACCATGTTTACCACTGTTACCCAATCTTGGCACGTCAGATCTGTTCCCTGTCAAAACCAGTCGCGCCGATAAATGCTGCTCTGTTTGTAGCGATTCGAGGACTTAATGTGTGAGTAAAATTAACTATCTGATAACAAAACCAAACATACTGTAGAAACGAACAGCAGAGCGCTGATAAAATGCTATGCGTTTGCGAGAGGGCGCTTTACCACATTCTACGACCATGGAGAGCGCTATTGCAAGAGGAGAAGGAACAGCGCCCACTGGAGACGGGCTTAGAGGTCCTCCAGTCGTGCAAAACATTACAAGTGAAATAATTATGGTATACTGTATAGTAGGCCTATAGGCTACTGTCAAAAAAGGAGCCTGATACAAAAACATAAAAAGCGTCCTCTGTGCGCAGTGCGCGCACATACATTGGGCATGTCATGCGCGCACGCTCAAACACAATGAAGCTCCTAATTTGGCAGACACCTTGATATAGGCTATCGGTGCAAAATAGAAACGTGATTAAACCAAGATAAGTCCTTAAGTTAAAACAGTAGTTAGTCTAGCTAATGCACATAAATGAACTGTGAAACAATGGGTAAACAGCTCTTCCCTTCAATGATCCAAAATTGTTCCTCTCTCACTAGTCATTTAATTTAAGGTGTCCACTTTAACTACCAGTAAACGTATCTGGAAAGACTATTCATTGAAGCCCACTATTAAACATAGAGGCATGATGTTAACTCATTTTATGGTTGTTGCTTCATCCCCATAATATAGTCATTTCATAGCCCATCTCAGCAGAGGCGCGTCTTGTCATCAGGCTTGACAGGCAGCCGCTTGTGGCCCGCAAGCCCTAGATAGTGAACAGCCCAAACTTAATCACAGCAGTGGTGCTTTTGGTTCAAATGTTCATTATTTTAATAGATGCATGACGTTCATTTTTTCTTCAAGTTATATCAAATCTTTCTATATCAAAGTTTATTTTGTTTCAGACATGTAAAAGTTTTTTTATCTTTTACCCGACATGTTCCAACGGTGAAACTTCCTCTCAAAAAAGTTTTAGAAATACCAAGGCACTCATCTTCTTTGTAATTAAAATGCCTTTATTTTGTTATAATAAATAAATAATATAAATATATAAATATATATATAAATAAAGGCATTTTAATTACAAAACTCATCTTCTTTGTAATTAAAATGCCTTTATTTTGTTATAATAAATAAATAATATAAATATATATATATATAACTATATAATATATATATATATATAAATATATAAATATATATATAAATAAAGGCATTTTAATTACAAAGAAGATGAGTGCCTTGGTATTTCTAAAACTTTTTTTTTAAATCAACCAAGCCTGTCACCAAAGAGCACCATCTTAAAAAAACTAGACAGTTCCAGGAAGCACTCCAACTGGACTTCATGGTGAAACTTCTTCTTCAGAGGGTCACATGTGAACATGTCTGGTAAAAAATGTAAAAAAAACTTTTTCTTGTCCGAAACAAAAGAAACTTGTAGATTTATTTCATTATTTAAATATTTGCTTGGGGCCCTCTCGCGGTTGACGAGACCCTTGAAAGAGTTTTGGAGTCGGCCAAGACCTAGCCATTCTTTGAAATGTATGAGATGTGTTTTATAGCCCGTCTGGGCTGCCTAAACTTTTTCAGCCTCTCAGACAGTACGCTCTAGGTGTAATCCGACACGCAGGTGTCACAGTAGGTCTCTGATATTTCTTTGTCCTGTTATAGTTGAGTCTGAGTTGTATTGACATGAGGTGTAGTAGTCAGTCGCTGATTGTCAATAACCCTGTCTGTTTTCCCTGATTACAAGTCGTTCCAGGTCAACGTGTGTGCCAGTTGGAACAGACTCTTTGTTGCCAGCTACAGCAGTAAATTGGGAGGCTCACAATACAAGGACGTCAGGAGAACACACGTCAGTAAGTTCAACCAACCACAGCCTACTTGTAAGCCTATTCTCTCCCTGCGTTTGCCAACATTGCTCACCCATTTAAAATGTTGATATTGTATGTTTTAGGGGATATGTTTAAAATAAACCTTAGATTCATGTGTGAAGTAATTCAATGTACATGTTTTGAGAAGACATTATGCAAGTTGGCAATGGTTACGTACCAATAATGAGTAGCAATTAGTCAATGACTCCCTCTTGATTATTTACCACTAGTGTGTTCATTATAGATCCTATGAGGGGTGAACCTTCATAGCTACAGTATTTAAAGAGTTTATTTGCAAAACAGTGTATCCACCATTTTTGACTTTTGCATTTTATTTTCAAATATTGTGACAACATACTTTTCAACCTAAATAAAAATGCATTTTGCAATGCAATGCAATGCAATGCAATGGAATGCCCAATACAAAAAAGACAATTTCCCAACATTCTACAAAATGGAAATACACCGTTTTGCAAAAAAAAACCTCAAAACTGGATGTAGCCCAGTTGCTGATCTCTCTGGGCGCGAATAGTAGCTAGTCTCTGGTTATTTCCCAATGTCTAGTGTGCACCCTTCGAAGTGGGTCAACCTTCGTAGTCACACCCAGTGATTGGATGCCGCAGAGTTCACCAAAGAGTATCCAATCACTGGGCGTGACTATGAAGACTGACACGCTACCAAAGCTCATACACTTGACATTAGGAAATAGTGAATGACTCCCTTTTTGACCTTTTGATTATTTATCATGTGTTCACCATCTATCCTCTGCTGGATGAACTTCAATAGCTACTGTATGTTTACCAGAGGTGAAAAGAGTACTGAGAAAACGATAACGCTCCCAACCCTCTATTCATTGTTATCCGTAAGGGCCAGTGGCATAGTGCCCAGGGCCACAAGCCATTTTTGACCAGTGAGGGGGCACCACAAGACACAAACTTAACAAATATTGTTTGTAAAGGGGGCACCAGTGAGGTATAGTGTCCGGGGTCACCACAATGGCTTAATACTGTCCTGCCTCTATTTGTTGACAGAAAAGGCCAAGCCGAAGCCCAAGCTGGATGTAGCCCAGCTGCTCCTCTCTCTGGGGATGAAGCCTCCTGCGGCCAGACCAGCCACATCCACAGCCACCAAGCTCGCTGTGAAAGATGCTTCCAGACTGACCAAACCTATTGCACCTGCACCGTCAACTGTGAAGACGTCTAGTCCACTGCCTGCTTCAGATCCTGCATCTGCTGCCCCCCCACCACCCCTTCCATTAAGACCAGCGCCATCATCATCAGTGGACTTTAAGGCTGCAGCTGCTGCTACTGCTGCCCATCTGCCCGTTGGGGTATCTTCCTCTTCCTCTCCTGCTACCGTGTCTGGAGCATCAGCAGCGGAGGCGGCGTCTACTAGTACCTCACTGCCGTCACCACATGATGGCGCTGCCTCTCCTCAGCCTGATCATGACGCCAGCAGCCCTGTTGTTATGGAGGCTCTCTCTGCGAGTGCTGTAGTAAAGCAAAGTGAACTAACTGAATCTCAATCCACTACCGCCTCTCAGGAGACAACAGGTACTCGAGTTGTTGTAGATGTTGTGGTAGAGGTACCTACCCCAGCAGAACATCAGCCTGCATCCCCCTCTCTTGTTGTTGATGTAGACGCTGGTAGAATTTCACAGACCACCTCCCCTTTTTCTACCATGGACAGTGAATCCCTGTCTGACCCCTCCCCTGTCTCTGCTATAGACTCCTCCCTCTCCCCTTCAGACTCACTTCCCCCCACTGATTCCATTTCTCAAGCTGTCGCTTCAACAAGTGCTGAAGAAACGGAAAGTGTCCTACGGGAAGATGTGGCAGTCGCTGCCCCCCCAGAGGACATTGTATCAGTTACCCAACGGGAAACAGAAGCACCGGAGACTATGGCCACAGAGACTATTATGGAGGTAACAGACACACTAACTATCGTTCAAGTCATTCCTCGGGTATCATCCAATGCTGAGGTTGTTTCTGCCACAGAGGTAACCAGCGAGGTCACGTCATCTACCTCTGCAGAGGAGTTCCCTTTGGACGCCGACACTGTAGTACTCGAGGATGTTGTCATACCTGATCTCTCACTTGATCTTGATGTAGTCTCCCTCCTCGAGATGGAGTCTTTTTTGGCAACCACCGTCTCTCAACTTAAACCGGCGACAGCTGAAGACGGCAGTGCAGAAGCTCCCTCTTCCACTCCTGCTGCGGATGCTATAGCACCTTCAGAAGTCAGCGGCGGGCTTGAAATAGCGCCGTTTTTAGAAGACTCAGATGTGCCTGATTTGACTGCCCACTTAGAGGCAGTTTCTCTTCTGGAGGTTGCTTCTTTTCTAGAGACTGTACCTGCAGCAGACGCCACAGACCGCTCAAAGTCTCCTTCCCAGCCCACAATATCCTTAGAGGACGTGACCGTGCCTGACCTTACTCCATCATTAGAAGCAGTGTCTCTTTTTGAAGTTGAGGAGTTTTTGCAGGACATCTCTGCAACTTTAGGAGAAACAGAAGGAGGCTCTGATGTGGTGGCAGCAACAGCAGCTTCACCTCAGACTGATCTTAGTAGTGACTCTTTGTCACCAACTGCAGCTGCCGATGATGCCATGTCCCTGTTGGAAATCGCTCCGTCTCTTAAGGACGCAGCAGTCCCAGATCTCACAGCCCAGCTAGAGGCCGTGTCGCTCCTAGAGGTCGGGCAGTTTCTTGAGTCTGTGCCAGATACAACAGTAGCAGCAGCAGCAACGGTGTCCACAGTGACCAGTGATGCTGCATCATCAGAAGCAGTAGCAGCAACGGTGACCACAGTGACCAGTGATGCTGCATCATCAGAAGCAGTAGCAGCAACGGTGACCACGGTGACCAGTGATGCTGCATCATCAGAAGCAGTAGCAGCAACGGTGACCACGGTGACCAGTGATGCTGCATCATCAGAAGCCTCCACCACCTCCACCTCGCTGCCTCCTAAAGACATTGTTCTGCTTGATTCCGAGCCCCAATTACAGTCTGTTGTGACACCAGCACCTGAGGCTATGACTCCAGAAGGTCAAGGGGCAACAGAATCTTCACCATTACAGCAGCCCGTGGTGTCTTCAGACATCCCCACAGACATGTCCTCGGAGACTGTAGCTACAGACAGTATCCCTACAGCATCCAAAGAGCCAGTTGTTTCTATGACGACAGCCTTGGACACCCCTCCTTTGGAAACAACAGCACAAGAAATGTCTACAGCCATCACAGAGCCGGTTGCCTCAACAACACCCTCCACTGACACCGTTTCCATGGTGACACCCTCAGATTCGCTTCTGACAGACGTGCTCACCACGCCCCCTTCAGACCAACTAACTGCCACTTCAGACACAGTTACCTTGGAAACACCCAGTGATGCAATTCCATCTACAGAACCCTTAGATATGCTGCATGGGGACACCCCTTCAACAATAACGCAATCAGTTTCAGACCCACTGACCTCTGCCACACCCTCAGACGCACTTACCGCAGAAATGCCCTCCACAGATCCCCAGGGGTCAGTTGCTTCCGTAACACCCACCGACACAGCCACCTCTGAAATACCTTCAGGTACAGATACACTTGTCACGCCGGTCTTAACCTCAGTTACCGCTGCAACACTCATACACACAATCGCCTCAGAAATCTCAGACACAGCTTCCTCTGCTGCACAGCATGAAGACACCCTTTCTACAGCATCTGCCGAGCCACTTGCATCCACAACTACGTCTGACCCAGTGGAAGCTAGTGCGACCATTCTAGACGAAGAGACTCCTGAAGTTGTTGCGACCACAGATGACGCAGTAGCACATCATGTCCCACAAGTGGCAGCGGATGATCTCACAGATGAACCTGCTGCTGCTGCCGCCACTCAGCAGCAGACACCTGAAGATGCAGCTGAGAGCCTCATCCCAGCAGCAGCAGTTGGTTTAACAGATTCTCCAGTGGAGGAGACCCAGGATGGCCCTACAGATGTGTTGGCAGGAGTGACCACAGAGGAAGTTAGCCCGCCGAGCATAGAGGGTACTTGTGCTAGTTTTAATACCCGCTCCGCTTGGTTTTGTCTGAGTTTTCTCACCCAACTCTAACCCAGTATAGTACTGTCGTAGGTGCATCATATATCCCTCCCCATCCCAGCATTGCATCCAATAGCCTATGCAACAAGTGAACTTGACAAAATTGACAAAAAGATATAGTGGTAGCTGTACTTGCACCCTTAGTGAAACTAAATGCTATTTCTTTGCCACCTAGACAGGGTAAATTCTTAGATTACAAACAGTAGCTTATATAGTAGTTTATATATAGTTCAGAGCACTTCAAGAAATGCAATGAGGAACCTTTTTTTAAGTGATACTTCTTAACATTAAATTGTCCCCTTGTCACATTATTTCCAATTGTGAGCACAGTCTGATACAGCATGTCAATGGATAAAGAAGATATTAATTAACAACGCCATGTATTACCACACATAATACACATCTATTTACAATCACAAGAGGTGCATGTATACATTTTAACATTGTAAATCAGATCTGAGATGCCGTTTTTGTCATCCTTCCCTTGGTACAATTGCTATTATTTCCTGCATGTAACCAACCAGTCTCACACAAGATAGTAACAAAGCCTGACTAAGTTATCAGTCATACTGTATAGTGGTGATTCCTGCAGTCCAAACTTGGGCATCAAGCTCTACCTAGTGGTTTGCAATGGTATGAGTCTTGTGTGAGGGGCTTCTGTGACTGTGCATAAGGAATCCTAATGGTGTGATATCAAAGTCTTTTTATAATCTTCTATTTTTAAAAACCTCTGGTGAGACCTGGTGTGTTGTGTGAGGGGCTCCCACGGTAATGCTTCCTGAACAAAGGATCATAATGCTTTGATATCACCTTCTTTCTATCTATAATTTAATTTGAAAGTCTCTGATGGGACTTGGTATGCGTCTTGTGTCAGGGACTGCAGTGATTATGTTCCTTGTATGAATAATACAAATGCGGTGATATAAAAGTCTGTGTTTAATCTATAATCTATAATCTCCTAATTAATTAAAAAGTCCCTGGTGATGTGTCCAACAGCTCACCTGGACCCAGTGCAGCGGCTCTTCCTGGAGAAGATTAGGGAGTACGCGGACCTCAAAATGTAAGCAGCTCGATCTCAGATCAACAAATTGCTCTTTGCATCTTTACTTAGCTGTGCTGATGGCTATCCCCCTATCTCAACTCTGTGCTTTGTCTGATGCTCTGTGTCTCTCTCACGACATTATGCACTCAAAAAATTAACACACACACACACACACACACACACACACACACACACACACACGAACAACTTGCATCAACAATATTGCTCACTCATGTAAATGCATTCTGGACTGGCCATTGCGCGCACTTACATAAATGCAAATCAAATGCAATGTCCATCCATTCCACACACTCACAAATTATTACATTTATGTAATTAATTTCCCTGCACTTATTCTCATGCGCATTTGAAAACACGCACGCACACACACATACACACACACACACACGCACTCGCGTGCACACACACACACACACACACACACACACACACACACACGTGCGCAGGGCTGGCGAAGGGCGGTTGGAGGATGGCTCAGAGTTTCAGCATCGCCTGGCAGAGGAGGAGGCCAAGCTGCAGAGGCTGTACGGGGGTCATGACCTCACACAGTTCCCAGAGTTCAACTTCCCTGGTGGGTGGCCAACGCTGATCTCTCTCCTTCTCTCTGTTTCTCTGTCCCTCTCTCTCTCTCTCTCTCTGTCTCTCTCTCTCTCTCCCTCTCCACAAATCATCCTTACACACACACACACACACACACACACACACACACACACACACACACACACACACACACACACACACACACACACACACACACACCATTTACAGCAGTTATTGCAACTCATCCTCGAGCACACTCCGAAGACATACCACAAGCATACATACATTCCACAACACAGTCTGCATACATACATTCCACAACACAGTCTACACACACACACACACACACACACACACACACACACACACACACACACACACACACACACACACACACACACACACACACACACACACACACACACACACACACACACACACACAGATACACACACACACAAAGACAAAGTTTCACAATGCGCACAGTCACAACACATCCTGCAAGGCACCAAGGATGGATTACTGTCTGTATGGGTGTCTACCAGGCCCAGGCCCAGGCCCAGGCCCCAGCAACCCAAGAATCAAGGGGACCCTGAAGCCCAAGCCTCTATTATTTTCTTTTTCATATTGTGTTAAAATGACACTTTTGTAGAAGAAGGTACCGCACACTCTTGTCCATCGTGCTGCAATTTATTGACAAAACAACGTTTCGGCCCGTCTGGCCTTTCTCAAAAAACTTGAGAAAGGCCATACGGGCCGAAACGTTGTTTGTCAATAAATTGCAGCACGATGGACAAGAGTGTGCGGTACCTTCTTCTACAAAATTGATCTTGCACCCGCTACCTGCACCTCGAAACCTCTGGTGTGCGTTGGTTTCCTCCCTCACAAAAATGACACTTTTAACAATTGTATTTTCACATTTTCTTGAACCCACAACAACATTGGGCCTCTACCATCTGTCCGGATCTTTTTGTAAACCAGCAACACCCATGGCTTTTTAGTTTTCTGGCCCAGGGGGCCACAGAGTCATACATCATTGAGGGCAGTCATGGGTGAGCGGTTAGGGCGTCAGACTTGCATCCCAGAGGTTGCTGGTTCGACTCCCGACCCGCCAGGTTGGTGGGGGGAGTAATCAACCAGTGCTCTCCCCCATCCTCCTCCATGACTGAGGTACCCTGAGCATGGTACCGTCCCACCGCACTGCTCCCCATGGGGCGCCACTGAGGGCTGCCCCCTTGCACGGGTGAGGCATAAATGCAATTTCGTTGTGTGCAGTGTGCAGTGTTCACTTGTGTGCTGTGGAGTGCTGTGTCACAATGACAATGGGAGTTGGAGTTTCCCAATGGGCTTTCACTTTCACTTTCACTTTCACATGAATCAATCCATGCAAGGCACAAGAGTAGTGTACTGCATCAACATTCATTGTGCACATTTTTAATGTGATGACAATGGGCACATTCGTGATAAAGCAGTGTTGCTTTTGCTAGGCAGGGCGCATGCACACTTTGCCAGTTTGATGCATTCTGGTTAGAATGTTCTAACTGCGCTAGGCAGCGTGTAGGCCTATGTGCACTTTGTCAGTTTGATGAATTCTAGCTACCACAATGCATCAAACTGGCGGATTTGCGGATGCACGCTGCCTAGCAAAAGCAGCACTGCTTCATCATGATCGTGTCCATTGTTATCACAAAAAATACTCCTTCAAACTGGTGTTGTTTTGTACCTTTTCCATCTAATTGCAGAGCCCAACCTGGATGAAGTGCACACTAAATAAGGAACTAGGCTGTCGGCAAGTCATGCCTGGAACTACAGGACTACAGTGGATCAGAGTTTGGGGCCCATCGTGAATCGGGGTCGTGTGAGAGTGTGTGAATTTGCCAAAGCTCCAAATGTATGCTGTGTTGACACATTTTGTCCTAGACATGTACAACTTTTTCTTTTTTTTAGACTTTATTATGGACAGGACAGTATGAGAGGTATACAGGAAGTGAATGGGGAGAGAGACGGGGAGGAGTCGGCAAAGGACCCGGGCCGGAAATCGAACCTGGGTCAACTCAGTCCGCATGGGAGGCGAGTGCCCTACCGGAGGGCCACCGCAGGGCCAGACATGCAAGTTATAGAATATGTGAATACAAAAGGTGTGCTGAACACCACAGGGTCACAGTCACGAAATGCACAGCAAGACCAAATGCAAACATACAGGGGTTTGTGAAATGCAATTTGATTAAAATGCACTTTGTTTCCATTAAGAGTTGTAGTCTTTTTTTCACTGTAGGCTAGCTAATACCATTCCAAACACCACGATTTCTTTTAATAGAGCATAGAGCAAGGCCAACTGTGTCCAATGAATATTTTAGACGGCAAAGAGCAGCGTGGAGTCTGACTGCCTTCCTCTGAAGCCTCGGGGGCCAGGCCCTTTGCCGCTGAAACGTCATGTCTCCTCCCATCTCATGGTTA
>NC_085868.1:42314281-42321781 GCF_034702125.1 Engraulis encrasicolus
CAGAGCAGACTAGTATGCAAGACTGACTTCCTTCTTGATAGTCTACTGGTCCAGACAAGTGAACACAACAAGTCCCTTGGAGATTCCCAAGGTTTGGAAATATCTGTCAATAACAGTAGAAAGTACATGTCAGTAATTGCTATGCTAGCTAGCTACATGATTACATGATACAGTACAATGTCTCTTTGTTGACTTACTTGCTTCATGCAGAGACCCTTGATAGAGGACTCCTATGATGCACAGCGTAGTAAGCAGGACTCTAAATTACGGCAACACCAGCCAACTGGCCAAATGCTGCTGAAATCTCAGTTTTGGCTCGTAGGAAAGACCAACTGACCAACTGTCCCATTAGTGAATGTGCTTGGCTAGTAAGATTTAAAATCTACTAGCCATTTGGCTGGTGTTGCGAACATAATACTATAGGGCCCTGGTACACAGTAAATGTTGCAGTGTTAATTCAACACTTAAAGAGTTCATTTAAGTCCAAATGATGTCAAATCAACTCTCTAAGTGTTAAATGAACACTGCGGAATTTACTGTGTAGTGAGCCAGATTAGTTACGGCTGCAAGGCTTTTGATTGGTGTGTGTTTGTATGTTCTCTAATAATTTATATGCAGAGGGCATGACCTTTTAACAGAGTATTTATAGTGTCGAGTAAAAGATGATCATTGCAGTATGCTGTGGTGTTGGTCTCTAGCAAAGGCCCTCTGTTGGCCTTCTCCCTTATAGATACAACCAGGGCGAATGTGATAAGAGATTCTATTTAGGTGTGTGTGTGTGTGTGTGTGTGTGTGTGTGTGTGTGTGTGTGTGTGTGTGTGTGTGTGTGTGTGTGTGTGTGTGTGTGTGTGTGTGTGTTTTTCCCATAGATGGGTATTTTTAACACATTTCTCAATTAGAGGCATTGTCTCTCCGTCACATGCAGCGAAGTCTCATGGGGTTTAACTCCGCTAAGGAGGAGCAAAGGGATCACACAGACACACTCACACACACACGCACAGATACAATTTAAAACCTCTCAGTTACTCCTACAAAATCGACATCAAATGTTACATTTTTAAAATTATATTCTCCACCAGTGCTCTGACTGATTTATACTGACACACCTCCATGCCTGTGATGTGTGTTGTGTTGTGTTGTGTGCTTCCTACTGTGCTATAAGCATACAAATGAAGTGTATGTTGTGTGACCCAGGTCACTGAGGTCAGAGAGGTTAGAGCGGATCCCCTGCAGTGACTTGTCTTCAGTCTTCTCTCTATCCCTCCCTCTCTCTATCCCCCCTCCTTTTCTTTTCGTCTAATCTCCAATCTGGTCCTCCTTTGCCATTTCTTATTTTCTTGTGCTTTTTGCCACACATTAATGATTATAAGTTCCCTCGTATGAAAAAAACTCTAGTTGTTCCAACTCTGTTTCAAATTTGAAAGCCCTTCTCAGGGCAGAAAATGATTTCATGTCTTTTTTTTTTTCAAATTACTTTTTTTTTTGAATTTGCTGCTCTCTTCTATTTGTATTTTCTGTATCACCCGTTTCCCTCCCTCTCCTCTGTAAGTATTTGTGGAAATTCGTGGGAAATGTGAAAAGTGAATTTGTGAATGGGCAGCAAGAATTCTGGAAATAAACTTTTAAAAATATTACACAGTTCACCTTTTAAAGAGAATGGAACTAAGGTCTGTCTACTTTTGTTTTGTATGACTTTTGTCTCTCTCCTGCTCGCTGTAGATTGTCGCGGGCCAGACAGAATGCACCAAAGGGGACTATGGGGACGCGACGACTGTCAACGCGGTCCCCAGCCCCCCGAGCACAGAGCCACAAACACCCATGGGGGCCGACAAGGAGGCAATCTACAGGTACAAACACTACACACACGAATTGTGTACCTGGTGGAAGGCACCCATGAAACCTTTCACGTAGCGAACACTCAATTGTCAATTGTCACTGATTTTGGAGAAGTGCACATGGAGCTTGTCGGCATGACTCAGCTCAGCTGTCTTGAAGTCTCTGCTAATTCTGTAAGAGGGTGAACATTTTGCACATCCGAGGAAATGGTGCAGGAGAAAGGCAGATTGAAGGTTTAGAATGAGGAGTCGGCACACTTAAAATCCTTTTTCCCTTGATTTAAAAAAAATTCTGCCATGGAATAATAAAAAATCAAGGAAAAAAGGATTTTAGGTGAGTGTGTAGACTCACCACTCTAAAGCTCACTTTAAAACTACACAAAATTGCTTGTGTCAATTATAGCCTCACAGCCTCATCGTCCACCGCACACTCAAAACACATAATGCTTTTTCATTTACCATAAACTTTCATAGCTTGCATACAATAATGAGGTGCATAAATGCACAACCTCATTATTTTCTTGTGTTCTTGTCTTCAAGTAATGTTGCATGAAGTTGCAACATGTGCTAAATTACATACAGTATAAACATGATGAAGAATGTGGATCGATTGCATGAGTGCACACATGTATAAAAAAGTTGGAAAAAACCCCAGCATATCCTCCATTCTCCCCTCATTCATAAAAAAGATTTATGTCTGTATTTTATTATTTAATAGCAATGGTGTGTGTGTGTGTGTGTGCGCGCGCGCGCGTGTGTCCGTGTATCCTAGGCATCCACTGTTCCCCTTGCTGGCGTTGCTCTTTGAGAAGTGTGAGCAGTCCACCCAGAGTTCGGACTGCGTGACGTCGGCCAGCTTCGATGTGGACATTGAGAACTTTGTGCGCGGCCAGGAGAAGGAGGGGAAGGCCTTCTTCAGCGAAGACCCAGAACTGGACAGCCTGGTGAGACCCTAACACAGTACATGCAACCTTCTTATAGTAGGTAAAGAAGCCTCACTCTGCAGCCATCTCGCCAACGCCTTTGGGGAGGGCTGCACAATATGGAGATATGCGTATCGCGAAAATGACGTAATTAGCGCAAACAAGTAAAACATTTCTGTGGCGTCCAATCACTTACTGAATGTCAACAAATGTTCAAGAAGCCCGCCATGACCAAAGCCATGCCCCCCACACAGGCCGACAAATTTGTGACAAGAAAAACACTCTGCCATATTTCTAAATATCGTTGTGGAGGTATTGCATGCTGTTATGGAGTATCGGGGTTTTTTTTTTAGCTGCCCTACCTTTGGGGAGCTATTTCGATTAGAAAGTCCTGAACCTCTGAACATGAATGTGGGAACGCGAGTTTAGAAAAGTTGATTAAACTAGATTGTTTAATTGTGTCTTGTGGGTTATTTTGACACTGCGCAGGTGCAGTGCTTCCATAGCGACCCAAGAGCAACAGTGGAACTCAAAGCTGCAAGATGATTGGAACACTGTTTGAACTGTTTGGCATAATGACTGGCTGTTGGATATTTGCACACACCTCTCTTAAATTCTTAGTTGCTGTCCCATAAACATAGTAGTGTGTGTGTGTGTGTGTTGGGGGGGGGGGGGGGGGATTAGCCACTTTTGGATTGGTACCAACAGCGGTGGCCACCACTGCGACGTATATAAAATGCTGCTCGTGTAGTGTAGTGTAGTGTAGTGTAGTGTAGTGTAGTGTAGTGGGTATGACCTCTAAGCCTTAAGAACTGCTGCACTGCGGCTGCATCTGCCTGGGCGGGCATATGGGTGATTACACACACACTCGTCCCTGGAAGACACCTCAACATCATCTGCACACACACACACACACCCTGCGCAGTCACATGCTTTATTAGAGTAGAGTGGTGTGCGCTGACTGGGCCATTTATTTCAGCTACAGATGACTTGCAGAAAAGATCCCCTGTACGTAGAAATCCACAATGTGGTTCAGAAACACTTCAGTAAAGGCGCTGTAGGCTAGGTGCTGTGATTTCACACATACACGATCAACATTGTAGTGTTAATATTGTTTAAGAAAGTTTAATATTGGCCTTTTTGTGCGTGTTGTCCGTTCGATGGTGAAGGTCATGCAGGTGTTTCGGTTCCGCATACACACACACACACACACACACACACACACACGCACGCACGCACACACACACACGCACACACACGCACGCACGCACACACACACACAAGTGAGTGACCTGTGGACCTAAGGACTTCTGCGGCAGTAACATCGTCTGTAAATCTGTGTCTCTCTCTCTGTCTCTCTCTCTCTCTCTCTCTCTCTGTCTCTCTCTCTCTCTCTCTCTCTCTCTCTCTCTCTCTCTCTCTCTCTCTCTCTCTCTCTCTCTCTCTCTCTCTCTTTCTTTCTTTCTTTCTTTCTTTCTTTCTTTCTCTCTCTCTCTCTCTCTCTCTACATTAGATGGTGAAGGCGATCCAGGTGTTGCGTATCCACCTGCTGGAGCTGGAGAAGGTGAGTGACCTGTGTAAGGACTTCTGCAGCCGCTACATCGCCTGCCTCAAGACCAAGATGAACAGCGAGACGCTGCTCAGCGGAGAACCGGGAAGCCCTTATTCACCCGTACCCACACAGGTAACTAGGCGTGTACACACGCACGCACACACACACACACACACTGCTGAGCGTAGAGCCTCACACTCACCCGTGCCCACACAGGTAACTAGCACACATGCACATGCACACATCTTAATTTCCTCATCAATAGTGTATTCTCTTTGCTGTGCACACACAGATCACCTTGCTCACCTTTTTTCCCCAAACGCCAGTTACGCTCGAATACAACTACTCTCCAGCTCAGAATAGCGTAGTTGCTAACTAAGTTAGCGATTTATTTGGTTGCATTGCAGTTTCCCATTGGCAACCTACTAAGTTGTTAACTTAGTTAGCAACGACGCTGTCGAGAAACGCACCCCAGAATAGTGACCTTTACCTTTTGACCTTTTGGCCAATGACCTGAATCCACTTTGCATGAGGCGTGATGTGATCCCCACCAGGCTCCTCCTCCTCCCCCTCTCAATGCAAAACCCTCTTTAGGACGATGCCTACTGGACCGCAGCCATGGCCTGCTTAGACCCATTTAGCAAGACGCATCGCACAACCTTTAAAAAGACACCCAAGTCTGGACATGGCCTAGTTTAGTGTTCAAGAAGAAGGAAAAATCATGAAGACCGCCTGAGGTGGAAACGTTATGTTTAATAAATCGGTGAGCAGTGTGCTGATTTTTCCTTCTTCTTTTACGCGTCTTTGTTTGATCCAGCACCTGTTTTACTGGATGTGTGTGCATCCCTCACACTACTTCTAGTTTACTGTTTCTCAACGTGGGTGGTACAGTCCTCCCCAGGGGGCGTTTGGGAGCACTGGGGGAGGGGGGCGTTGACAAGGACAAAATTGAGAGGGGACGGTGCTTAGTTGTCCTTGAGGGCAGCAGTCCATTTGAAAAAAAAAAAATAGTAAGGGGGTGTTGTCGGGATTATGATCATACCTGCAAACTTGTCACCTTTCGGCAAAATTCGCCGTTTTCATCTCAAAATAGGTCACTTACGTGAATCGTGTAGATCCGAAGAGTTTTTTTTTTTTCTTGGTCTGTCTCTGCCTGCCGTTTCCATTGGCCGGCAACTGTGTTGGGGGAAGCATTGACCAATCAGCGCGCTAATTCAAAATGCTAGTTAGCGGCAAAACTTTCCGAGGCACCAGTCGGAGTGAACAGCTGATGAAACGGTGGTCGCGAAACACACGTATCCCCCCTGTCATTATCTTCTACCTTGGTACTGTCGCTTTGCTTTTACAAATGACCGCTGTCCAAATCACCGTTTCAAAGGTAAATGGAATTTGAGCAGGGTTTGGGAATTGTGAATCGTTTCATTAGCTAAGCCCGTCCACTTGTGAAAATAAATAGCCCAATGGTAGAAGGTCTGCGGTCCTAACATGGATGTTTCGCTTTATTTGAATTGACGGCAATATCTTGAAACGGTATTAAAAACTTCAGAGTGAGAAAATGTGTTAGAATGACGGTAGGCAGGGCCTGACTGCGCTATAAATTGGCAGATTAGCAGAGAACTAAATTTGGTTCCCTTATGTCAGATCATTTAACCGTGAATAGCGAGAGGCCCACTACACACTCGATGAAACCTTCATAAACGTCAGAGGAATGCATAGCAATGGCTATTTGTCATGCCCCCGCATATTTTGCAACGTGTGCGATCATGATTTTAATGTTAGCCACCAAGGACATACTATTAATAATCTAATAAATATCCTATTTACCTAGATGACATCTGTCTTTATCTTTTTCTACAATCTAATGCTTCTTCATAGTACAACACCATTTTATTGGGGAAATGCTGAAATTCGACTATCATTCAGTCATAAATTCTCTAAAATGCCTTGGTTCTATTTTATATAGCTAATTATATTATTGGCCTAGATTTCCCTATTACCCTCTTTAGCCAAAAACAGCAAACACTTTCATTTCATATTCAAATGCAGTGGGGCTCAAAGTTAAGACAACCTAAGTGACCATGTGCTCCCTCCTTTTGGCTGGTAAATAGGACAACTTAAATTTTGACAGGTGGTGAGTGCAGAGGCGCTTCTTGTCACTAGGCTAGATAGGCAGCCGCTTGGGGCCCCCAACCTAGATGGTAAATAACAGCTAAGAATTTTCGCTTGGGGTCCCAGCTTAACCTAGAATTGCCTCTGGGTGAGTGTATGTTTGGCTTGTAAGACATATATTGGCTGGTGAAGAATACAATTAATTCAGAAGTCTGATTTCTAGTGTAGGCCTAGTAAATAAAATATCGTCTTTTTCCCTGTTTTTTGGGGGGGGGTTCGCCGCGCCGCGATGCCGCGATTAGTTTGTCACCTTTTTCAACCCTCCTGAGTTTGCAGGTATGTATGATGAGGTGAAGGGGCGTTGGGATGCTTAGGATGAGGTCCAGGGTGCTTTAAAAAAAAAAAAAAAAAGGTTGAGAACCACTGTCCTAGTTGGAGCTACCGAACAGAGCTGTTTAAAAAGG
Organism: Engraulis encrasicolus; assembly: GCF_034702125.1. NCBI lineage: Eukaryota > Metazoa > Chordata > Actinopteri > Clupeiformes > Engraulidae > Engraulis > Engraulis encrasicolus. The sequence continues at coordinate 42,321,165 of NC_085868.1, forward strand.
CAAGGGGAACGTGCCAGCTCTGAGAAGGACCTGGGAGCAGATGGGGAGAGGGAAGTATTTTCACCTAATATCACTTAAGAGCCTGGGCCTCTTATTTTGGGTACCTGTTAAAGTGCCTGACTAAGACTATGTTTATATGGTGGTGATCAAAACAGCAGACGTCTTCAGATTTCTCTCCCACTCTCTTCCTGTCACCATCTCACACCGTCCTGTCAATGAAGGCATACAAAAGCCCATAAAAATGTTTTTTTAAGAAAAGAAATGGAGATGATGTTGAATGACTATAATCTGTTTTGTTGTCGTCACCAGACGTCGAGTTCCCTGACGGGCACCCTGAGCCCCCAGGGCATCATGGTCCCCGCCTCGGCCCTGCAGCAAGGCAACGTGACCGTGACCACCGTCAACCCCGCACAAGTGGTCGCAGGTATGTCTTCATGGCATACGGCCCCCTCAGGTACTGCTGCTGGCGGACACATACAGTGTCATACACACACCTTGCAAACAAGCATGCCAGAGACTCGCATAGCAGCGCACGAACACACACACACACACACACACACACACACACACCTTGCAAACAAGCATGCCAGAGACAAACACGTGTACGTGCATGCCTT
>NC_085868.1:42324281-42344281 GCF_034702125.1 Engraulis encrasicolus
TACGTCACTAGGAGGGCACAGCCTGGCTAGGTGAGTGTCACACCTGGGCAGAGTTTAAAGGAACAGTCCACCTCTTTTCAAGAAATTGCTCATGTAGTTAAGTTCCAGTAAAATATGAGAATACATGGGATCTTTCGTCTATACGTGGGTGATCGTGCCTACAGTATGTAACAGGAGCAAAAAAAATCCCGAAAGCATGTTGCAGAATGCAGCACTACGTTGCGTACCAGTTTTGTTCAACGAGGAAACCAGACCGAAACGGCACAAGCGTTGAAATGTCCACTGAATTCATCTTGAATGGGCTGCAGCCATTTCTTACCTTTCCTGGAGCTGATTGGCTAACTGGTCAACTCTTCCTCTTCTCTTACAGGTTCATCAATGCACGGAGGCGGATCCTGCAGCCAATGTTGGACGCTAGCCAATCAGAGACGCCCAAGAGCAAGAAGAAGCCTCCTCAGAACCGGCCCCTGCAGCGCTTCTGGCCAGACTCCATCGCCTCAGGAGTCACCCAGCAGCACCTCACAATGGCCGACGGTAAGCCTCAGCTCATCACCAGCCAAAATGGCTTATAGATGTTGATCTTGCTAGCCAAACACACTCTCTGTAATGGGTCAAAGTGGCTAGTAAGTTGGTATTTTTTACTTACCAAATCCTCAGGAGTTACTCAGCAGCACCTCACAATGGCCGACGGTAAGCTGCAGGGCTCTAATGCCTTTATTCCACTGGCAGTTTTCTGGTAGGCCTAGAGTTCGACAAAGCACGACTCGGCCGCCACTTTTTGCTTTTCGATTGGGCACCACACAGCTTAATCAAAGAGCAAAAAGTGCCGGCTGAGTCGCGCTGTGTCCAGCTGTAGGCCTACCAGAAAACCGCCAGTGGAAAACAGACATAAATTAACTTTTTTCATCACCAGGCAAAATGGCTAATAGATGTTGATCTTGCTAGCCAAACACACACACCATAATGGGTCAAAGTGGCTAGTAAGTTGGTCTTTTTACCAGCCAAACCCAAATTTCACCAGCATTTGACTGGTTGACTGGTGTTAATTTAAGACCCTGGTAAGCTGTATACTGTATACTGATGATCAGAGCTCTAAATTTGCTTTTTTTAATCACCAGCCAAAATAACTTGCAGATGTTATCCTTACTATCCAAAAACACACTCACTAATGAGTCAAAGTGGCTCGTAAGTTGGTCTTTTCTACCAGCCAAACTTTCACCTGCTCTTTTTTCAGCGAAATTTCACCAGCATTTGGCCCGTTGACTGATGTTAATTTAGAGCCCTGCTGATAATGTCCCTGTTGGGGCTTCTGCACACCGGTTCCGACAGCACTGCGGGGCACTGTCGGTTCCGACGATTTCGGGTACGCCCGCACACTGGTGCAGACGTGCTATAAACAGTGAATGGTCCATTTCATCACAGAAGAGGAAAGAATGGGCGCCTCCGACACAATAGTGCCTGTTCTCGGACCAGGATCTATTTGGAACTAAAGTGCTTACTTGTAAATCTCCCGCATTCATACCAGGCTCCAAACTTTTCCGTATGTGACGATTTGTTCAGGCTTAGCTCAATCATTTCAGAAGTCATCCCTCCCACAAGAAATTGGTGCTCATTTAGACAGCTCCAGACCTTCCGTAACGGCATGGTGGTGGCGGTTGGCGAAAAGAAGTGAATCGCTGCCTCAAGAAATGAATATCGAATGGTATCATCATGGAGGCTGTGATTTACACCCCTGATGTATATTGTATTGCGTGTTGGTTCCTCAAGCACGGTGATGGAAAGTAATTTACATATTGCATGTTGGTTCCTCAAGCACGGGGGTGGAAAGTAATTTACATATTGCATGTTGGTTCCTCAAGCACGGTGGTGGAAAGTAATTTACATATTGCATGTTGGTTCCTCAAGCACGGGGGTGGAAAGTAATTTACATATTGCATGTTGGTTCCTCAAGCACGGTGGTGGAAAGTAATGTGAATCGCTGCCTTAAGAAATTGATTTCGAATTGTATTGCCATGGAGGCTGTGATTTACACCCCTGATGTGTATTGTATGCATGTTGGTTCCTCAGGCACGGTGGTGGAAAGTAATGTGTGTATTTGTACATGTATGTGGTTATATCGAGAGCCTAATGTGCATTATTGCGTAATATAAAAAGTTCATTAAACACTGCACACTGGACACTGTTCTTTTTTTCTCTTTATTTTTTGGAGCGAACGACCCGTTTCGTCCAGTGCGTCTTCAGATTCGATTTGGGCGAACCTAAGAGCGGATCTGAAGACAGACTGGTCGAAATGAGATGTTCGCTCCAAAAAGTAAAGATGAAAAAAAAGTGTATCCAGTGTGCAGTGTTTAATGAACTTTTTATATTGATTGAAGTTTTCCTGCCTTACACCTGCACCTGGACAGCTGAAGGGTTGTGCACAAAGACTTTTAGGTGCCGTTTCCACGTAGCTGGATATTTTTATATGTGGATATTTTTTTCTCCTGCTTGTATTGGTTTTGCATTGGTTTTGGCCTTCCGTTTCCACGTAGCAGATATTTAAAAATCCAGGTGCAGGAGAAAAAAATAGCAGGAGAAAAAAATATCCTGTTTAGGGGTCTGAAACACATTTGTTACAATGGAGGATTTTTTTTATCCATATGTTGCGTTTAGACCTAGCAGGAGAAAAAAATACCCTGCTTAAAAAATATCCTGCTACGTGGAAACAGCACCTTATACACGTTGTATTGTATTGCGTGTGTGTTCGTCAGGCACGGTGGTGGCGGTGGGCGAGGATGGGCTGCAGACGCTGACGTCGGACGGGGCCACGCTGGCGGTACAGCAGGTGATGCTGGGCGGCCACAGCGAGGACGACTCGGCCGGCTCCGACGACGAGGACGACGAGCACGAGCACGACGGCCACCCCGACCTGTCGGACGCCAACATGACCAGGCTGGGCCTGGATCACAGCGACTCACTGCAGTAGACTTTACTTACTCACTCACAAAACTCACACACACACGTACACACACACACACACACACAGTCACGCATGTATGGGCATAAATGATATTACACACACACACACACACACAAAATGCCAGCCAAGACAAAAAAAAAGAAATGCACAAGCGTGAAATCATAAAGACACGCACACATATATATACATACACACACACACACACACACACACACACAAACACCCACCGCATGTTTTAAGCGCTGTCCATAGTACTGTAGCTCATTTTTGGTATTGGAGTTCCGAAATAGACAAGAGGTCTAACATTTTATATAGTCAGAAGAATGAATTTGACTGCTTAATGTATACACACACACACACACACACACACACACACACACACACACACACACACACGTTGATGTTTGCTTAATGTACACACACACAGGTGCGCACACGTGCCNCTGCGCACGCACGCACGCGCACACACACACACACACACACACACACACACACACACACACACACACACACACACACACACACACACACACAGAGGATGCAAGCACAACCACACACTCGGCGCTGGCTGGCTGGCTGGGGTAGAAGCTGGCTGAGATGACGAACTGCACTTTTATTCGCCTCCCTCCTGCTCGCCCCCTGAGACCCATCCTAGCCCCCCACCCCACCTCCTGACACCAACGTCCTTCAGGTGACCTTTGAACTCTAATCACAGAGGTCGCGAGGAGGGGCGTTTCTCTCTCTCTCTCGCTCTCTCGCTCTCTCTCTCTCTCTCTCTCGGCCTCTGCTGTGCCAACTAATCGATCGACTGATGGAACCGCTTGACTGTCGGACAGTTTGAGCGACCGACGTGGGCTGAGTTTCCCAAAAACACTTAAAGCAATACTTAAGCCTCCATAGTACGTCAGTGTGAGGTGCCCCTCAGGCAATGTATTAGGAAAAGGTATCACATCTCTAAAAGTTTAAAATTTTCCTTAAACATGTACCTAAAATGCTAACACATAGTGTCCAATGAAAAGTGGTGCATGTATGAACTTTTGGTGCTGATGTGTGACCTATTCCTGATCGACACCTTATTACCCGTACTTACAAGGGCGGGACCATTACTAATCTGTTAGCAGATGCTACAGCTTAACCATTCAGAAGGGCTTCAACAATGATCGTCTATTAGAGTGAGCTAAGTCAAACTCCGCCCACTCAATGCCAAGGAGTGTGCTCAAGTTCGGTCTCCTAAGGGGGCATTGTCCCCTCCTTCTCTTTCTCTGATGCTTGGTTGGTGGATTGCATAAAATGTGTGCTTCCGCCATGTACAACGGAAAGGGAATTCCATTAATTCTCAACCGCAAGTCTCCAAAGGTCTCCTAACCGATGGGCTCCTAAAGGGGTGTTCACCTGCTGTCATGTGGATCCCAGAGAAGAACGAACATGAAGAATGTTACTCTAATATACGATCATTGGCTACAAGCAGCCTAACCGGAGATAGACAAAAGTTGAAGTGGGTGAGATAATAAGGTGGTTATTGCCTAGGGGGCCACCTCATATTTAGGAACTCCTGAGGCTGAAGTATTGCATGAATGTTGTTGGGAGACACAGCCCTGGGGAGTATTCCACAAACCTGGTTCAGGAGTAAACCAGTTGAAGTTAACCTTGAGGCAGTCGTACATCTGCTAATACTAGAGCCCACCACACTTCATTTTCATAACTAAATGAATCATGTGGGCTGTCTATATTAGCATGTTTACAGCTTCCTGTAGGTTAATTCAGCCAGGTTTACCACTTAAAGGTGGGGGTGTAGGTTATGATGTCACAATGGGGACTCCCCCTGGGTTCTACTGTAAGGTTCTATAGTCTCTGAATTATTCATTCAGGAATGGGTTCGCCGTGTTTGTAAACACGATGTTGTGAAGAGGGGCACGACACTGGCATCAACCACGTGAGCTAATTTTTTGACCGACAGCGGTTTCCAACAATCAGAGGTTGAGTTGTGCGCAGCTAGTTTCGCGCAGTCAGGGGGAATAAAAAAAATTAGAACCCATGTATTCAGAGACTATAGAACCTTACAGTAGAACCCAGAGGGAGTCTCCACTGTGACATCATAACCTGCACCCCCACTTTTAACCGTGGTCTTGGAAATACCCCCCCATGCTCTGCCACCCCTCCCTCCAGCGACTGCTGTACAGTGGAGCTCTGCCTGAGTATCCTCCACCTCCTCGCACAGAAGAGATGGATCTATTTTTATAAAAAAGAAAACAAACGGGGACGACCTGCAAACCTGCAGCGGAGTTTGGTCGTCACCCTTTCTTCTGAGTTGTTTTGGCCTTTTTTTTTTGGTTTGTTATTTTTTCTGTTTATTCCGTTTTGTAAGAGATATTTATGGATACGTATTTGCTTTTTAAAGAAGAAACCATTAGCTTGTAGGTCCCAATTTGATGGGGATTTTTTTTTGTTGGTGGATTATTGTGTTACCATAAGAAAAAAAAAATTACTGGTTTGACAAAAAAGGTAACTAAAGACATTGTTTGGTGCACAGAACCCTCAGTTCATACAGAGTGAGTTTCTGTTTTTCTTACCTGACTTCATCACTTCGCTAATTCACACACACACGGAAAAAAAAGTCACCCTTTTAAAGGTTCCCAATCGGAGGCAGCATGCTGTGTACGTGGGTGCGTGTGTTTGTGTGAGTGTTTGTGATGTCGTGCATGACCTTTTTGCTTCATGAAGTTAATGCATCTAGAACAGAATGGAGTGTACTGTATGTATGTGTGTGTGTGTGTGTGTGTGTGTGTGTCATTCACGTGGAACCCGAATGGTGTGTGTGTACGTTGTTGTACGTGTCGTAAGAGTACAACAGCACGTCTTTTAAAGGACATCTCACACTCGTGCATTCACACAATTTATGCCATGGCCAAGTGTTGCTCAGCCTGAAATCGAGGACATCAGCCCTGCACCGGAAACTGATCACTGCACCTTTCAAACCCTCCAAAAAAAAACAAAAACAAACAAAATAAAAAGGAAGGCGTGAGTGCGCTTGAAGGAGTGTGTGTGAATGAGTGTGTGTTAGTGTGTTAAGTTCTTGTAGTTGGTGCCTCCCCAATGACACTAAGCTGTTTGCAGTGTTACCATGGAAACAATCAATCATGTGAACTGCCTCTATTTTTCAGTGGATCGGTTTAAAAAAAAAAAAAGAGTGCACACACACATGCACGCAGACATACACACCTTTGGGGCAATGTGACTGGCTCTGAGGTTACTTAAGGGGTGAAGTGCCACAGCAATGCATTTGTAATAAAAAAAGAAAAGAAAACAAACAGATATGTAACTTTGCTTGATGTTTTGCTTGATTTTTATGTGAAGGTTTGCTCTCTTCCACTGTACAAATACTCTTGTAAGTGGCAGGTTTCTTAAAACAACAAACACTACACTTTGATATTTATAACGCAAAAAAAATAGCTGTTAACAAAATGTACATCTTTTTGCTGAAAGAGTCTTGTATAAAAAATAAAAAATTTGAAAGCTTTTTGTACAAAAAAACCCTGCATGATTGGTGTGTTTCCTTTGAAGATTTAATGTTAGCCATGAGATCTGCTGCCCCCTGGAGGAAGGCAGAGGCAAAACAGGATTACCAGTGCAAATAGGAAAAGGGCGTCATGAATCTGTACAACGGTCTGAAACACCATGGGCACAGTTAAGTGTGATTTCACATGCTGCTCACTACCATTTTTTGACAGCTGTCGTCAATTATCCTGCCTAAACTTTCCGCTTCCTTGTCTCCTGTTGAGTTTGATTGGCAGTTCATAGATGGTGCAGAGACGTATATCTCTATATACGGCTCTGAGATGATGTGGACTATCCTGCCATCTGCTGGGCCTTGGTGTGATCTGCTGCCTGTCACAATAAATGTACCCATATGACGCCATGGAACAATACTTCCTCCATACCTTATTATTATTGGCAATGTATTTTCCAGCCAGCAAGCCTCTTCATTCACGTGATGCCAACGACACTTTAGTGCATCATTTTGAATCCTAAAGTTCAGTACCAATGATGCGTAAGCATGACAATTCAGTTTTATGGTGTGCTGTTGAGAGACATAGAATTCAATTTCCTGTGGGTGTTGGAAAAAACACCCAAAAAGCTGAAATGGTTTGTCACTGCTGGGTTGTATGATTCAAAAATGTCATTCAGTGACTAGAATACACCAAGGTATCTAAGGCCAGAGTAAGACTTAAATGACGTGACCAGTTTACCTTAAAAGTAGCCTCAATGTAAAGTGTCATAACTAATCAAACCAAACTGTAGGTGGGGACCCCATTTGCCATAGCTGCATCTTAGGCCCATATTTCACTAGTGCAGGGTTGGGGAACCTTTTTCATTCATTCATTGAAGGCAGCCACCTTTACAACAGACCCCACTTTATCTATCCCCTGAATGTAACTTAATTGTATTGCAAATGTAATTTCTAAGATTCCTTTATGAAATATGTAATATTTCATATGAAGCTGCACAACATTAAAATTATATTGAGGGGGCGGAAAAAACGGCCGTAAACGGCCCTCAAGACATAGGTTCCCCACCCCTGCACTAGTGTAACATCATAATACGGAAAACAGAGTTTTGCCACACCAGATCAAACCAACGTGTTCCCCCAAATACTGGTATTGGATCCATGCATTAATTACCAAGACAAAGTGGTAATGTGGACCAAGATGAACTCCAAATTGCTCACATTAATTGCTCTTGGGAAACACTCACTCTTGAACATTATCTTCAACTCCACAGCAACAGTCTTAACTCTTAGCAGTCTGAGATGTGGTGAGGGCCAGATTATAAAGTCATGAGTCACGGGGGCACGCCTTGGGGCGCCATTGAGGGCTGCCCCCTTGCACGAGTGAGGCATAAATGCAATTTTGTTGTGTGCAGTGTTCAATGCCATTGAGGGCTACCCTCTTGCTCGGGTAAGGCATAAATGCAATTTTGTTGTGTGCAGTGTGCACTGTTCAATACCATTGAGGGCTACCATCTTGCTCGGGTAAGGCATATATGCAATTTTGTTGTGTGCAGTGTACAGTGTTCAATGCCATTGAGGGCTGCCCCCTTGCACGGGTAAGGCTTAACTGCAATTTCGTGTACAGTGTGCAGTGTTCAACTTACAATGACAGTTGGAGTTTCCCAATTGGGCTTTCACTTCACTTTCACAAATATTCAGAGGCTATTTGAACGTGGCATCTTCTTGAGTATCTTCGGCTATTCCCAGGGCCATTAGGGCTTTTTACCTCTGCCTAAGAGGTTATGTTTTCTGTCATGTTGATTTATTTGTTTGTCTGCCAGCAGGATAACTCAAAAAGTCATGAATGGATTTTGATGACACTTGGTGTAGTTGTTGGAAATGACAAAAGGAATTTCCAAAAGTGATTAAATTGATGTCTCTGGCCTTTGGGTATGACTAACGGGTGTGTTCTTCTGAAGTCCCTGAGTTCTTCTTCTGCTTGGGCAGCTGCTGTTTTGGGGTTTAGGCTTGGCTAGTCATGCTGACCCTCTTCCCTCTGAAAACAAGCCAACAAAACACATAGGCACACATGAGGAAGAGCTTACTAGTACACATATTATTCACAAAATATACGTGGTTTGACTTTGTGTCTTCTCATCTCCAGCTACTGACAAACCACTGTGTGGCTGTGTGTGAGTGTGTTTGCGTGCGTGCATGCGTGCGTGTATGCGTGCGTGTGTGCGCATCATGTGTGTTTTCACCTCCAGTTCCTGGTGTATCCAGCTGAGGGCGCTGCTGATGCGTGTGTAGACCCCTGGCTTGTTCCTCTGCGCGCAGCCTTGGCCCCAGCTGGTCACGCCCACCAGGGTCCAGGTGCTGCCCTCCACCTCACAGGCCAGAGGACCTCCACTGTCGCCCTGGAAACACACAAAACAAACAAACAAACTCCTGGTCGTCAGTGTTGGAACATGCGGAACATGCGCGTGCCTGCACACACACATAGAGCTGCTGACAGCTTTGGCTGGGCCCAGGACAAAGTCATCTGAAAGGGCCCCCCAGCCCAATAGATATAATGCAATGAGGACTGAATTCTGGGCCCCCTCTCCCCCTGGGCACGGGACAGCTGTCCCCTTTGACCACACACACACACACACACACACACACACACACACAGAGGCGCATCTTGTCACCAGGCTAGGCAGGCAGTCGCTTGTGGCCTCGAAGCCCCTGGATGGTAAATAACAGCTCATACTTTACTACAGTAGTGGCAAATTTCTTTCAAATGTTCACTCCTTTTACATTTGTCTCGGGGCCCCAGCTGAACCTAGAATCGCCTCTGCACACACCCCTACCCCTACCTAGGGGTGGGCGATATGGCAAAAATGTTGTATCACGATTTTTCAACATGAAATCTCGATTTCGATTTTTTTATCACGATCTTCCATCCAAAAAATAAAAACAACAAAAAACAACTTTCATATACTTGCAATTTGTAATTTGCAGTCAATAAAATGTTAACACACTGATGATACTCTCATAAAGTGTACAATTGGAATACAATAATGTAAAGAATAAAGTGAAGACAACAACACAAGTGAGAAAACGTCACTCTGATACTGATAATAAACATCCTCACTGCAAGACGATCTATACGATTTCTCCACTTTGGCAGATTCGAGACGATCTTTTACTCAATATCACGATTCACGATTTAATATCGTCATATCGCCCACCCCTACCCCTACCCCTACCCCCTTACCTGACAGGTGTCGGTGCCTCCCTCCAGGTAGCCAGCGCAGATCATCCATGGCGTGATGCTTCCCTGGTGCACCAGCGGCTCGTTACACCTGGTAGTGGAGATCAGGGGCACCTCCGCCACCAGGAGCTGAACACTGCTCTCTCCTGCACACACACACACACACACACACACACACACACACACACACACACACACACACACACACACACACACACACACACACACACACACACACACACACACACACACACACACACACACACACACAGTACAGTTGAGGCTCTATGAAATGTCATGGGGCTCGTTACACTGGGTAGTGGAGATCAGGGGCACCTCCGCCACCAGGAGCTGAACACTGCTCTCTCCTACATATGCACACACGCACGCATGCATGTGCACGCACGCCCGCACGCGCACATCCGCACACACACACAGTTGAGGCTTTATGAAATGTAGATGTAAGACATCAATTATTCCAACTAAAGTGTTGCTTAACTACGGCTGCGGTGTGTGTGTGTGTGTGTGTGTGTGCGTGCGTGTGTGTGTGCGCAGGGTGCGATTTGTAGGGGAGGATGGGGGGGATTGTCCCCCCTTCTGGTTTTTATACCTCCATTTTTCTAACAGGAGTTTAATATTTGCGGTATTTGACTCCATTGATAATGCTTAAAATCTGAAACTTATCCCCCCTTCTGGGTCTTCAACAAATCACACCCTGTGTGTGTGTATGTGTGTGTGTGTGTGTGTGTGTGTCTATGGCAGGGGTGTCAAACATACGGCCCGCCAGAGGGTTCAATCCGGCCCATATGTAAAAAAAAAATAAAAATAAATAAAAATATTATTTTTATTTATTTTATTTTTTTAAAGTTTTTTTTTCAAATGAAATAACCGAAATGCGCAACTACGCCACTCGGGGTAAAATCGAGACCTGCATAGCATTAACCCAATGGTCCCTATACTGTATATACTGTATGTAGTTAAGTGCACATCACACTTCTATTATAAATGGTGAATTTGTACTCTGACAGGCATTTGATAAAGCTCATATATAGAGATCAAATGTTAATACTTCTTATTCGTATTGGTTATAATTAAATAATAAATATAATTGTATTTGTATTGGTTCCTATTAAGCTGAAACTGGAAACGGGATGTTAAAATGCGTGAAAATGCAGGAAATTACATCTAAGAAATTATTTTTTTTTCCCCAGACCCCCCGCGAAACTCAACTGTCCCGTAGTTAATTCACTGACGGTTGGCAATGAATGAATGAAGTCAATGACATTTTGCATAGGATTATCAGTATTGCATTGCTTTCTACATATTCAGTAAGGGTTAACGTTCGGCGAGAAGGTCGCTACCGTGGAATAGCAGCACGACAGAGAGAATCTTTAGACCCCGACGCGGAGCGGAGTATATATGGATATACTTAAATGATTCACACATGGCCGGGACATTTCTTTATTTAATGTTAAGTTTATTATAATTTTTTATGTCAAAAGATTGTTGCTGCGCAAAACAAAACAGTGCCGTTGTGGAACACCGCTAGGCAACAGGTAGCCTAGACAACAGGTGTTGTCTATCACAGCAGCTGATTAGAGTGACAAAAGACCGGACCCCCTGCGGAGTGATATGAAACATTCGGTTTAGCAGTGAAAAGTCTTGTTGCCATTGACAGCGGTCTGATATAGACCAACCCGTCCGTTATCTCAAATATCAGACGTGCGAACGTTGGGGAGCCCCATTGAAATGAATGGAGCATTCGACCGATGACGTCACACCATATAATAAACACACTTAAACGTGATAGTACTGAACACTAATCCTCTGCTTTACAGGGTTTTTTTTGCGATGATGTTACTAATGCGGCCCGCTTGAGGTCCACATGGGTTGTATGCGGCCCCCGGACCAAAATGAGTTTGACAACCCTGGTCTATGTGTTTGTGTGCGTGCATGTGTGTGTGTGTGTGTGTGTGAGCATATGCATCACTATACAGTATTCAGAGAGTACACATATACCTTACGTACATATGTACGCATGTTTTGTGTGTGTTGTGTTCTGCCTCATACATACCGTCGTCCTCTGTGGCCCCCCAGCCAGAGATGAGGCACATGTGTCCCTCCTTGAACATCTCCCCTGAGCTGGGGAGACAGATGGGCTCCACCAGCCCTGTGGACACAACAGGCAGACCCACCCACACACACAATACAATTCAAATTAAATTCATTATATTATGATTTACAGTGCAATATCCCCATTGACCAATGACTCAAAATATTTTGTAATACAACAAAATTACAAAAATCCACGAGGGAATCGCAAGAGCTACTGAAAAGGGCCAGGAGGAACGATTGGTAGAAACCGTTTTTTGGGGCCGCTCAGACATCATGTGGTAGGCTACAACCAGCACTAATGCCCATGAATAAATCCGTAATTGGTAATTAATGTATTGCAATGAATATGCTTCTTATATAATAAAAAAATATGTATGTATATATAATATGCAGTATATTATTTATTTATTTTTTAATCCACACAATAATGGCTTTAGCAGTGGTTGCACCACCCTGACGCGTGCTACTACTGAAATGTCATTGATCTGTGTGCTTATAGTGTATTTGACAGAAAATTACTTACTCTCTTTTATCGCGCTTTTACTGAATCCATTTTATCTTTCTGCCTGGTGTGTTGGTTTAACAATTTGTCCCTGAAAAATAGAAACTCCCTTAACCAAATGTGATGCGATCTGGGAAAACCCTTCACATGGTGGGATTTTACATTTTTGAGATATTGTTAGCATTTGAAAGTCAATTTCAAGCTCTTTCCAAAGGTGTTTTCGTTATTTTCCTATCTTGTCTCTGTCAAATGTTATACTTACCCAAAGTCAACTTAGTCGTTCAGAGGAATTCTGAGAAAAAACACTCTAAAGGTTGAGTATGGAGATTGTGGCCAGAGGAGGTATTGCAACTATGCAAGGCGATTGTGTCCAAAGCAGGTATTGCAACTACTATGCAAGGCACTTGTGGCCAGAGTAGGTATTGCAACTTAGGAAGATGTGAGGTTGAGTATGGAGGATTGTGGCCAGAGTGGGTATTGCAACTATTTTTTCTTTGATTTATTTAATGTGTTTAGTTTTGAGTCAAGGAAACAACTAAGGAAAACAAACAAAAAAATCCTTGTTTCAACACAGCATGGATAGCACGTTATTATGGATAATAATTATTATCATATTAGTAATTATTATTATTAATATTATAGTTATTAGATTACTGTACAATTGAACCATTCTAAGCACTTGGATCACTCAAATTTTTTGTAAGAGTATTGTATTCTACATCAACATAATGTAATGATCCTTCCACACCGCCGTGTAAGAATTTATATCTTTAAGTATCTGCTGTGCAGCATAGGTTTTATTCCTTTAAGTTGCGGAAAGTTAGCTCATTCTCTGCAGGACGGTAATTTACAGTCTAGAATGACCTATGACAGCCACAGATGGTAACAGCAGTGCAGCCTCCTAGTACGATGCTCAGGATGCCTCACTGATGGTGGCAGATACGGGCAAGACAGTTTTTTGGTCAAGGTACCTCTTTAAGAATAGTCTCCTCCTTCTGTATTGTCTCTAGTTGAAGTTTGCTCTCATTCATGACCATAGCACAGCCCCACCCCCCTGAGCATCACCATAACCGAGCTAACTCATCTTAGAAGGGCGGTCCGCCCCCAGTCCCACACCACAGTTGGAGTACTTAGAGTATGAAGTAGGGCCAATGAAATGAATTCCGATATCATGCACATGGAGTCATCCAACTGCATAACTACTAACTTGCACCTTAAATCTAGAATAACAAGAAGAAAGGAAGAAAATGTTTCAGGTTTTTTAGTAGGACTACTTTAGAACGATGAATCAATATCAGTTACCAGTTACTGCTCTTGATATCATCATTGATCATTTTCATGACTCGAAAAAGTAAGCTGAAGAAGCAATAGGCCTACCTGAGTGAAAGCAAAACTTAGGGAATTAATTAATTTAATTTATTTATCAGTATATTTGTAATCCAACGGCACTACTTCTGAGGACAACAAAACACTGGAAAAAAAATATTGTTTGATGCAACAGAGCAAGAGTAGCACATTGCACTTGGCTTTGATATTCAGATTATTATTATTATTATTATTATTATTATTATTATTATTATTATTATTATTATTATAGTAAAAGAAACCAGAAGGCTACTCATCAAACACTACCTACCACATGCATGTTCATTTCAAATCGGCTGAACCAATGTCATTTCATTACTTTTCACTAGGCCTATAGGCCTATGGCGTCTTCCATGTTTTTTTTTGTCTCCCTGAGACCCCCAAACTGCTGGCTAACTGTAGGTCGTCTAATACATAGTGGCCTGTGTGCATAGAATATAATTTCAAATTAAATTGGGTCTATTGATTCTACATGTATAGTTATGTAGCCTATTCGTAATTTACTGCCCAACTTTTGGTTCAGGAAAAGAAATGAATGACGTGTATTGTACATTTCTTACTGTTTAGGGTATGAAGCGAAAATATCAGCAAAATGTATCAGAAATGCAAACATGGGAACCATCAGTGTCTCGGAAAAGTGCATTGAGCGCTCTGCTTGGAGGTAAACATGGTTTTGCACGCTTCAAAACCCACCAGCTCCACGCAAAAAAAAAAAAGAAACAAGCCTCGGATTACTTGTAGTAGCCTAGGCTACAAGACCGTCGAGACCGCTTTGTTTTTTACACCCTGCAGCAGGCAGCTCAGCCATTATAGAAGAGAAAAGGTTTTCTCCGCGCTTATCTTCTTCACTATCTCACGCTTGGCTTGAAATGACGGAGCATCTCAGTTTGACTTTTTAAAATTGACTGTTGAAGATGTGTTAACTGAACCCATTAGGTAGACAAGACATAAATGCATAGGCATAGGCCTATTATTTTTCAAAATCTGAGATGATCCAGTGCGCTTTTATAATGTTAGCACCAGTTATCAAAGATTCTCTATTGTAGCCTACCAAATCCACGACACACGACAATTCAGCACAGCGTAGGCTATTATGACAAAGTGTGTAGGCCTATAGCCTACCAGTGCGGCAAAAGATTTCGCTATGCCTCGGAATAGTAGCCTACAAGAGCACTTTTGACCCTCTGCAGCACGCAGCACAAAAATAGAGAGGAGAAGCGTTTTTCTTCACTGTCTGGTGCGTCGCGGGAAAGGACTGACATGAATTAGGTTTTAACGTCACCGAGTATCTCAGATTGACTCTGGAAACGGAGTGTTGAAAACGTTTTAACTGAACACATGTGGCACGGTTCTAAATAAAAGCAATTTAATCGAGCCCATCTGCGATGATCCGATGAGGCTTCTTTAACCTAAATTACAGAAACCTAACCCTGTCTTGGCCACATCCACATCTTCCAATTCAGCAGTTTATTATGACAAGTAGGACTACACAGCGCAGTAAAAATAAATGAAACCTTTCGCGATAGATAAATCCCGTGGTGGGCGCTTTAGTTTTAGGTTTGCCTGTGAGCTCTCCAATAAAAAAATGAACTCTACATTCCAGTGCCGTTTAGTAGCCTAATCGCAGTTGTAGCCTATAAAAGTCTGCAAGAGGCACATAAGACTGGACTTGACAAGCACGCAGGGCTCGACGGCTCCGATCCACGGAGAGAAGATGTCGCCTATGTTTATTTGTGTTCATTGAAATGTTGTTCCTTCTTTCTTTAGACCTATAACTTGAGGGAAAACTCTGCTTCATCGAGACAGAAGGCGTTCAGATGCGCTGACAATGAGTGGCCAGACCTACACACGTCCAAATTCTGAGCCTTTCAAGTCTATAAACTCCTGCGCGTGCTTATGTTTTCCCTCAACCTCGCGCGCCCCTGCGCTACAAACGTAGTCAGCACGTTGGCTGCGTAGGCAGACTGCTCACGGCTGCCTCCCTTCTCACCACACAGCGGGCCATTTAAATCTTCATTTTAACACATTAAAACAGCGATTTCAGACAAAATATTTTCAGAGATGATAGACAAGATGTTAAACAACAACAATTTAATGAAAAAACGATTTCAGGAAAACACTGCTTCTCGACCTATTTTCGCTGTTTCCTGAGAAAGGGCCAGCGCGACATCCGAAGGGTTTTCCCAGATCGCATCACAAATAGTTAAGTGGTCCAGCAGGCTTATTGGAGAGCCACAACTTAACCCTGAAGCCCTCTACAATAGACAGCTGCAGAGGATAGCTGAGTCCATCTTACAAGATGGCTCCCATCCACTATATAAAGAGTTCCAGCTTCTGCCCTCTGGCCACAGATATAGCCTGCCTGCCTGTCGAACAAAGCGTTTCAGAGGAAGCTTTGTCCCCTCTGCAATTAGAGAAATTAATAATATAGCGTCCAAACACAGGCTATGATTCTCTGTAGGTCTATATGATCATGTTATTTATTGCTTGAACTGTTTTTCACTGTTTTTACTGGTTTTTTTTTAATTCCTTAGACAAGAGTCTTATTTTACTTGGTATTTATCAAGCCAGTTACTTCTCATCATGTATTTTATACTCCTTTTTATCATATATTTAACAATCTATTCTTATTTAGTACCCCTGTCACTTTATGTGACACCATGTCTCTTTGATAGGATGCACTAGGTCACTTTTGGTATTATCCATACACTGTAAACCCAGACATCAAATGTACTTACCAAGACTAATTAAAATGCACTAAAAAATAGAAGTTTGATGGCATTTCTGAAGAATACTGAGTATTGACAACTTATTTGAGGAAATAGTTGTTCAGATGAATATGTTTTAGTTGAATGGATTAAATTCACAAGTTTTGGTTATGACCCCGCCTCTTTTTCTTCAGGCTGCACCAACTGGCCTCTACCCAGATGTGGGCAGTTGAATGTATTCCTGCAGTGTGTTTCATGTTAACAGATCGTTTCAAATTTCAACTGACAATATGGCCACGCTGCAGCATCCAATTTTAAATCAGAATATTGCCACCTAGTAAAATTAGGCTATCTTGTGAAGTGCCTTTGCACAATTGAAAGTCAAATGCTGCATGACATAATTGACATTGCCTACCATCAACCAGGAACAATGGTAGTGCCCAATCAACCTGTCAATTAGTACCTGCCCTCACTTGAGTACATAGGACTGTTACAAGTTCATTGCATTACTACCTGCAGCTGCCACATGCCTGATTACTCTGGTCACATGGTTAACTTTCACCTCTATAAAAACTCAGACTGTCACAATGCTTGAGTTGCTTGCCTAAATGACTGGTTCGCTGGCTCTCTGTCCGGCTTGTTGGTTAGTGAGCTAACTGACCGACCAACTGACTGTTTGTTGGCCAGCTGGTTGGCTGGCTAACTGACTCTTTTGGTTGACTGTATGGCTGGTTTGTTAGCTGGCTAGCCATACAACTGACTTGTTTGTTGGTTAGTTGGCTGACTAACTGAGTGTTAGTTGGTTAGCCGGCTCTTTGGCTGGCTAGCTGACAGCTGACTCTTTTGGTTGGCTGGTGGACTGGTTTGTTGGCTGGCTAGGTATGTAGTTGGTAGTGAGTATTGTGGTAGCAGGTATCCTTTTTGGTGTGTTGCTTACTTGACATTTCAGGATTGTCTAATTATGCTCAACTAGAGTATTCTATGCACACTAGTTAATGTACTATCATCCAGGAGATTACAATAATTAAATGGTAATAATATTGCACATACTGCAGAAACTTGAATTTCTCAGTGGTTATGAATAGTTTGGTCTATTAGTACAAGAGAGCAGTGTGATGTACTGGTTCCATGCCACAGTTGTCTCAGTCATGGTGAGGAATGGGAGGTGCCACACTAACATGGTAGCTACCTCTTTTGTGGTGATGAATGGAGGGGCGGGATCAATTTGGACTTAAGTACATTTAACTTAAACTTTTACATATAAATAGTATATACAACAGTTGAGGTCACAAAAGATTGTAAGTTTAATCATTCATAATTACTTAGTTTTTCTAGGGCAACCACTTTTCTGGGTTTTTGTAAGTAAACTCAACTTATAAGGTTTTACAGTGTATGTTATTGTGGGTTGCTTGTATGTTATGTGTGTCCTATGTCCTGAATGTTTTGTATGAGCGAAGCTCACTTTACTGCAAATCAAATCTACCCTTGGGTACCAATAAAGTAATCTAATCTAATATGTCTATGTCCTTGCATAGTCTAGAGAGAGAAACGTCATTTCATTTTCTTTGTATGACCTGTGCTGGGTGTAATTTTAGGGGGGGTGGTGGGGACATGTCCATACCACTTTTCAGATAAAGCTTGTTCCCACCACTGTTTCACAAATATAATGCAAAAACAGCATAACCAGACAATATGCCATTAAAATGTCCCCACCACTTTTCGAGCCAAACCTACACCTTTGCCTGTGCATATGAAGAAACTGACAATAAAAGCTGACTTGACTTGACTTGCCCTGATTTACAGGACTAACAACCCCAATCCAACCCACCATTGAAGGCGACAGGCTTTGTGAGCTGTAGTAGAGCGATGTCATAGTCCAGACTGTTGGTGCGGTAGTTATGATGCGTAATGATCTTCTGGAGGCCCAGGGACCCCACACTGCTGAGGGGCTGAGTCAACAGGCCCGCATATATACTCCACAGACTCACATCAGAGAACCTGGGACACAATCACATACAAAATTTATATATATATTTGGTTTATTTCAAATGTATGATTGTTTTATTTTCATTCCAGTATTATGCATACTCGTCTTGATTATATACTATGTGTATTGCTGTTTTCTTTTCTCTCTTTTTAAAATTGAATTATTGAGTATGGTAAATGTGCTATAAATGCACTTTTTGTTAAAAACGAAAGTGACAATGATGATACTGTGTGTGTGTGTGTGTGCGCGTGTTGTCTCACCCAGAGACACAGTGTGCTGCGGTGATGATCCACTGCTGTGTGATGATGGACCCTCCACAGACGTGCTGGTTCTGGTAGTGCAGACTGACCTGAGAGAGAAAAAGTGCACACACACATCACTAGAGTGTATGTACCAGTGTGTGTTTTTAATGGGACCATGTTAGCTGTTGCCTGGTTACCACCACACCTAGTCACAAGTGAGATAAGGTGTGGAGACCTGCCTACTGTAAATCCCGTAGGGGGTGTGTGGATTGTTGACTGCCGTTTATTGGTACGTGTACAAACATGGAGTGCATCATAAATTCAATGTAAAATCAGACACTGCACTACAGCTTAAAAAAAATGAGCCTTCCTAGCAAGAATTCCATGCATGCTGTTGTTTTGGAATGTTGCTATAGGACTATATTATCTTACCCATTATATTACCCTGGCGGAGTGATCTACACTAGTGAAAAGGGCCATGCCCAGTTAAAACGACACAGCACAAGAAAAAAACAAAAAAACAATAAGTCTGCACACTGATAAATACCCCCAAATGTGGGTTTATTAGCACGTCTTTGCACTTTGATGAAGGACAATGTGTCCAAAATATAATGCCAATAAAGCTCATGCTGGGGAGCATTTATCAGTCTGTGGTACAGTATTCCCAGCACATGTACTGACCTGCCATGGTGTCTGGCCCTCTCTCGACACGTTGCCCCCCACCACACGGGTGCTGCCCCCCACCACACGGGCATTGGTCCGGGGCCTGGAGCCACACTCTGTACACACACACACACACACACACACACACACACACACACACACACACACACACACACACACACACACACACACACACACACACACACACACACACACACACACATTATTGCATACGTTATTGACAACCACTGACATGATGCTAGAATGGCAGCCATAGTTAAGCAACACATTAATAATTGATTTATTACATCTACAGAACAGTTCATAGAGCCTCAACTGCGTGTGTGTGCGCGTGTGTTTGTGCATGTGTGCGTGTGTCTGTGCGTGCGCACACACACACACAGGTATACAGCTTAACCATCGTCCAGAATCACAGTAGTGATGCACGTCATAGTGGACCAAATGGGTGGAGTAGTGTTTATTTATTTTATATGTAAGCCCAAGGCCCTCTGCATATTGCTTCAGACACGGATAATCAATGGACGAAATCTGACAAAATAGAACTTGTCCCTAATCGGCAGCCGACATCTGTGGACATTGGCGCTTGTGTTGCCAGGTTATATTGAGAACAGTGGAATCGAATGTTGCCAGAGCAGTGCTCTGCTGGCCAAGCCACGCCTTCCTAGTGATGCAACACCTTTGGCCTTGGTTCTAGT
>NC_085868.1:42351781-42361287 GCF_034702125.1 Engraulis encrasicolus
GTAATGTAATGTTCCCTCCGTTAAGAGCTTTAGGCTATGCTGATGAAAGCATGAAGAAAAGAAGTATGTATGGCAAACCTGCCAGCAACACACAGACAGAAAAGCAAATATTTGTGAAGGACACATGTGCAAGAGTATAGGCCTACCCTGTCGTGGGCCTAGGGTTGGTTAGGTACGCAGGGGTGCCTACAGGGAGTGGGGGACAAAGGTTGTCGCAGGCCCAGGGAGAGAGGGGTCCCAGAATTGGGTCCTCATTACATTGTCTATTGGGCAGGGGGGCCTTTCAGATGACTTTGTCCTTGGCCCGGCCAAAGCTGTGAGCGGCCCTGGAGGTAGGCATAACTATTTTACAGGCTGTGGTTTTAATCACCCTAGTGACACTTGACCTAGCGGCAACATGCCCTGACATGCGACCTGGGTGTCACTGGAGTCTGTGTCCATTAGTCCATTAGTCACGACTTCCCTCCTGTCAGACTGTCCTCAGTTTACAGGAAAGGGACAAACACCACAACAAACACAACTTTGTCACTCCCACACCAAGCCAATGTTGTGTATATGTATACAGGGAAGGCTTCAGGGGGGGCACAAATGGGTCTGTTGTCCCGGGCCCCAGAGTCCTTATTACATTGTGTGTATTGGGTAGGGGGCCCTTTCAGATGACTTTGTCCTGGCTGGGACTGACCAAAGCAGTCAGCGGCCCTGTGTGTGTGTGTGTGTGTGTGTGTGTGTGTGTGTGTGTGTGTGTGTGTGTGTGTGTGTGTGTGTGTGTGTGTGTGTGTGTGTGTGTGTGTGTGTGTGTGTGTGTGTGTGTGTGTTGCTAGGCAATTAGACGGGTGGGTGTGTGCTCTCATTAGCACCCTGATTCCGTTACAAGTAGGCTTGTGTGTCAAGCTATGGAACGCACTCCCGATTTGTCAATTTGTCAATGTTCTACACTTTCCGCTTTTAAATCCAAGTTTAAAGACGCACCTCTTCACTGTAGCATATTAATCACACCACTGACATGCACTTCCACTTCCTTTAATTATTACTTTTTATAATTTATTTTATATACAGTACATATGTATTCTACTTTATTCTTGTATAACTATTTTTATTTTTACTTTATATTTTTATCATTCTCCCATTTTTTGTTGTTGTGATGTATAAATTCATTGATGCTTTGTTGCTTTGTTATTTGTTTTTCTACTGTTCTCTGTTTTAATGTAAAGTGGCCTAGGGTATCTTGAAAGGCGCTTAATAAATAAAATGTATTATTATTATTATTATTAAGATCCTATGTAGCCTGGCTATCACAACTACTGAGTTCTTCAGAGCGTGTAGTCTGGCCAAGCTATGGTGATTTCTCATGAGGCAGGCTGGAAAAATCCCTCTGCTATACTGGTCAAAGCTACAATCGATCAACTTAATCGTTCCTTAGACTTAATGTAGGTAATTACTATGACACATGTAGAGCACCCTTGCCTCTTGGAAAGGCTTGATTTTCACTGGCTACAAATCGGACACCGATTTGAATTTGATGACAATAGTAACTTGGCCAGACTGACTCAGCGTTGATGCAGCATTTGCTGGATTTATGGGCGAGCCCAGACAACATTATTAACCCATTGACGCCTAAGGTACCTGCAAAAAAGGGTGCTGAGTGCCTTAGCCCTTTTTAATAAAAGCTGCCCTCAGCCTATAAAAACCTAAATATCTCAGCCTCTGAAGCACATAAAAACATGCAATAAGTTGCATTGAACGCTAAGACCCTTATCTTTCATTGTAATGTGTTCATTCATCTCAATCAGACAAAGATTTTTAATAAAGTTGTCTCAAATCTCATGAACCTGAATGTTGCGCAATGCAGCTCCAGGCGCCAGGGCCAATGTTGTGCAACGCAACAACCAGCGTCAATGAGTTAAATGAATATCTTGTACACATCACCATGGTTCCAGGCTTACTGAAAAACTCTCATGCATAGAGGGACAGAAACAAAGAAGATGGGTTTATGATACACCAGTAAGTGGAAAAGGGACTATAAATCAACAGGAAGTGAACGAGGAACCAGTTTTGCCAATTTAGCGACTTTGTTGCTAGATTTCGTGACTTTTGACCTTCTCTGACTGGAGACTAAAAACTAGCACCGATACCATTTTTTACCCCTGATACCGATACCCGATACCTGACTGTGCAGTATCGGCCGATACCGATACTACTCTGTTTGAAATTTACTGTATATACAGTATATATATGAAAAGTTATATAGGCTATTACTTGGATGTAACATCATTGCTATTATGGCTTTGTCAGGCTGCTGCCTACTCCTGTAGAACTTTTTACACGTTTTACCTATGATATGAAATAATAACATCAAGGCTGTGTTTAAGTGTCATACGAGCATCTATAAATGGTATCGGTGTCCTATTTGTTGGTATCGGCCGATACCGATACCACCATTTTAGTGCACTATCGGGGCCCCGGCCGATACTGGTATCGGTATCGGTGCAACACTACTAAAAACCTCATCTAGCGACTTTTTGGATTATCTGGTGACTTTAATCTGACGCCTTTTCCGTGACAAAATCTTTTTTGTTTTTCAACATAATTGTAACTCTGCGCTAGCCTGGTCCTGACCATCCCATAATACTACCATTTCATTTCGTATTTATGGTCTGGCATTTGTTTGCTCTGAAGCGATTGTAGGAAGCAGGAAGTTTGCACTCAGTTATGGTTTGAAATTATTGGACACCTCTCCCCCAATCGCTGGCAGTTACTCAACAACAACATAGCGCAGACTAATGGCTCTGGCGCAGATGTGTACGTCATTGTCACGAGCGTCCTCTCCCTATTCGATTATTGTTTTTTTTTTTTTTTTCTGGGGGGGGGGCGTTGCGATCAAATTTCTACTGCTCCAGGCACTCCACAGAGAAGCACGGCCAGACTGCAGTAGTGGAGCCAATCCTTTGGCGGAAGTACGTAGGATGGCTCGCGAGGCTAATTCTACACCGCCATCAGAAATGTTTCCCACGATTGCAGGGCTGCAGATTAGCTCTGATCTCTAAAAATTAGCTAACCATCCCCTTTTGCATTGTGAACATACAGTAGCCATGTAGGCACATTTTCTAGAGGTCAGCGTGCCGTGCGTCGCGCTGTGATGTCATACATTAAGTCATGACGTCATCTAGTGACTTTTCAGAGTGCCAATAGCGACTATTGGTTATTTTTTGCAAACACTGCGAGGGACATGAAACCAACATGAAGGGGAAAGGGAGGCATCTAGGAAATGTTCTTGGGAGATGCTGCTTACTTACCACCAACAAATGGCTGAACTTTAATAATGGGCATACTGGGGTTGGCCAGCGGGTTTGGGGTCGCAGGCAAGTGCTGCGTCGAGACTTGGGGGAGGTGAGGCTCCGGCGAGGTGGCGGGGACATGAGGGTCCTGACCTTCGGGGTCCCAGAGGTCGCGGTGTTGGCCGCTCGTCTGGCTGCCCTGAGAACTGACGACGAAGGTGGAGGGCGTCTCAACTGTCGGGAGCTCGTCTTCCTCGGTTACAGACACAACCTCCAGAGTCTCCCCTGCTCCGGCTCCCTCCTGCGTCTCACCCCCACCACCACCCCCTTCGACCTATATGACACAGAAACCAGATAGGTTAACGACAAGGGCTACCCTACCTACAGGATCTCGAAGGAAATGCGGCCATTTTCTCACGCAAAGCAAAAACTGAAATTGCGTCCAGATTACAACGCATTCCCTTTGACACACATGCACAGTGGTCATGCAGCTATCTGTGACAGGTTAGGTTTAGGAAAAGTTTTGGTCAGGGCACAAATTTGAAACTCAGAAACATGGCATTACTGACAGGTTGTGTTTAGGGATGGTTTTGGGATCAGAAGCTACCTGTGTGCTCTAGACAGCAGGGAAAGCTTTGGAATCTGGATGCAATCTCGGATGTTGGTGTGCGTGACAAATTGGATGCAATTTCTCGAGATCAGGCTCACCCGACAGTACTGTATAACTAACCACACAACTTACATCCACAGTGCTCCAACAGCAAAACTATAGAAAGCTGACAATGTGCAATTCGAAGGTTAGCTAAATTGCTAGCTTGAGGTAATACCAAAGAGGCTTGAGACAAGAGGGCTTACTCACGTCATAACAGCGTAGTAGGAAATGATGGCGAGGGGAGTACGGAAATGTTATTCACTGTGGAACAGGTCATAGGACAGCGTGAATGTCTGTCAGCTGTCCTTAATTACCCCCAGCAATTACTGCTGACCAACAGCTGCCGTTACTTGGCCACAAATTATCCATCATGGTGTCGCCCCCACTGACCATGTGCAAGGGAGTACGAAAATGGCATCCATCGCACCCACTGACCAATGACCACGCAAGGGAGTTAATTTTCCATCCACTCGTGTCCTCAGGCAACGCCCCCGTACTACACCGTGGCCAATGCATTCCCCACCAAGAGATTGTTCTTTCTCTTGAGTTTCTTTGGTAATACAAAAAAAAAAAATCAGCTGAGGCCATCTAACATATAATGATTCATTAAGGGAGACAATGTGTTGCAGGCTCAAAACAGAAGATATTTAACAATGAGAGAGCAGTCAGCTATGCCGTACATCCACAACAAGGACAAAACTTTATGGCATAGCCAAAAAAACACTTTAAAATCCATCTTTCTTCTCATCTATTATCAGTAATGCTTAGCAATAGGCCTACCAATGGTTGCTTATTCTTTCAAAAAATAAAAACATGCTGGCCACACTGAAATACTCAGGAGTGGCCTACAGTAAACAAGGTGCAAATCCAGTGGTTACATTAGCAAGGCCCATCTACACTGATGCATAATCCCAAAGGGGGTCAACTCTATGTTCCTACAGCCCATTCGTCCTACGGCCCATTGGTCCCACAGCTCATTGGTCCCACAGCTTACTTGTGATGCTCCATGTTTCCACAATTTTAAGAAATTATTCAAATAAAGGCCCTATATGTTCCACAACTCCATGTTCCTACATTTCCGAGTAAACTAGGAGAACGTGCCTTTCTTCCCGCCAGAACAGGGCCCAAATTTTAATAAATTCTTGGAAATGTTGGAATGTGGAGCAGCAGGAATATGCTGTGAGACCAATGAGCTGTGGTACCAATGGGCCTAAAAATTAATGTTAAAAGTCTTAGTGATGTGGGACCAATGGGCTGTGGGACCAATGGGCTGTGGGAATATAGACACGCTCCCATGCCAAAGCTACCTACACATGTAAGCTAATTTCCCTTGGGGAACAATTTAACTAATATATCTAATTAACAATTAACTAATAACTTAATATCGCCTTGCTAATCTATGCTACAACACTTAAGACAAATGACACCACTCCACTCTAAAGTCAAGCATCAATTACATCGTCGCTCTTTCACTGTTTGAGTAGGCCTACTCCAGCTGGTGCATACATTTATTCCAATGAACACTATGCATTATTAACACGTACTTGACTTTGTATTCCTTTTATGTTTGCCTCCAACACTTGTCTTTTCTTTTCCCATTTTATTTTCATTGTCTCTGTGCTAAACACTTAGGTTAAACTTAGGTTCTATTAGCATATGATGTAGCCTATCTTTGTTAGCCACGTCTAATTTTATATTTCAACCAATGGCTGTATAAATCATTCATGAAAGGTGAAAAGCTAGTCGCAGGTGCTGTGTTGCTAAACTCTGACAGGCTATTGTCTGGGTACCACTGAATATTACAGCCTATTCTGAGGGCAAACTACAGCGATTTAAAGGTACACTGTAATGTTTTAGTAGTTTTTTTCCATAGTTTATGCTGCCCATTCACAAATGTTACCTTCTTCACAAGTACTTACTAGCACCATCAAATTCTAAGTATTCATTATGACTGGGAAAATTACACTTTTTATACACGAAAAGGGGGGTATTCGCCATTGTGCGCCATTTTGAATTTCCAGAAATGTCCAGACAATTTTAGCTGCAAAACTAAATATTAGTTCATTATTTAGTAAATATTCATGAAAATCATACATTTGGCAGAAGACAGCACAGTTTCAATGAGCAGCAGAGTTGCAATACCTACTCTGTCCACCATCCTACACAGTGCACCTTTAAGTCCAATCGAACACCACAATTAACATAGGCCTACCAAAGCAAAGTACTTACACACAACCAAAACCAGAATCAACTCTGTTCAGTGTGTGTGTGTGTGTGTGTGTGTGTGTGTGTGTGTGTGTGTGTGTGTGTGTGTGTGTGTGTGTGTGTGTGTGTGTGTGTGTGTGTGTGTGCGTCTCACCGTATGTGCAGTGTTTTCCCCCTGGCCTGCAGGTTTTGCCTCAGATGTGGACATGACAGTAGAGCATGCCTTCGTTAAATCCTTCCAGAGTTCCAGCTCAGAGAAGCCACCACACACATTCCCTCTCTCTCTCTCTCTC
Organism: Engraulis encrasicolus; assembly: GCF_034702125.1. Taxonomy (NCBI): domain Eukaryota; kingdom Metazoa; phylum Chordata; class Actinopteri; order Clupeiformes; family Engraulidae; genus Engraulis; species Engraulis encrasicolus. The sequence goes on from NC_085868.1 coordinate 42,358,207, forward strand.
TGAATCACTCACTCACTCACTCACTCCTCCATGCAAACCATGAAATTCCAAGTCAGAACGACCCACACATTCATAACCCTTTCAGGTAGAGCCATGATCTTCAAGCTCTGACCAACGTAGAAACACCCCAACACACACACACACACACACACTCATCCACCTGTCAGTCTAAAGCCAGTTCCCAGACGGGTATGACATAAAAGCGCAGACATCTCAGCAACACACAATCATAACTCACACGCCATCACAGACACACATCCATGCTAGCGAGTTCCATCAAGAGTTGATGATGCGCTGACTGACCGACCAACCGACCGTCCGACCTTCAGCTGCCTTGAGAACCGGATGACCAAAGAGAGCCATGTCATGCCGTACCGTAGCCTGCGATGCGACCACCCGTGACCACACCCCCGGGCCGTGTCGTGCCGTGACCACACCCCTGGCCTGCGTGTCCCCCAGGTGATGTGATTCACAAAGGGACACCTGAGCAGGTGGCTCCACATACCACATTGCCGTGCCATGACAGCTGAGGATCAGGTGTCTCATCTCTCTCTTTCTCTCTCTTTCTCTCTCTTTCTCTCTCTCTCTCTCTCTCTCTGCTGCTGCTCACAGGTCCAGTTACACGGATGAGAAACAGCTGGCACACACTATTGCAGCAGCCTTCATTTTCTCTGAAAGGATACTAGCACTGACGACACTGATGACAATTCTGGCGGTCTGTCTGGCTGAATGTGCCAGCCACTGTCTTGGAATAATGCACCACAGCCAATCACTGTGCCACAAGCCTCTTCACACTGTTGGTATTGTTAATTGCTACAACTAGAAAGCTACATTTGGATACATTAAATACTGAGGGTCTTATTTGCTGATGTGTATTTGATTCTTAAGTAGCCTACTACATTGTGATTATAATCTACTAATGCCAAACACATCATACAGTACTGATGCATCGCCAAAACATGATTTTAAGGTACATCTCGTGTTTGTTTCAGCAGAAGCACATGCAGCAGTCATGGCCATGACTCAAATAGCGTAAAATGTTGTGTATTCGGGCTTTGCTACTTCCGCACGAGATCAACGTTAAAACCCCGAATTACGTCACAGGCTATTTTTCCTGAGTTTGAGATCGGGATCTTGGGATTCCCGTGAAGATGAAGGCCACTTATGAACACATGCTCACACAACATGCACAGCAACCTACACACACACACACACACACACACACACACACACACACACACACACACACACACACACACAGTATGTAGACACTTCTGTGTGTGTGTGTGTGTGTGTGTGTGTGTGTGTGTGTGTGTGTGTGTGTGTGTGTGTGTGTGTGTGTGTGTGTGTGTGTGTGCGTGCGTCTGTGTGAGTGTTTCATAACCTGAGGTCACTGGAGACACCAGCGCTGCTGGGTGACCTCATCTCCATCATCATCGTCTCTCCTCTAAAACCTGATCTGTCTCCACAGCCAGGGAATTATAGAGACCAGCCCCTAATGACCCACACTGGCTGGAAAGCAACACTCCACACTGCCCTACAGTGTTGCCAGATGGAAAATGCTGAATTATCGTACCAAAACCTCAAAATTATCGTTTTTTGGTGATTTTTTGGGGGGATATTATCGTACAAGATCCAAATGGTTGTTTGAAGGCCTCAAAATGAATTGAATGAGAACTCTGAAATCATCGTACATCATGGTTTTTTTATCGTACCGAGGTCAAAATGGACAAAATGATGGTACTAATACGATAATTATCGTACATCTGGCAACGCTGCTGCCCTACTAAAGCACACCATGCCTACCTGCAAACACACAGAAGTTTATGGAAGCCAATTAGGTAATGGGCTTGATTGCACACCACCTGACAGTGGAATCACAGAGATATTGGCGTTCACTTAACGTCTACGGGAGCATCACGAGTCCGAGAGGTTCGCGGGCTGTTTAGTTGTCCCAATTGGTTGATGGCCTTGATTGCACACCCCTCTAGTAAGACAAGTGCAACATACAGTGATGTGTGGATGTTTTTGGCCCCTTACTGATTTTTTTTACTTTTTGCACATTTGGCACACTTACTGTAACATTTTCAGATCACCAAACAAATGTAAACATTAAACAAGGATGTAAACATAATATGCAGTTTTTCAGTGATTATTTAATTAGTTAAGAGAATAGAATCTAACATTTAATTGAAAGAACATTGAATTGGCAATTGAATAAGCAAAGTATTAATACAATCCTTAATTCACATTTTAATATATTTTTGTCAGCATAAATTCTGGATGTAAACTATTAAAACAAACTCTACCTTTAAGTAATATTGATATTGATCAAATGGCCGAAATATTCTGTCAGTATATGACATGGCCTGTATGCTGCAGGATGGCAAATTGTCTGCTGATGATATTGGAAAGGGCAGGAAGAGACCTTCCCAATGGTACCACACACTCACCCATACACAAAAGCCATGTAAATAAAATTGAGATTAAAAAAAAAAAATCTTTAAAACTGAGGGAGGTCCGGACCTCCCTTATCTCGTATGTGGCTACGGCCAAGACCTTGAACACACCATCATAGGCTATAATTTATACAAACATCACGTTAGAGGTTAGAGCTATTGAGAGATAGCAACCAACTGGCTCAAGCTCAGCAAGCATATTTTGATTAAGAACAACACTTACAGTATATCAACTGCAGCTGTGTGGAAAATTAGTATTAAAGCAGGTCTGAAGTTTTGACCTTCATACCCTTCATAAACATTGTTGCAAAAAAACACTATAAGTCGCTATTGGCTCTCTGAAAAGTCACTAGAAGTCGCTAGATGATGCCACAAAGTTACGTATGACATCATAACATCATGCATGAGTCATGATACAGTGATCTCTATAAAACGTGCCTGCATGAGTAGTATGTTCATAATGTAAAAGGGCAGTGCTAGCTTTTAGAGATCAGCACTAATCTACAGCCCTGCTTAACCGTGGCAAACGCTTCTGACAGCTGTGGAGTCACAATTATGTTGAAAAACAATAACTTGGTCACTGAAAAGACGACTTTTAAAACAAGTAGCAAGATTAGCCCAA
>NC_085868.1:42361387-42431387 GCF_034702125.1 Engraulis encrasicolus
TCCTACTGGAGTGGACTCGTTCACCTTAAACCAGGTGTAGTTCTGCACAGGTGGGTTGGCATCACTGCTGCAGGTCAGAGTCCATCTGCTTCCCTCAAGTATCTGACCAGGAGGATCCACCTCAACCTTGGTGTTCCTTGGGCCATCTAAACATTATACAAAATGAACAATAGTAATGGCCAAGTTGGCTGTTCTGTGTTCTTTATTTATTCAGGAAGAAATTAAGTACTGTGAACATATGTGATAGCTGTCTCACAAAAAAATAGACAATTTAACTGACAGAATGTAATCAACAACCAATATGAAGAACTAGACACTCACGTAAGACCTCAACAGATACAAAAGGAGAGTCACGATGCTGACCAATCCCATTGGCCGCTTGACAGTAATAATCTCCTCTGTCCTCAGGCTGGATCTTGCTGAAGAGTAAAACCCTCCCTGTATTCAGCGGTACATATTCTCCTCTCTTGTACCAGGTGTAGTTCTGCACAGGTGGGTTAGCATCAGTCTTGCAGGTCAGAGTCACTCTGCTCCCCTCAAGTATCTGACCAGGAGGAGCCACCTCAACCTTTGTGTTCCTTGGGCCATCTAAACAGGACATTTCATTAAATGACATGACACTCAGCTCAGCTGACACTTAAAGTGCCCAAGGGCGTTTCGGACATGAACATGTAGGGAGAACACAGATATTCTTCCTAACAGTAAAGGTCAATCTGCCTCCCTCACGTACGTATCTGATCAGAGACGTCCACTATAACCTTGGTGGTCCTTGGGTTATCTAAATATTACATTACAAATAAGTTATAGTAACCAAGGCCATTTCAGACGTTCATAAAAGTGTAGGAAGAACACATATTTTCTTCTGCCGAAGTGAGATTATCTTTTTTCAATTTAAGATTTTTTTTCGACTTTATTTGATAGACAATGTGAGAGGTGGACAGGAAGCAAATTGGGAGAGAGACAGGGAGGGGTCGGCAAAAGACCCGGGTCGGGAATTGAACCCGGGTCAGCCGCATGGCAGGCGAGTGCCGCACCGGTTGGCCATGGCAGGGCCAACCAAAGTGAGATTCTAAATGTGCAACACTGGTGCCAAGACCTACTGTCTAACTAGAGCAAAGTACACTGAATGAGGTTCAAGGAGGAGGAAATGAGACACTCACAGACAACTTGGAGGTTAACATGACCAGATCTCCCAGATCCACATGCAGTTGTTTCCATGCAGTAATATTCTCCACTGTTTTCAGATGTGATGCTTTTTATGGTATATGTATTGACGTGTGACCAGGCCCGCAGCGCTGAAGCGATTCCAGTCTTGTACCAGCTGTATCTCTTAATATTAAAATGAGATCTGCTCTGGCAGGACAGAGTGACATCTGAGCCCTCCTTTATGTCTCCTTGTGGACGGATGGACATGTATGGTGCATCTGGTGAAATAGACCAATTTCATTAATACCTGTATATGACCACTAAAACGGACAAGTGAAGAGATATGTCATACACACACACACACACACACACACACACACACACACACACACACACACACACACACACACACACACACACACACACACACACACACACACACACACAGAGTTATGTGACACAGTGAACCAGATTCGACCCACCTTTAACATACAGCTTAACTCCGGGTGTTCCAAGCCACTTCTGCAGATAATTGTATGTTGTTATCCTACAGTAATAGTATCCTGTGTCTGATGCAGTCAGAGAGTTTATGTGCAAACTACAACTGGTACTCTGACAGTTCACATCAAGTCTATTCTTATATTTTGAGTCTTTGTTAAGATCTGGAAAATCTTCATTCTTTTTGGTCCGATTCTGATTTGTCCAGTAAGCGCGTCTAAATGTCACATGATAGGGGTAGGTGTAAGAGCAGGACAGGTCCACTGTAGACCCCACATAACCACAGGCACTTTCAGGGTTGTAAGTGACTCCCCACTGCTGTGGACACACACCTGAAACATGAAACACAGTTTTTCACACAATGCATTAGGGCTGACACAGAATGTGGCCTCTCTCTCTCTCTCTCTCTCTTTGTAACACACACACACACACACACACACACACACACACACACACACACACACACACACACACACACACACACACACACACACAAACACACACACACACACACACACACACACACACACACACACACACACACACACACACACACACACACACACACACACAAAACAGACCACACCTAAATGACCTGAACTACAACACACATGTGCACACACGCACACGTACACGCGCGCACGCACACGCACGCACGCACGCACGCACGCACGTATGCACGCACATATGCACGCACGCACGCACACACACACACGCACACACACACACACACACACACACACACACATTCACACCCATATGCTTAATCGCCCATTTTCTCTGAAACATGCTCCTCTGTATGAAAATGAGGAACTGATCAGCACAATCTAAATAAGGTCAACAGTTAATTGTATGCATGCACTCCGACAAACGACACATCGCCCTATACAGTTGCATGCTCGAGACACAAAACACACACACACACACACACACACACAAACTAGGGTGACCAGACGTCCTCTTTTTCCCGGACATGTCCTACTTTTGAGACCTTAAAAAATGTCCGGGGGGAATTTCGAAAACGTCTGGGATTTTGTTGCACTGCCTAAAATATAGACCTAATACATCTGCATTGTAATTGTCACGCCGTTCCATTTGAGTCCACTCCAGGTTTCTCTCGTTCTCAAATTAGTCACACCCTTCTCATGAAATCTAGCCACTTCGCACCGTGTGTCTGAAAGAAGTACACTGTAAACCCCAACATGTCCCACGAACTCAAAAGTTTTGTGGAAACTTATTCCCGTTAAAGTTTTAGTTTTGTGACCAAATGTTTTAAGTAAATACTACATACATTCATGCATATGATGGACACAAAATCTTTAAGAAAATTATCAAAAACTTTGAAATTATTGAAAAGATTGAAAACATTAATCCCATGATTAGATTTTTAGTTTTTAGCAGCCCAAGTCAAGTATGCACTCCAAACTCTAAAATGCACGGAAACAATGGTTTACACAAAAGATTTGTGTTGAAAACTAAAACGTTTATGTAAGTCTTACATAAAATCAGACATGTTATCTGAAAACAAATGTTATGAGAAAAAATAAAATCTTGAATGTTTTAGTAGCTGCTACTCAAAGATCTAACATGCTCCATTGACATAAATATTTCGAGAATGATGCAAAAATCAATGCAATTAGTACTTAGCGGAGAGTTCAATTTTTAAAGTAAACAAGCACAGCATGTTTAGCTGCATTGGCTCTAAGTTTTTGATTTCAAAATTAAAAGTTTTATGTTTTCCCATTTTAGAGCCAAAAAAATCTTGGTTGGTTTATTGATTGAATGGTTTATACTAATGCACTAGGCTACCACCCCTCTGTTTAAACCAAATATAACATGAACTTTAATTCCACAAACGTGAACAATGCTTTATATCAAGTTTTTTTTTATTTTGTTCCATGTGATTAACAAAAAAACAGTAGACAATAACACAATAATCATACAATGCACAACAATCTGTTCTAAAATGTAGACCCAGTCGATACAGTGAACAGTCAATACATTACAAAGAATCAACCTCAACACATTAGGCAATTTAGTCATTTATTTGTTGTCCATTTCTGAATCTTTTATTAGGAGTTGGAGGCTGAAGGAGATCCATATATCTTGCAATAACATGTCCCCCAAAATAGTGTCAGACTTCTCAACACAGTCAGTTGTTTATCCTTTGGAGTGTTGAGCAGAGCTGATAGATCATAGAGTTCTGGTGGTCCCATATCGGCTGCCTGTGGAGCATAAATAATAAGTGTAAGGCTTTCATGAGGACTTGTTGGATTAGGCCCCTACAGCATGATCACTGGGTTTGCTACACTGGTTTATACAAAAGTTCAATGTGCAATATGTCATCATGAAATTGCAACGTATCACTTGCAGATACACTGCAGATGTATGATACAAGAAAAACATTTGTATGAAAGGCCTACACAGTGCTAGCCTAACTAGCAGTAGCTAACATGCTAAGCTAAATTGCTAACATACACACTGTGTAGCATCAAGAGCACCTAAGGTCACACACGTCAACATTGTAAACTACTACAAAAGCACACCAACACACTTAAATGGGTCTTTTCTTACCTTGACGTGAGGTTGATAGACACATTTTTCCATGCCAAGTTGTCAGTTGTGGTTTGATGGTCACATGGTGTTGAGTAAATCTATCCCCCATTGACAGATTCACCATTTTTAGAGAAGTTTGTATTTTATGTTACATTTTAATAAAATAGGGTTCTATGGTTCTGACATGAATGGGTTCTTCTGTACACACGACAGAAGCTGGTAAACAATAAAAAAAACAACTAAAACAACCAAAAAAGTGAGTGCCCAGCCTTAGGATTCGAACTCTCAACCTCAAGATAAGGACATGCTAGTGTGGCTACATGCAGAGGACTATCGCCTACACCACTCCTCAACTGGTAAGAATTGTGTAGGTTTTGTAATCTTACAAAGTTAGACCTGTTTGTTAGAAAGTATTGGACTTACTCATTATTAACAGTCAAATGTGTTTCAAACATTCCACTTCAAATTCGGCCAAGTGACATCATAGGCTACCAAAACAATAATGTTTGAATATGATTTTTTTTTTTTTTTTACACTACATCCATGCTGGGAACTGAACTTGCAACCATCATGTTTCAAGACCAACTGCTTAACTGTTAGCCTAATACTGCCCAAGCACAAAATGCTGATATCCATAGTCTCATCATATGGCAGATATAGTTCCAATTGACATGATTTAAAGAATTTGTAACTTTCACAGTTTCGCAAAAAATAAACAATAAATATCAACTTGAGTGTTTTTTTTATTGGTAACACAGGATTCAAACCTGCAATCCTCTGATCTTGTGGCTATTCCCCTATCCAGACCACAGCAGCTCAAACAATGTCTAAGCATTTTTCTTTTGTTATTTCGCTCGAAATTAAATGTATAAAATACTGCTAATTAAAGCTGGAGTCATGGGTCTGGTGGCCATCTGCACATTTTCATACCATGTTCCAGGAGGTATGAAAGTAGATAAGGTTATCTCCATGTTGGGGATTGAACTTGCAACCTTTGAGGTTGAGGACCAGCTGTTTAACCACTACTCCATGGTCGCCTCAGCTGTTGTCATGACATCTAACCACTCATATGCCAGATAGAGTTCCAATTTACAAACTCAAAGACATTGTGTTATGATGTCAGTTGTACTTAAAAATACAATGCCAGCCTGAGTTAATTTATTGGTACCTGAAAACCTGTTGAGAACACCTAAAATGTGTATGTCATCTGGACATTTTTGCAATATTGAGTACTACAGCATAAACTTTTCTAGTTCATAGTACTGTTGGGGAATACAGTGTAGCGTGGACAAGCCAGTGTGCCTCGAGTGGCTTATTCACAAGTGAGAGCGCATCTGTCCGACAGTTCTGCGGAAATGGCGATATAAACGCAATACACATTCGTGGTGGAGTTGAAAAAAAAAAAATCCCGCGTGTGAAGCCAAATATGACAGTACCCTAACACAAGAGTAGGCCTAACTAGGCCAAGTAACACCACATGTTTTGTAACACCTTAAATGTCACAAGACTTAGCCTAAAAATTCTAAAATAATAATAATAAAAAAAGTCTAAAAAGATCTCTCATGGACATTTCCAAGTTATTTGCAAAAACAATCTCTAATCTAGAAGGAAAGTCCATTTAAGAAATTAAGCTTCTTCTTCATCAACTCATTCTGTCTATTGCCTTTGACGTTATTGATAAAGTTGTATGGGTTAATATTAATGGTAAAACTCCAGTTCCTCTAGTGTCTTAATGGTTGCTGTGTCCAATGGTAATCACCCTGCCAAGTAGCCTAGCTAAGTAATGTATGACAGTGGTGGGGCTAATTGTAAGGTGTCTTATAAACATAAGGCTACAATGTAATAGCATTTCATTATCAATTCAGTTGACAACTACACATTTTTTCAAATGTTGTATAGCCTAATATCAACACGCTCTTCATCTTTGTAGGGAATGGATGGGATAGGCCTACATGATGGTGAATCTATTTTTAAAAATTTGATGCAGAAATTGGAATTTTCTATGCTGTTACAAGCTACCCCGATAGGTGTTAGGCCTACTTTAAGAAAGGCACATTCTGCATTTGATATGATGTCACAAATTATGTGATAGGCCTAGTCCTGGCTGAACACATTTTAGTTGTCATTTATAGTAGACAAATATATGCATGCCAAAAAGTTCTAGAGTGGCTTTTAAACAAATAGCCATTTTGGATGCGTACGATACTTTACAAATAAGGGGTTAGGCCTACTTACCTGGTCTCAGGGCCGTCGTTATGTCTATTTTAGGGGGGCTTTAGCCCCCCCCCCTACATTAGTATTAGCCCCCCTTTAACGATTTTGCAAAAAAAAAAAATTATACATTTTTTTCAAAAACAAATGCAGTAAAGCACTGAATCCGAACCACCAAGAAGGCAAGTTAATCTGAATACAAGTTCCTGTTTGGTTATCTACTGTCTAATCCTACTGCACAGCAATAAAAGCAGGGTGCACAGTAGGGCCGTCAACAGTAATCGATGCGGCAAAGGATCGCGATCCAGGGCATGGACGATTCAGCATCGATTCGGCCACAAGCCGGATCGATTCGGTGTATTAATACATTTAAAATAATCATGAAACAAAACAAACAAATTAAAAAAACACCAAAACTTCCCAAGTAGCCTATGTTCAACACCAGAATGCAGAAGGGGATGGGTCTGGAGGTCTGAGTACCCGCGCCTCCCATTTTGCCTCTCCTCCCTCCCTGTCTTTTCTTTCAATTTCGGTTGCGCGTGCATCACTACATCCAAAGGGTTGGTGCTGCCCACTCTCTCTCTATCACTCTCCACATGAATTTCATCAACTTCTAACCTACTCCCAATAATCAACGTCTTTGAAAGCGTGACATTAAATCGGCATTGCGCGTCATACATTTTTGAAACAAATAGGCTATGGGGACAGCACCGCTCGTGCTTATAGCCTAAATCGACGTGGCTCAATGACCATATTCATAGACGTGCTCTCCACATTAATTTCACCTAGGCCTACCTCTAACCTTTTCCGTGTCTTTTCCCCGTTCTCAATAATCAACGTCTGTGAAAGCGTGACATTAAATCAGCATTGTGCGCAGGGCTGTAGTACTCGAGTCTGGACTCGGCCCGAGTCCGGTCTCAAGTCCGTTTTTTTATGGACTTGGACTTGTCTCGGACTCGGTATTGTTTGGACTCGGACTTGTCTTGGACTCGGACAATGGTCTTGCCAAATTAGGCTTTTGGACTCGCCGGGTCTGTCATTAAGTTTTGTTTAGAACACTGGCCATCATAGATTGTAAAGTGGAGCTTGAAATCCAATAACAAACAAGTTTGTCTTCACATCCATATAGGTTATCTTCTAAGGTTCACACTATTGACATTCATCCTTTTCATTGTTAAACACTGACCGACATGTGACTCGGACTTGACTTGGACTCTAATCTTTTTGGACTCGGTCTTGTCTCGGACTCGAACCTCTTTGGACTCGGACTTGTCTCGGACTTGACTAGTACTGGTCTTGGACTTGTCTTGGACGCGTCATACGCGTTTGAAACAAATAGGCTATGTGGACAGCACCGCTCGTGCTTATAAATCGACGTGGATCAATTACCATATTCATAGACCATGCCCTACATCTGCATGACATGAACCTATGATTGATAATGCAAAAAAGCTTCTGGAATCTTTGTCTTGGGGCACTTTTGTGTTGTCAAAGTTTCGCCCTTGGTGCCCATGCTTTTCAATGATGGGTGTAACTGCCGTTGATAGTCCTCTGTATGGGAGCATGTGATTCCCCCACCGAATAACAATTATGATAAAGTTTGTATGTTTTCCATTTCTTTTTTTGTATTCTTATTTTGTTGTGGGGGTGAATATGAGTAGCCTATATTTTTGTTCTTGAGTTGTTTTTGTTCAATTTATCCTTTTGTTGTATTTCATGAGCCGTGTATGTCATGTGACCTTGAGTGAACTTATGTGACCTGTCACCTGGAAGCGTTAGGGTCAGGTAAAGCACTTCTGAAATGAGGTAGTGTGCACTGCGTTTGCAACGCTCCGGAGATTCTACTCCTGGTACAAGGCGTACACGGTAATAACTTTTGAATTTATTTGTATTTTCTTTATAAATTTTTGTATGTGGTTTGCTTAAATATTAATGCATTATTTGTGTTTTGTTTGGTTTCTACCAGTTTTCACTGTGCTCATGACGAGCAAAGAAATAAAGTGTCATGATCATCAGTAAGAATGCGTGGACCAACTTTATTGACGCCAGCATTAGCTACAGTGGATGACATGTTTAATTTTCCCCGTTGTGGATGAATGGGATAACACAGCTTGGTTTCATTTTTCGAGTCGATCACACATGGAATAATTCGCAGATGTTTTACTGCCATCTGGTTACTTTACTTGTAGCATCCATCTTAGGTCGAGAAACTGGCACCAAATATCTGGTTTGCAAATTAAGATACCGACCTCCAGAAGAGACACTGAATAATAATACAAAGTAGACCCATGCGTTTACAAAATATCTATGTTCATCACACGGTTCAGTTAAAGCTCCCCGCGCTCGTGTTTGCATTAGAACTAGAGCTAATGTAACCTCTAGCGCAGCTTTGCCGGTAGGAGGGGGGCGAGACTAACGAATGGCTGAAGTCAGGTCAGGTGTCTAGGTGTCTATAATGGTCGCGACGTGAAGGCATGCGGCAGTCAAATATTTGTTTGCATGGATCTACGTTGATTATATCAAACAAGCTTCGTTGAAATAAGACAACTTAAGGTAAGACAATAATGGGTTAAGCGCCAAGGTAGGCTTTGTGGGGTTGTTTTTGTATTATGCGTTGTTCCCCCGTGAATCCTTTTTAACGCATTGGTGCAGCAACCAACTTTGGCAAATCGCATTGAACTAACAAGCTTGTGAAATGCACTTATGTGGTGGTTAGCCCTGCGCAGTGGCTATTCAGCAGATAGGCTAGGCTACATATTCTGGGCCAGTGTGTAGGCTATATCGCCTACAGTAGGTTGCCGATTTCAGGACATAGTCAAGTAGGGCCCAAGTTATTTGACAACTGTTCAGTTCCTCCCTCCCGACCCATTTTACCTAGCTGCTCCCGAAAAATTGCCCCTTTCGTGGCATGAAGCATCTAAAGTTTGACCATCCTTCATCACATTAATTGAATAGCCAATATGCACGCAGTGTGATGCCCGGCCGTTTCCACATGCCTCCCCAAGTTTCACCCTTGGCAAAGCGGACTATCGACGAGAAGGCTGGCAGTTTAAAAATGAATCTGTTTCGGACAAGGATGGGGCCGCGCGTCTTGGTCGTGACAGTTATCTTGGATATGGAGGAAGTATAGAATGTGTTAGTAATCTATGGGAGGGGGGCAATGGGGTCGATTTGGATAAGGTGGTTGACAAACGAATTACAGTTGGTTGCGGTTGCGCCCACACAGTCGCCTCTTTCTTTTTCTTTTATTGCACATTACAATAATATTAATGTTTGAGCTCAGCCCTGGTGGGGTGCGAATGTTGTGAACAATAACAGACAATTAGGCTAGACGTTTGTAACATCAAACATAGCGTATGGGTAGAGGACCTCGACATAAACCCGTCACAAACTTGTGCTCCGTCCCTGCGCATCGCAATGCATCGTTGAATCGGATCGGATCGGATCGGATCGAATCGAATCGTTACCCTCCGGATCGTAATTGGATTGAATCGTGAGAGCATTGACGATCCACACCACTAGTGCACAACAATATGTTATGCTGGGGGGAAACAGGTAGAGGATTGTGTTTTGTGACTAACAACACCTCGAGAAAAGTATAATTACTTACACGGATGAAATCTTCAGACCCAAAGTACCAATTTTCACTCACAATACTCGTGTAATAAATCAATTTGACATTGTCTTCAAATTATAGTTGAGCTTTAATATTTGTCTTAACAGTTTTGAAAACACACATGATATGAACTGATTAAAATAGCTACTAATGGAGTAAAAATGACCAAATATCTGCCTGAGGGGTTCTCTACATAAATATTTCAGAAAAGACTCGGATGATGCAGCAGGTACCAGTAAAAGCACCTGTGCAGCATATCCAGGTAGACACGGGGAACTTTTTCCAGCCCCGTCGTCAAGGCCTAGCCTAACACTGGCACAAGAGGCCGTGAGCAAGTCACACGGAGATCAACAGGCCCTATCAGACAGAGAGGGGCATTGAATAATTTGATTACCACAACGGCTTACTTACACTGTGTTTCATACGCCTATATAATATTGAATCTGTGAATATGCGTATTACTCTGCCAATATGTGCCCAAATCAAATTTTGCAGGCAGGTACGCGCACACGGATGAACAGAATAGAAAACGGGCATTGCATTATTTCCTAACCAGAACATCTTTCTTATTCAGAAATGTTTGTCCCGGGCCCAGCCAAAGCTGTCAGCGGCCCTGAGCAACCATTTAAATCGATAACTTAGTTAACAGCAACACTGTTGAGAAATGCACTCCAGGATGGAACATGACAAAAAGTACTACAACTAGAACAACACAACCACCCCCATCCCCCCACCCCCACTTAGATTAAGGTCACAATCTACTGACAAGTTAACGCTCTGAAAAAACTAAATATACAAAACTAAATTTATTTCACGTACCTTGCAGGCTGATGAGGGGCAACACAAAGAATGTCAAAACCGTCTTCATGTTGGTGAACTTCAGGTCCTGCAAGATTAACATGAAACAATGTGGGTTTAGGTGCATTGTTCAATGGAACTTACAGCCATGGATGGAGGTGTAGGGGACGTAGGTAAAGGTGATTCAAACCTGCAACCCTCTGATCTTCAGAGAACCTCCCCCTAACCATTAGCCCAAGGCTGCCCCCGAGGTTCATTTCATACAGTATATAGGCAACGGTACATCTGCACATCTGATCTTAAAAGTCATAAATCATTAGAAACAGTCCTTGTGCATTTGTGTAGCCAACAACAACTGTCATAGACCCCCAAACCTAAGTGCTGGTTTCAATGTGCCAGAAGCAGTGTTTGGCAGTAATGCAATACAAACGCAATTAAGTACTGCAATCCATTACTTTCTGCTGCAATAATTTAAGTTACAATGCATTACAATGACCTGGATTTCAGCAGTATTCAGTGTGGTGGGTCATAAAGAAGCTATTCCTGAACCTGGTAGTTTTTAGTCTGCATGCTGCCATAAACACCTCCTGGATGGGAGGTGAAAAAGTCATGAGCCTGATTTACACTGTAATAAATGGCCAGATCCGTATTTAGGCTTATAGTTCTTTTGGCGAAAGTAACTAAAATAATGCAACAGTAGTATAATGCCTAAATATATTTAGAAATGTTTTGAAAAACATACAAAAATATTTTGAAAAGACAGTAACATGTAATCAGTAATGCATTACAGCTTTTGAGTAACTTGCCCAACACTGGTCAGAAGAACAGGCAATGACTAAAATTTGTACATTTGAAAACCAAAATGCTGTGCACAGGAGCTTTATCAATGGTAAAAAAAAAAAAAAAAGCTTGAGAGGCCACACTGGCCGAAATGTTGTTTCTATAAATAAAATTCAGCACGATGGACAAGAGTGTGCGGTATCCTCCTCTCTAAAAAAAAAAGCTTTCCACAATAACAGCCAGCAACTGATACAACTCGTATATATATATATATATATATATATATATATTGAAAGTAATATTTCAAACTTCTTACCTGCCTCTTTGTCCTGACTGCCCTGTATATCGTGTGGATGGTGCTGCAGATATTAACGTCTGTAATAAGAAATGGTGCTGCAGAAATTAAAGTCTGTAATAAGGAACTAGTTTTTTATCTAGTCCCTCTGCAGACACAGGAAGACACAGCGACGCACTACCCACATGGACAAAAAATAACACATCAATATTTGACACTTTTTAGTGTTAAGACACAGGGATCGTGAAGCTTAGCAGTACATTATTCTATTTCTTATATTTGTCAATTTTACATGACAATAATGAAAAAATGCCTTCAAATTTCCATTTTCAGGCGTCTTTGCAAAGAGAGAGAGAGATGGAGGGACAGACAGCCAGACACACAAGCAAACCGGCAGAGAAACAGAATATTTTTTGAGGAACTGAAAGACATCATGAAAAAGTGAAGGCTAACCACCATCTATTTTTTATGGACTATTTACCCAGAAACACACACACACACGCACACGCACACACGCACACACACACACACGCACACACACACCAAATGAACACATGCACTCACGCATAAGGTCACAGTCCTCTCTTTCATGTAGCCTGCTATGATATGAGGTCATAGCTTTTGATCTAATGTTGCCCACTCATTCATCAGTCTATTATTAAGTGGGCTTGTCCCCAGCAAGTCCCCCTTACTGTCATCTCTAAGTCCTGTTTATTGCTTGCTTGCTTGCTTTGTTATCTGCCGTCAGTTTGGAAATTTGTGGACATTTTAAAATTCTACTCTTCCTATAGGACTCTTGAGATCCCGTTGAAGCTCTGAAACGACCATCCCAGTTTGGAGATGTTAAACCAGAGAAAAAACGAGAAAAAAACAGAAGCGCCGGAAGAAATGTGGCTCCCCTTGTTTGCAGAGAGTACAGGAAAGCAGGGTGTTCCCAGGTTTGACCACATCAAATTTAAGACCTTTTCTAGACCTGTTTGAGACTTTCCGAAAGTGATGCCTTTACTCTTTCTGCAAGGGGTGTGAAATGCAATGGAGGAGTTGGTGGCTGTAAATGTGTGAAGTAGTGGTTTCATGAGTCATGTTCTGAAATGGATGGAGTGCTTGATAACAATGCATTTTTTGGGCTGTGTGTGTACAGGCCCGTTGCGTTAAGGTACGCAATGTAGGCAGTTGCCTAGGGCCCCCGAGTAGGTGGGGCCCCCAAGGACGACAGGTTATGTACCCAACGGCAATGACGATTTTAAATAGCTTTACAATAAGGCACTGTCATCTGTATGAAGGGCTCTGCTGCGAGGGAAGCAACAGCGCCTCTCTAATACCCCCTGCTCGAGGGGGCCCCCCTCCCAATAGGTTTGCATCAGCGACAACGTGAAAATGTCAATTGCCAAACAGCGCAACGACAATTTAGTCAGTCAAAGTACCCCCAGCTGGAGGGGGCCCCCCTTCCAATTGGTTCAAGCATCAAAATCCAGCGCAAATACAAACTGGAAATCAAGCGACATAATCTCTCACTGGATGTTGCGCAGACGCCAGTTCAGCCTACAGTACGCTCTACATTTTTGGCTCAAGACAGTTGCTTTTATAATACAAGTTAATTTTGAAGACGACACATTACTCTCTGTACTGCCAAACCACCAAACTGTCCCAGGCCAGTTGACATCGCACAGACAGCAAGGTGCTTCATTTAGCCTACACTTTACAGTGTATTGTGTTTTCAAAAACGTCTGTGAAGCATTAATCCACGTGCTGTAACAAGCACTGGGCAAAAGTCGATTGTTCAGTAACGCGCATTTTCCCGACACGGAACTGTTTTGGATGTGGACAAACGCAAGAAGAAACGAATGAACAATGTAATGCCTATCGGATAACACGAGTCACACAAGTGCGTTGAGTGGGATAGCTAAATTGTAGCACAATAGCCTTTCTTGCTATTACTATGGATTACACCTTGGAATTTGGAACCATGATTGTGGAAACGCGTGGATTACAGTCAGAGGTTGGGATACATTCTGGGATAGGCTACATTCTGCGGTCAAGACAACTCAAGGTAAGGGCACCGGGAAATTGGTCCCCTATAATTGACACCGTTGTCAACCACGGAGTAACGGAGTGATCCTTGGTCGCTACAGTAGCCTATTCGTGTTTGCTGCGACACTTTTGGATTTGGATTGTATTTTCAAGTGCGTGATGGATGCAATAGCCTACGAAAAAAATCTCGTCGAGGAGACCCCCATTGGTTTTCTTGCTTACCAATATCACATCCCCCCAAACCCCCACTGTGCCTGCTCATTCGACTCAGCCTTGAGTTTCTGGACTGTAGGCCTGTTGAGTCAATATTTCGTTTTGCACAAATGGAGCACCCTCGGTTAGATTTTAAAAGTGATTGGAAAGATTAGACCATTCTTTATTTGTGCAATGATCATGATTTTCGTGGTAGGGTGAAAAAAAACCTGATTGGGCATAGGCCTACTTTCATGTGAGAGGTTAAACAAATACTGAACATTCAATTAGCCTATGGCCTACTTCATGAGAAATGAGCCTACTGAATGGAATGGGCTTTATTTGCCCAGGTCTTTCTTCATAAAGTTTCATAAAATGAACTGTAGGGACTAGTTATCATAATAATTAGATTGCATTTCCTCACAGAAAATGCTGGTGTACACATATATGCTTGCTTTTTATGCATTCATTGCCCTTCATGCATGTGTTGCCCTAGCCACAACACTGTCTGTAAGGTGACTTGTTTGTTCCTAGGTTTCCATGGATTCTGTGACATTATGTTGTAATGGTAGGCTATGTGACAATGACTGAAGTGCCATCCAAAAATGGTCTGGCCCATCCGAAACAGAAATTCTTGTGTCGTGACTGCCCCATCAGGTGCCCCCCCCCCCCCCCCCCGGAAAAAAATAGCCTAGGGCCCCGACAACCCCATGAACCTCATGAATTCAGGCATGGAAACGGGTCAGGGGTGAAAAAGGTGAGAAAGGTGCGGAGTGGCGCGTGTGCTGCAGCGGTGCGCGCACATGTGTGGTGTGCAGTGGCGTTTTTGGGGGATAGTGTTGTATAAGAGTCTTACTAGGGGGGTTTGGGGGCATGGTCTCCCATGGGAGAAAATTTGTTGAGAAAAATGTGATTATCCACAAGTAAACAGGCCACAATAGGCCGGGCGAAACTGAGAAAATAGAAAAGATTTTTTTTTTTTTTTTTTTGCTTTCTTATTATTTAAATTCTGGCATATTTACATGTTGTATATTGATATAGCCTACAAATGTTCAATATCCATGGCCCCTATCTAATGAAATAAAACATTACATAGAACACAATAACTGTCAAATATTCTGCTCGGCTGCTGCCACAAAAGCAGCAAATTGTGTTAGATCACGACAATGGTCCAATATACAATCAAGACTTCCCAGGGCTTCCCAGACTTCATCATGGCAAGCCCCCTCTATACTTTAGTAGCCAAGATCTCAGACTTTTTGTTTGTGCAGTAGGCCTAACATCTGAATAGGTGAGGTTGCCAACATCAACATGTTCTCTTTGATGTGTAGGCTACTGAAACAAAAATAATATGCATAGTGACATAATCTAATGCAAAGTGATTGGGTAAACAAATGCAGATAGCGCATACATGTGACACTGAACAAATCAGAATTTAGATGGCCATATGTTAGGTTGTGGAAAAATGTATATACCTGTACTTTAAGTTTCAGAGCCAAAAAGAGATTTATTGACCATTCAGTGAAGATATATAGTAGGAGGAAAACGCTGCAACGTTTGCAATTTAAGTGTCTATGTTTATTGTACATCCATGCCCAATGCAAAGACATGGCAATGCCAGTGAACAAAAGCACCACCAATCAAGGTCAATGGCCTACTTTGTTGTGTCCTGAACTCTTATTCTGATACAGGATTTGTCTCCATATACTGTATGTTGCTAGGAGACTCTGATTTGTTTATGCTCTTGAAGAACGTTAACTAAATGCTGAAACTCACGCTTGTTCCCGCTGTCATTTATTACACAAAACACTACAAAATTGGCGACGAGATTCAACTACTTTTTCTGCAAAGATGACGGCTGCTAACGTTCCCTTCCCGACCTTCTTCTTACAATGCCCGGGTGAGCCTGCAATGCCTTTTAAAACGTGGAAGAAAATCTTCGAAAACTACCTGCTCGTGATCAATGCGATTGGTGAGGAATGGCCGGTTGCAAGGAAGAGGGCAATACTGCTACACTGCCTCGGCTCGGAGGGACAGAGAATCTTTTACTCCCTACCGGACACAGGTATTACATATGACACTGCTTTGGCTGCATTGGAAAAGTACTTTAATCCAAAGACTAACACAGTTGCAGAGCGCCATGCATTCCATAAACGGGCTCAGGCATCTCATGAATCGATCCTACAGTATGTTGCTGCGTTGCGAGACCTTGCTTCAACTTGCGATTTTGGCGCGAAGGCAGATTAACATATTCGCGACCAATTGATTGAACATGTGTGCAACCCAAGAATTCGTGAGAGACTGTTGTTAGGCTTAGATGCTGACTTTACTTTGGACAAAGCTATCACAATAGCTACACAAATCGAATCAGCTGTGGACCATGCCAAGAGCATCAGCGGTGCCCGTACGGTCCCCGTGCAAGCCGTGCAGCAAACTTCCCAACGCAAGGGGAGAGGGCGCCAGTCGAATGCTGCAGGCGCCAACGGCTCTGCTAAACGTAAACAAGCAACCTGCTACCGCTGCGGCTCCAATGCTCATTTAGCCAATGCACCCAACTGCCCTGCGATCACAGCTACATGTAAACAATGCAAAAAGATTGGACACTTTGCCAAAGTGTGCCGCTCTGCTCAGCCAAATACACAGGAGGTGCGTGAAGTAGAGCTTCCTGAGGTCTTGGTGCTTTACACAGAAAATTCTGTCAACCCAACTGCTAAAATTACATGCACTGTGGAGATTGCAACCGAACAGTCACAGCCATGCACAGTTGACTTAGTCGTGGACTCTGGGTCTTCTGTCTCCATTCTGCCACAAAGCCTCTATGTGCGCCACTTCAACCATGTTCAGCTGACTCAGCCCAAAGTCAGGCTTGTGTCTTATTCAAAAACACACATCCCTGTTCTTGGCTGCATGTCCGCGAATGTGTCCCTACATGGCCGCACAGTTGCATGCACATTCTACATTGTGACAAACGGAACTCCACTGCTTGGGCGAGACCTCATGGCGTCACTACAGGTGCGCATCCAGCACAACAGAGTCCTGCCTCCTACTGCCCCTGTGCTGGAATGTGCCACTGCCACGCCTACACCTACACCTACTCCACCCATCATCGGCTGTGCAAAGAACTTTGTTCACCTGGTGAAAATTGATGACACAGTCAAACCAGTGCGCCAAAAGCTCCGCCGCCTGCCTCTGTCTGTTCGAGATGCCGTGACAGAGGAACTGCGCAACCTACTGGCAGCGGGCGTAATTGAGCGCATTGATGCTTCACCCTGGGTGTCACCAATTGTTGTCATACAGAAAAAGTCAGGCAAAATACGCATGTGCACTGATCTGCGTGAACCAAACAAGGCGGTGATCATTGACGCACACCCACTGCCTCACATGGATGATCTGCTGTCCAGCTTAAAGGGTGCTGCCGTCTTCTCTACAATTGACCTGGCTAGTGCGTACCACCAGATGCCACTACATGAACAGAGCCGTGACCTAACTGCCTTTATTACCCATGAAGGCCTGTTTCGCTACTGCCGTTTGCCATACGGGCTTGCTTCAGCTCCTGCCGCTTTCCAGAAAATGATGAGCGTTATTCTGGATGGCCTGCCGGGGGTGCAGTGCTATCTGGATGACATCGTCATTCATGGATGCGACATGCCTGCTCACGACAAGGCTTTAGCTGCTGTGCTGCAACGGCTGAAAACTGCTGGCCTACAACTGAACAACGACAAGTGCCGCTTCCGCCAGCCCAAATTGCCGTTCCTGGGACACGTCGTGTCAGTGGATGGACTACACCCTGACCCTGAGAGCATTCAGGCCATCGCTGACGCACCTGCACCTACCGACGCCTCAACTCTGCGCTCCTTCCTCGGACTGCTCTCATGGCACTCCAAGTTCCTGCAGAACCATGCCACTGTGGTGGAACCAATGCGAGCATGCCTGAGAGGGCCTGACAGTGCTTTTCAATGGACTGCTGAGGCACAAGCTAGCTTCGACACTGTCAAGAGAATGCTGATTGGCAGTCAGGCTCTAGCTTTGTTTGACCCTACACTGCCTACAATCGTGTCTACAGACGCCTCCGACTACGGCCTAGGAGGTGTGCTTTCACAAGTGGGCCCAGACGACGTCGAAAGGACTGTGGCGTATGCGTCCCGAACTCTGTCTGCTGCTGAACGCAAATATGCCACAGTTGAAAAGGAAGCCCTTGCATGTGTGTGGGCTGTCGAGCGATGGCGTACTTACCTCTGGGGACGACGCTTTACCTTGCGAACAGACCACCAGGCGTTGACGACTCTACTTACCACCAAAGGGGTCGGCCGCGCCGGTCTCCGTGTGTCAAGATGGTCTGCGCGTCTGATGTGCTACAACTACGACATCATCTACCGCCCAGGTGCCGAAAACGCTCCAGCTGACTGCATGTCCCGCCTTCCTCTACCTGCTGCATCCTCTGACTCTGAGGACGACACTGATCCTGAGATGGTTGCTCTCCTCTCTGATGCTCGTACTACACTGTCCGCTGCTGACCTCGACTCTGCCTGCTCCTCGTGCCCCGAGATCACCAAACTCCGGCTCCAGATATCGCGTGGATGGCCTGCCAAACCCAAAGGTCTCGACCCTGACCTCCTGCAATACTACAAGCTCCGCAATGAGTTCTGCGTCAAGGACCAGTTCGTGTTTCGCAACCAGTTTCGCCTGGTTGTACCTACTGCATTACGACAAGACCTGATCTCCATTGCACACGAGTCCCACCAAGGGGTGCTACGGACAAAGCAACGCCTACGTGAACTGTACTGGTGGCCAAGTATGGACATGGAGGTACTCAATGCCCTCCGTGGCTGTGAATTGTGCCCGCTGAATGACAAAACAGCAAAGCCACGTCCAGCTCCGCTGCAACCAGTGCCTCTGCCAGACGGTCCATGGCAGAAAGTTGCGATGGACATTGTTGGTCCATTTGAAATTGCTTCTCCAGCCTGCAGGTATGCAATTACACTCACTGACTACTATAGCAAGTGGCCAGAGGTTTCATTCACATCGAACATTACCACTGACACTGTTCTCACTTTCCTATCCACGTTGTTCAGTCGTCATAGCAACCCCCTGAGCATCGTGACAGACAACAGTGTTCAGTTCACCTCTGCTGCATTCACCGCTTTCCTGCAAGAGAGAAATATTACACACAACCGCTCCTCTCTCTACTACCCTGCTGCCAATGGGCAAATTGAGAGATTCAACCGTGTGCTCAAGCAAACAATCCAGCTGGCCATACAACAGCACAAGCCATGGAAGCCAGTTGTCACAGACTTTTTACACGTCTACCGCGCTACACCCCACGCCACAACTGGGACTTCACCTTTCCAGCTCCTCTGTGGTCGTCCCATGCGCACAAAGCTGTCTGTGTTACCTCCTCCGTCCTCTCCTCCGCCTGCTCCCAAGGACGCTGACATCCGTCACAGAGTTAGCCAGCGCCAGGCGAAAATGAAGGCCTACACCGACGCCAAGCGTGGCGCCAAGCCTCCTGCTTTTCAAAAAGGGGACAGAGTGCGTGTGAAAAATCCACTACATGTGCCTAAGGGTCAGAGGAAGTTCAGCAATCCTCTTACCATCAGTGAAAAAGTTGGTGAGAACACACAAGCTGAGCAATGGTAATACATGGAACGCCTCCCACCTCACCAAGTTCCATGACACCACACCAAATCCACAGCCTGTGGACGAGGACACTGATTCAAACAACCATACCCCAGAACCCAGGCCCATGCGAGAAATCCGCCAGCCTACCTGGCTGAAAGACTATGTCACTTAAATGTGGACACTTAAATGTGGACTGCCTACTGTTATGCATTTTGTTATTAACCTTTACTTACCTTCCAGGTTACCTCCAGTGAATTACCAGTTCAGTTCAGTTACTCATGCCAATTCACTTTACTTATGTTTACGTATGCAATTGTGTGAACATTCAAGTGATGTTCTTAATCGTAATGGTTAGTTTTCATTACCATGCTGTTATTCCTGAAGTATTTCATTCTCTCCTAATACTTACCAAGAATAAGTTAGTGAAACATGTCTCTGGTTACTTGAGTGATACTTGACATTCTCCAGTAGTCTGAGACGTGTATGGGTTACTTCTCTTTTAAAGAAAAGGGGAAATGTTGTGTCCTGAACTCTTATTCTGATACAGGATTTGTCTCCATATACTGTATGTTGCTAGGAGACTCTGATTTGTTTTATTCTCTTGAAGAACGTTAACTAAATGCTGAAACTCACGCTTGTTCCCGCTGTCATTTATTACACAAAACACTACACTATTAACATGAAAACCATGTATTGGTCAGCGCACAAAAAGAGAACCTCAAACCACAGTGAGACGAGGGCAACATATTGCTGGCCTAGTTGATCTTTAAAAAGACCAAAGACCAGACCACACAGATAGGCCAAACTGTACGCTGCATTTCACATTAAGTTGAAATTAAAGTTAGGCCTATTTGCACTCGTGTTTATTTAAATAGGCTATGTTATTTTAAATATAAGCTAATTAAATAAAATTGCACCAGGGTTCATTAATTTAGTTTTAAACTTCCAACTGGTTGAAGGTAAAGTTTACCAAATTATAAGGCCTTTATCTGAACAGGTTCTGAATAAAATTTCCACTTCAGGAAAAATCTGATTGTCTGGCTAATTTGTCTTTTAGTCTAGGGTCTGTGCTTAATTTGACAGTGGAAAGCACTGCAATTAGCCAACAAATGTGCCTGTTCAAATTCTTCCAATATAGGCTTTCCTCAATAATTATAATTGTACAACTATATTCACAGTGCAAAGACATGGCAATGCCAGTGAACAAAAGCACCACCAATCAAGGTCAATATAGCCTATAAACATTAGAAAACCATGTATTGGTCAGCACACCAAAATATACAGAGAACCCCAAGCCACAGTGAGAGGAGGACAACATATTGCTGGCCTAGTTGATCTTTAAAAAGGCCGAAGACCAAACCACAACTAGGCCAAACTGCACACTGCATACAATTTCAGTTACAATGCACTCATGCCTCCCAATGGCCCCTCAACCTCATAATAAGCCTATCAATGCCCCCCCATTATTAAGAAATACACGTGACTAATGACCCCAATGGCAACTAAGCACCGCCCCCTCTTAACTATATCCTTCCCAATGCCCACCTGGGGGACTCTAGAGCCCCTGTTGAGAAAGACTAATCTAAATGTTCAAAGTTGTATGTTATACTTTCACAGTATTTCTATGCATGTGATAGGCCAGGTGAATAAATATTCCCATACCAGTGTATGCCGTCTGCTTCGTACACATCCACTCAAAAGATAGACCACCTTAAAAGTGCTGGTGTTGCGTATTAAGTTAATGTACGTAGGCCTACCTAAGGTGAAGATATCTGAGTGATAAGTTAGCATTATGATCAATTTAATGTTTCCTAAAAAATCTTTGGTTTATATAGTACTAGAATGTCTCATTAAAATCATTTCATATAGTGTGTAAGCTTACACATAATGAAGAACATATATTTGACACAGAAAACTATGTATATGGATGAAGATGTTAATTACGTATATTTAAATTAAGACTACTGCTTGACACGTATTGTGTACATGTAGGAAAGCCAAAGTTGTACATAGTCATGTTCATTGAATGTATTACTGAAACTTTTTGTGCATTAGTGTGGCTGTAGCTGTTGTAAATCCAAAGGTATCTTTCTATCATTGGAATTATAATCACACGTGATTAATAATAGGACAACCTTTCATTATTTTTATATACTACAATAGGCCTAAATAATTTTGCCTTGTAGCGAAACTTTTTCTGTGTGAGAAATGTTATTGTTGGGGAAAAGGGCAGAGAGATAACATGATATTATCAACACATTTGGTTTTTGAGTGGCTAACGATCTAATCAAAAGATCCAAGGGCTAACGATCTAATCAAAAGACAAGTTCTATTTTGTCGGCGCCGCCCATTGACTATCAATGCTATGTTCGTGTGAAATTGGGTTTGGGGGTCCGAATTATGTCGGTAGCGAAAGTGCGCCGCAGTGCTGTCGGAGCCAATGTGCGGCCGGCCTTATCCATTTACATTTATCTGGGTTAGATATAATAAATTTGGTTCATCAAAACCCTGCCGATGCCCCCAATGGCAACTAATATAAGCAGGCCTCCTCTCAACACTGACTATCCAATGTCCCCTCAACGCTTGCCTGGTTGTGATCTCGTTTGAACAGTTAATCATCATATTTCAGACAACTTGTAATACAAAAAATCTTTGGATAAACTACTGAAATTTTAGTCCATTCACCTAGTATATCTGTTTCCCTATGAAAAAAATAATAGGAAAGCTCCAACTTCGACCATGAAAAAAAAATGTTTGACCATGTTCCACTAAATATAAATCGGTAGATTTTTAATGTCACTTAGATGTAGGCTACCAAGGGATTACAAAAAACTTGATTCCTATAACAATTTGTCCCGTGTCAAACGATTGACTAAGTTAGGCTTCGCTCTTTCTCCCTCTCCCTCTCTCTCGTGCGTGCTATAAGAAGCCGCAGCATATGATTAGAAGTATGATGTTGAATGCCTCGCGTAGCCTCTATGCGCTTCTTCCCCGTAGTGCCTACTAGATACTTTCGCCATTTCGTAGTGCAC
Source organism: Engraulis encrasicolus (assembly GCF_034702125.1). NCBI lineage: Eukaryota > Metazoa > Chordata > Actinopteri > Clupeiformes > Engraulidae > Engraulis > Engraulis encrasicolus. The sequence continues at coordinate 42,384,162 of NC_085868.1, forward strand.
AGACCCGTTAAAATACCTACCCAAGCTTTCATTAACGGAGCTCTTTTGAGAATAAATACTTTTTCACGCAGGGCAATTGCGGTTTCAAATTATTAGGAAACACACCACTGTGGCTAACTACATTCATTCACTTCTCATCCAAATGCTTGCGTCTTGATGTTCTCATAACAAGAATCATGATCTCAAATAGCTACCTCTCTGGGGAACGCGTAGACTGTCTGTGACAGATCGTTTGGACATTTTCTTATAATCAGAGATGTTCTAGAACTATAAAGAAAGATATTTGATACAACTACGCCAGCCCCGCAGACCAAAGCGGCACCTGTTTAAAATTGCGCTTTCAAAAAGAAGTATGAAAGGCGGGACTTAGATTGAGCTTGTTCACGTTATTGGCTGTGCCAACAGCAACAAATGCTGTGATTGGTAAAACGTCATTGTAAGTTGTGGAATCTCTCCTGGAACGGTATGAAGTTTTCTACGGTAGAGCGCTACACAATGATACAGTAAGTTGGCGCTACACTTTTCTCCTCACTCGACACCCCCCACCCCTAAAATTTTCTCCTCGGATCTACACGATTCACAGAAATGACCCATTTTGATTTCAAAACCGTGAATTTCGCCGAAAGGTGAGGGATTTTCATGCCTGTGAATTAGTTGTTCTGGATCAGCTATGTTTTATTGTGAAACTCTTACGTAATACACAGCCACTGTTATGATTTTTCTGTTATCAGATTACCTGGCAATTAGCCTACCAGGTCATAATTACAGTCTTTCTAAAAACTAGTTGCATTGGTGAAATGATGCACTAAGGATGCATTATGGTTTTGAATGAACTAATAATACTTTTAATGTTATATGATAATGGTTAACATAATAATAAATAACATTATAAAATATGCGATGCAATGCGGGGCCAAGCAGTAAACTTGCCCAAGTCGCCACGGCAACAGAAGGAACTGCAGCACCCCCTTTGGCCCAAATCTCGCCAATGTTGGTGTGCATTCCTTGGAGGGGAGTGTGATCACGTGAACCAAGTTTAGTTTGAATCCGTTAAAGGGCTGCCAAGATATGAGCTCACTTCCTGCTACCTGTTGGTGGCGCTAGAGTGTTTGAACTGGGGATCTGGATTTTTGGGGGGAAGTCATGGGATGGACTAGTGTGTGTGCAAAAAATCCCAGCAGAATCTGACAAATGGTTGCTGAGATAAGACCTCAGTTCCTGTTTTGCAACTTTTTACAAAATTCAAAATAGCAGAATTTCTCTTTTGCGTTGATGTGACATCATGTAGTGCGTTGGGTTCGACTCGGCCCAAGGATTCTAGTGATAGTAATATATTTTATATTGTCCATATGGTTTAAAAGCTACAGGCAAAAATGTAGCTAAAATCTTGACCTGTTGGTGGCGTTACAGAGTTAGAGCTGGGGATCTGATTTTTTTGTGGGAGGGCATGGGATGGACTACTATGTGTGTAAAAAATCCTAGCCAAATGCGACAAACGGTTGCGGTTCAAAAGTTACAAGCAGAAATGTACCTGCAACTTTGACCTGCTGGTGGCGCTAGCGGGTTGGGGTTGGGGGTGGGGCTCTATAAATTGCTGTGGGTGATGCTGAGACTGTCCCAAATATGTGTGCCGATTCTCAGCATTTTCCTACGTACGGTTCTATGGGCTGCCATAGACTTGCTGAGGAGAAAAAAGTTGTTGAATAATAATAATAAGAAAATCCGCAACTAGGCCTATTGTTATCAAATGTTCATTTTTAACACGTGGTGAATTCAGGTAAATTGGACCGCTTTCATACTAGGCCTACCTTTACTGTTAAATATTTATGTTTGACATCAAATTGTAAAAAAAAAAAAAATGCCTGTAACCAGTTAATACATAATCATCTCTGTCCCCCTATACTTAACAAAGTGTCCCGCTCAACCTTGAGTTTTGCTGAAGAAGATACAAAATACTGTTCAAAATTGCCTCTCAGATTAAGAGAGAGCAGTCCTCCAGGAATGGTACCCCAACTAATGAGGCAGTACTCTTAATAGCAGTAGACTGTAGGCTAAATCATGTCACTGTACCCTCATGTATCAGTAGGCCTACCTAAAAAGGGTCAAGTTTATTTTGTTTCATAGTAAACTTTGGTCATAGCAGCCCTACCTATCTTTGCATTAATATCCAAAAAGGCAAGTCAATGTGGTTTTAGCACCAGCTGTAAAACGTATTTAATCAGGCCAGGGAACAAGCCGCCAGCCAAAGCAAAAAGCCAAATGCAGACCTCTTGCAGCATGTTCATAGTGAAGACAAGTAGAGAAATGGCTCACACCCAAATAAACTCTAAACCCAAATCAACTTGTGGTAACAGTAGCCATGACTATAACAGCAGATGGGTTTTTATTTTATTGATAACAGAGAAACCAGTCATCATTGACAGGCTTATTTTACATTGGCCTTCACCTATATGACATAACCTTTTGCTTCTTTATATAGGTAATTGTTTATGCTCAACCCTGTAGCCTTTTTTTAGATAGAAATAAAGTTTACTATCTTAACTAGGCCTATATTACGTGGTAATACAGGAATCATATATATAGCCTACCAGAGACTTTATACTGTAGCTTACATAGTCTCGGATCGCTCATGAACGTGACCTACCATTATAACCAGAGGCGCATCTTGCCACCAGGCAAGGCAGGCAGCCGCTTGGGCCCCCCAAGCCCCTATATGGTGAATAACAGCTCACGCTTTACTACAGTAATGGCAATTTTGTTTCAAATGTTCATCCCTTTGAATTTTCGCTTGGGGCCCCACATGAACCTAGAATCGCCTCTGATTATAACTCCCAGAAGTGTTGTGAAGTAAACCACGCACGATAGTACGGTAGCCCTGGAGTGCAATCACTTTTTACATATTGTAATGCACATTAACAAGCTTGAAAACAAAATTACATTTTCATTGCACACTTACATCTTTAAAGGGACACTGTGTGAGATTTTTAGTTGTTTATTGCCAGAATTCATGCTGCCCATTCACTAATGTTATCTTTTTCATGAATACTTACCACCAGCATCAAATTCTAAGTATTCATTATGACTGGAAAAATTGCACTTTTCATACATGAAAAGGGGGATCTTCTCCATGGTCCGCCATTTTGAATTTCCAAAATTTTAGCTGCAAAAATGACTGTACTTGGACCATACTAGAAAATATTTGTTTATTACTCAGTAAACTTTCATGTAAAGCTCAAATTGGGCAATAGGCAGCCCAGTTTCAATGAGCAGCATAGTTGCAGTACCTTTTTTGACCATTTTCTGCACAGTGTCCCTTTAAAAAACTAATTCCTATTTCATAAAACACATTAGCAAATGTAAAAAAACAATACAAATCTACAATACACAAAACATTTAAAAATGATCTGACAAAACACAATTTATACAAAACACATTAACACGCTTGAAAAAAAACCCACACATTTATTTACTTAAATTACACGCTAACACAAAAAGACCATTTCATTTGCAAATGTGAAAGCATTTTTAAAACAGATTTCTTACACAACAAAAATATTTCTTGCAGAAGTAGATTGACCTAAACTGCATAGAGGCTCCAGTAGACTTCCATATTCTTTGCCTACAGACGGAAGCAGGAAGTGACAGACAGGAAGTAGGGAGGAGGTTCATTCAACAGGCTACTGAGGCTAGATTAAGAGCAACTTGATATGTATTAAGTTCATTATGTCTAACTGTTTAACTTAAACACTTAGTGGTTTCTTTTGCCTTTAGACATGTAAAAGTTTTTATCTTTTACGTGACATGTTTCGACGGTATTACTTCAGTCTTCATCAGAGGGTCACTGTGATGTTGATGAGTGACGTGCTTTAAAAACAGCTGATGTTGTTGTGGAGGTGTGACCTCCCTGTCAATAACAAAGACATACAAGAGCAATAAAGGAGAGAGCCACACAGGAGAACCTCAAATCAGCAATAACTGACCACTGTAGGAGGGAAAATCACATCATGGACTGAGACAAGACAAAAGTCACACAGCAAGAGAACATCAGATACCACCGCTGGATTAAGGAGTCTATGGAGATCAGAAAGCGTAGCCCAAGTACCATGAACAGGGATGAGGGGGCATACATGCTCTCACACACCTGGACCACCATCCTAAGAGGACAACTCTAACAGCAGGAGGTGTGACCAACCTGTCATTATTGACAGGGAGGTCACACCTCCACAACAACATCAGCTGTTTTTAAAGCACGTCACTCATCAACATCACAGTGACCCTCTGATGAAGACGGAAGTAATACCGTCGAAACATGTCAGGTAAAAGATAAAAACTTTTACATGTCTTAAGGCAAAAGAAACCACTAAGTGTTTATGAGCAACTATGATGACAATATAGACACACTAATATCTTTTAGGGACATCGGGTGTATTGAAGGGTGCTAAAACAAACATTTCGCGGAGACTAGTTCACCACGCATCCAGACAGAAATGAATGCTAAATAAATAAACTTGAAACTTGAAGCATATGATGACATTAAAGTAATCTAATATGAGCATTGTTGACTACAACAGCCACAGTCATGGGTAAGTGGTTATGGTGTCAGACTTGCAGCCCAAAGGTTGCCAGTTCAACTCCTGACCCGCCAGGTTGGTAAGGGGGAGCAATTAACCAATGCCCTCCCCCATCCTCCTCCATGACTGAGGTATCCTGAGCATAGCCTATGTAAAACTATTGCACAGTCCTGTCCAGTGCAGTTTTTAGGTCTACACATCTATGAACTGCACATTTTATAACAATTCTATAGTATATACTGTATATATATATTTGTCTTGCGTTTTGGGAGTACAATAAACACTTGGACAGACAATTACAATAGTACACAAAGACAAGACGAGACTATAAAACAAACAAAACATACGAAGTAGACTAAAATAAAAAATAAAATCCTATATACAATTACTGTAGTACATTAATTCTGTCTGAACTTAACTTATTTAAAAGTTGTATGCTTCTAGGCACTAAAGATGTTAACCCTCTATTTGTTTTAAAGAAGGGTAACCTGAGGCCTAGGAATTTTGAATTAATCTTAAAGTAGTTTATAATTTCATTTGATGATGTTTTGTTTGGTCATAGACTGGCATTGCTACTCTTCATTTGGCTGTACTGTTAAAATGCAAACAAAAACAAAACTAGAAATGCACTCAGAGAGCGCAGACCTCCGCCAAGGAAGTTCAGTTCCTTTTTAGACACATTAGATAGGCTATGTGTGTCATGATGTGGTGTCATTCATGTAGATGTAGACCTGTTCAGAAAATTGAACCGTGAAGTTGTAACCAAATTATATCTGTCTCCATTATAATTACCATGTCCTCTGGTTAGCTGTGGCCTGCTTAGTTCACCTGTGATTGTGGTAGGCCTATTGGCAAAGTGATTGTCTGTGATTTGCAAATGCTTATTGAAGCTCACAGGTTGCTATTTGTCACATTTTTAACATTTTTTTTAAAAACCATGATAGACAAAATGCCTTTAAAACCTATCCCAAATCCAGAGAAAACATGGTTGTCAAGTGTACTACATCCCTCCCAGATCCGCTTTTCACAGAGGCTAATATCTTTTAATAGTCCAACTATTTATACAATTCTTGTTAGGACGTAGCCTAGTTTATTTGCATGTTTCACGGATAAATTTTGACTCTTTGAGGGCGTCGCTGAGTTCACTGACGCTGTCATTCCATAACCTCAAACGTTGCCAATATGATTTTCTGGTTATTACATACAATTTAATTTCCCTTTTAACAGATGACTTGCTCATGGATCCATTAATTCATCCCATGTTTGTTCACCAACTAGGCCTAGTTGAAAACTTTACTTCGAGCTTGAAAGACGTGCCCCCTTTTATTTCCTTAGTTGCCAACGTCTGCAAAAGCACAGAGTAGGCAACTGGCAGCGACAATGTTGCCGGTAATTTCGCCATCATTTTTTTTTTTAGTCAGAAGATGGAGTACATGGATCAATCATCAATCATAGACCTACTGAATTACAGTATATATACAGGCCTATATTTAACAGGGTCATGTTTTTTTTAAGAGATAATTAAAATTGGGATAGAATGAGGTAGGAGGATTTGGAAAGCTATTGCGGGGAGCGTTGTGCGCGTGTGTCTGATGCTTTTTTTTCTGATGCTTACGGGGACTTCACGTTTCACAGAGGTAGTAACTCTTTGAATAGCCCAACTAGGCCTATTTATGGGGCACCGTTTGTAAAGCTGACTGTGACTGTGCTGAAAATGTCATTAAAATTTTGTCACATTTAGCTTAAAACAGTGTTATAAAAATGGTGTGAATTTTTCAGACTCCCATTTTTACACATTTAGAACAATAAAAGTTAAATCTAAATAATGTATACAAATGTTAAATCTAAATCTAAATAATACATAGAAATGTTTAATCTAAATGCTAAATCTAAATCTTAAATCTAAATCTAAATGTTAAATCTAAATGTCTAAATGTTAAATCTAAATCTAAATGTTAAATCTAAATGTTAAATCTAAATGTTGAATGTAAATGTTAAATCTAAATGTTACATCTAAATATCAAAATCTAAATAATACATCTACATCAAGTGTTAAATATACACTTAAATCTAAATGTCAAATCTGAATCTATATGTTAAATCTAAAAGTTGAATCTAAACCTAAATGCTAAACCTAATTGTTAAATCTAAATATCAATATTCAGATTTAACATTTACATTTGACATTTAGATTTAACATTTAGGTTTAGATTTAACATTTAGATTTAAATTCCACATTTAGATTTCACATTTAGATTTAGATTTAGCATTTAGATATAACATTTAGATTTAGATTTAACAATTAGATTTAACATTTAGATTTATATTTAACATTTAGATTTAAGATTTATATTTAACATTTAGATTTAGATTTATTATTTAGACTTGACATTTAGATTTAACATTTTTATATATTATTTAGATTTATATTTAACATTTAGCTACATTATTTAGATTTAACATTTGTTGTTCTAAATGTGCAAAAATGGGAGTCTGAAAAATTCACACCCTTTTTAAAACACCATTTTAAGATAAATGTGACATAATGTTGATGGAATTTCAGCTAAATGTGACAAAATCTTGCTGAAATTTTCAGCACAGTCAGCTTTACAAATGGCGCCCCATACTTATTTATACAATTCTTCGTATTTCACTACTACGCTTTGCCTCGTTGAGGGCATCGCCGGATTCACCTGCTTGATGCGCTTTCTTTCATTCAATAACCAAATTGACAGAATATTCTCAATACTATTGAAGAGGCATCCCCTGCTCCCTATTCCCTTAGGTCTATTGAAATCACTGTTCGCCGTTATGAATGTCTTCACCGTTCGTTATGAAATTAAGCTCAGCATGTTATGCTAGAATATTTTGTGCCTTCAGTGCGCTGTTAGGAATCGAACCGTTCGTTCGTTATGCAATTAAGTTCAGCATAATGTTTTGTGGTACTGATGGATAGGTGTCACAGTGTGCATTTCTTTGGTTTAATGTGTTATTTTATTTAGTTACGTTTGCAGTGCTTTGCTGTGATTTCTGTTTGCCGTGTTAATCTTTATTTTTGTGACACAACACCCAGCCGCTTCCTGAGACACTGACAAGGATTGAACAACAATGAACTGGCGTGGCTGCGATCCCCTAATTGTTTGCAGTGTCTACTAATAATTGCCAGGATCGGACAATGCCTACCCAATCAATGACTCTGAGAGAATAGTTGGCTGGACTGAATGGGCAACAGGTGGGGGTAGGCGTGTCTGTCCCTTCCCCCAGCAGAAAGATAGGGGCGACAAGCCAGAGGAGAGCAGCAGAGCGATCGGAGTTTGGAGAGCACCGGTATCTGACTGTGGTATCCACACGGATTACACCACCGCTCTCAACATGGGATCTGGGCTGTGGTTGAGCCACACCCAGCCAATGTAAGTACGCTTCCGACCGTACTTACTTGTCTGTTGGCTGTATGAGAAACTTGCTACTGCTGAGACAGTCTCTCTTTCTCTTCCCCCCCTCGGAGGCATCGTCCTGGCCAGCTCGACGCACGGAGGAGGAGACACCAACTGGAAGGGACGGTAAGCCTAGCATGTTATGCTGAGCTAACTGCTACAGGCTTAGGGATCGCTGCTGCTGCTGCTTCTGCTGCTTCTGCTGTTGCTTCTGCTTCTGACCGCTTGCTTGCTGGGCTGACCGCTGCCGCTGTCTGTCTGTGTCTGTCTGCTTGCTTGCTGCTTGGTGGGCTACCTGCTGCTGCTACGCTCTGGTGGTGGGGCCTTGTTTGTTTAGGGTTTGGACTTTTATTGCATGGACTGCGATTTTCAATATAGGGCATTTTAGGTAGGCCTACATGTGCTTTTGGATTTTGTAATAATAATAAATGTATTAAAACTTATACGAAACAGATGTTTGTCTTCTCACTATCCTCCACACCACACATGCAAACTTGTCTGGTCACTGACAAACTGTAAGAAAACCAGAAAACCAAGGTGACATATGCTATGGCTTCAATGCACTGTGAAGCAGCAAATCGCCACGGACTATGAACTAGTTGCAATTCGCGCGCACCTTTCCCTAAGCATTTACGAATGTTTTGTGACCGCATTGTGAACTTCAACAACCTGCAATGGTGCTTGTTGAAAGCGAGCCGTATGCAAAATACTTTACTCACATGGGCCATTTGATAGTGGTTGGTGTATGCGCTCTCGGCAAAGACAGTCAGTCCCTTGGGCCGGTCTCACGAACTTGGAGGAAATAGATGGGACGTGCGGGGTGTGGTGTGTGTGTGTGTGTGTGTGTGTGGTGTGTGTGTGTGTGTGTGTGTTATTCTTGCCGCGTTGCGTTTCACAGAGGCTGCTTCAGTGCGCTGTGAAGCAGCAATTAAATCACCAAATAACCACGGACTACCGGTATGTGGCAGTCTTAAGACAATCCCTTCAGAATTGTCCAACTCACCCTCGTGCACCCCGTGGTTGTGTACCAAATACGTGCGCTGTGGGCTCACGTGGGCTATAGGCTTTGATAGTGGTTGGTGTAAGCACTGTCACGGCAAAGACAGTCCCTTGAAAATTTTCCAATTCACCTAACACCCAGTGGCAGTCCGCGAAGGTGCCAGGACACCCGTGACGTAGTTGGTGACCAGTGCTGATTTCACCTCGTGCATCTTGCTGCTAATGACACTCTGACAGGTGCAGCAGGACGTTTTATACTCGCTGGGACGTGACGTCATCACACCCTGTCCAGTTTCGGTCAGAGCCCTTTATAAGAGCTCTAATTCGGTTTGATGACTTTGCCATTGTGACATGGCGCAAGAGGCAAGGTGCAGCGAACGAACGAATGAACGCGCGCATGCACGCACACAACAAACTCGCAGCATCACATAACCTCCTGGCATGTGCATGGAACGAACAAACAAACACAGAAATCGGGCGATCACATAACATCCTTGGCGGAGGTAAAAATGATATGCACTTTCATGAATAGTGCTTGGAAATACTGCAAATATGTGAAAATCAAAAAAGGGTGGACTGTTCTTTTAAGGCTCTCTGTACTGTCATAGCAATGTTATTATGATGTAGTTGAGTATTTTCAGCCAATAGTGAATAGGCCCGCCGGCGACCCCATCTGCAGCAAGAGGCTAGTTTAATTTCTGGTGGAATAGACAGTGTGGGGGATCTTTCTTACATTTGAAAAGCACACATTAACAAATGCCTGTAGCCTATGTTCTGTCAGTTAGAGGCTCACCAGGTCCGTAGCCAGGGAGGGTTCGAGGGGTTCGTTCGAACCCCCCCTCCCGTCCCCCAACCCCACTCGAACCCCCCAACACTGGGCCAACAATGAAAATAGCTGTCAGATAGCAGTAGTTTGAAGCAATTCATGTCCATTTATGTTATGAATGGGGAGCAACAGACTAACAATTAAGGACAGCAACAGACTCACAGCAAACTCATAATGAATAAAATATGTCTAAATTAAAATATTTGAAGTGTGCTCGTGTATTTGGGGACATTGGAATAGGGAGCCAAATGAAGTCCACTTTCTGGGGGGAAAAGATCTCCCCCTACCACAAGGCTGGCTACGGGCCTGCTCACCCCTGGCCACCTTTGTGTTCCTTGAAGTGGATGCTGGCGTACTATACTGCACCCAGGGCCGCTGACAGCTTTTGCTGGGCCCGGGACAAAGTCATCTGAACAGACTCCCTACCCAATACATACAATGTAATGATGATCCAATTCTGGGCCCCCTATCTCACTGGACCTGGGACAGCATACCCCTTTGTCCCCCCCTGTTGGCGGCCCTGACTGCACCTCATCTCCATCTAGGGTGGCCATCGGTCCGTTTTTACGACCTGTTTACGACGTTCATGTGTCCCTCTCTTTGTCTTTCCTCTCCTCGCCTTGTGCTTATGGCCTCGATATACGAGGCAACGTCATTGACACAAACTAGATTGACAGACGGTCGTGTTTCCGATATCTGCGGCCGCCATGTTACTCCAGATTTTACTCCAGACCCCGCACAACAAATTAACTGTATTGCTGTACTGGCAACGCATAGTGCAAGCAAGTTTGTCCGCTAAATGCATTTACAACGAGGGCTCTCGTAACTTTTCAACCAGGGCAAAGAAAGCATCCTTCTGCTTGGGCGCTCTCTGTCTGTCTTTTGAGCTTGTGCTGTTACTATGGTTATCCAAGCGTCTGCAGGGGGAAAAAATGCTGACAGAAGCGGCTGCCTCTTTTAAAACACAGCTGATCAACACACTCCTGACATTTACTTTCAGTAAAGTACATCAAATAAATTGTAGGCTATGCACATCATGCATGCATGAAAAAAGATGAAATAAATACAGACTACATCAACGGAGGGATTGTCTATCGTATCCTACTCTACTGTCTCTGATACAACGTTAAATTAGTTGTTCTTATGACTCCTTTATCGGAGTGGGGATGTAGGTGTAATGAAATGCGAAAATCCTTCTCAAAACATCTTGTTTTAGAACTAAAATTGTTTTTGGTAGCCGAGTTAGTCGAGGTAAGATGGCAGCGCAGCTTCCTGATTTCAGCCTGCTGTTTAGAATGACACGAAGTCGGGGAGTGACACGAAGGCGGGGAGTCAGCCAGTTGAAGCCACGGGTACTGCGCAAGGACGCTAGGTTAGATAGTTAAGGGGCGGGGTTGTCAGGCCGAAGTCCGGACAGGTGGTCACCCTATCTCCATCCCCCTGAGCTCCACCTGCAGAGTAAAGAAAATGGGGTGTCAGTGTTTCAAGAATAAACTTATACAGTATACAGTACAGGCCAAAAGTATGGACTCACCTTCTCATTTATGCATTTTCTTTATTTTCGTGGATTTTCGTTGTGTATTTTCATGTAGTGCATCAAAATTGTGCATGAACACACGCAGAATTATGTACTTACCAAAAAAATATCATTCTAGCTGTTGTCCAACAGCAATGACAGCTGTCTATCCACCTGACGTCGACACGTCACAACTGATGGCCCCACACATTTCAATAAGCTTATTTTTGTCTATTTTCAAATAAAAATGCCCAGACAGTCATATCAATCCTAATTGAACATTAAAGTCCTCCAATAACTCACTAGAATTGTAGAATTGGAATTTTGAGACCTAAACACAATACAAGCATTTTACAGACATTTTCTTGATATGATATTTGGAGACTTGGAGAGGTCAAAACTGCGTTGCAGGGAACCTGTGGCAGGGTTTTTCACTTTTACTTTTACTTTTTGTATCACTGTTTCACCTAGATAACCAGCTATGCTGACCAAGTGACCTATTATCAGGTCAAGAAAAATATGTCTTGTATTGCTTGTATAAATTAAAATAGACTCAAATGACTGGGTATTTTTACTTGAAAATAGACAGAGAAATAAGCTTGTTGAAACATGTGGGGCCCTCAGTTTTGCTGTGTTGACACTGTTTGGCATTTTTAAAATATTTTTTAAATAATTGTTTTTATTTTTTAAATATTTTATTTTTTTGTTAAGCAAATAATTATACATGTGTTCATGCACAGAAATAATGTCCTCTCTGAAAATGTATATTATTCTTTGAAAATCAACACAAATAAAGAGAATGAATTAAATGAGAAGGTGAGTCCATACTTTTGGCCTGTACTGTAACTCCATGCAGTATTCGTAACACCATGGGGAGTAAAATGACTGCAACAGCACAGTCAAAAGTCTATGTACAATTCCTCAGATTCCCAGTGTAATTCCAACTCAGCTCTGAATGTTTACACAGTAGGCCTATTACGTGTGTTAGAATAGAATAGAATAGAATAGAATAGAATTAGAATTCAGAACAGAGTTAACTCTGAAAATGTTACACTGGCACAAAAAGTAAAAATAACATTTTTTTAGTGGCTGAAACAGAGCTGAGTCATTTTCAGCTCTGTTAGAGTTACGTATGTATATTAACGCTGGTATTGTTTTACCGTGTGTGGTTTGTCTGGAGCAGTGGGGCTCCACCGGGGAGTTCTGAACATCATCATAATCGTCTTCCTGTTCACTTCCTCTTCTGCTCTGGGATTGGCTGCCAGGGTTCTGAGTGGCCTGCTATTGGAGGACAGGTACAAAGGTGTTGGAGTGCAATATTTACATTACATTCACATTCACTCATTCACCATACTACACCATCACATTCACTCATTCACACACTGGCTGTGACAGCTGAGCTGCCATGCAAGGCATCAGTAAATCTAAAGGAAAGAGAGAAGGAAAGAAAGAAAGAAAGAAAGAGAAGAAAGAAAATACAGCACACCCGGCAATACACCAAAAGACGAGACACGATAGGCATACCTGTTCATCAGCTTCCTGTCGCTGCTTTCTCCTTCTGTAAAACAAACAAAAAGCAACAACAAAACTCCCATTAACATTCTGAGAAGCAGAGTGAAAGGTAGAAATAATATAATGCAAAAAAAACAATGAACCACTGATTCATTTATTGTAGCCTTTGCAGATGAGCCCACCAACTGTCTGTTCACTCTTTTGCTGAAAAGACTCAACTACTGTACATAACAACATGGATATGACAATACTGAGAGACGTAGGTAACAGATTAAGACTTGGACACCACAATTCTGGTGGCTCGCATGCTTGATGCAAAGGAGGTTAAACTTGTCAGTGACATTTTCTCACCTCACAAAGAGAATCACACCCAGTAGTAGACACAGCACTCCACACACTGCAACAGCCACCACAGCTACCATTACCTGGCTCTGCACACCTAAAGGAATAAATGAGCTCAATCATGATGGTGCAGTGCTGCGCCAACAAAGCAGAACGCATGCGCACTTTGCCATTACAAATCATAATTGTGCAGTGCGCATACGTTCTGCTCGGATGGCACAGCAGTGCTTCATCACAAACAAGCCCAGCAATGAGACATCAATGAAGGGAAAAGAGCATTCAAAACCTCGCTGACCCACATCAAAACATTCCAGATCAAAGTTGTCTTTGGCCCTCGATGCGCTTGCTGCAGGATACGCGTGCATGGACACATTTCGAACACGAATGCGTACACTGTGTGTATTTTACTGTCAATTTTGCAAACATCTAACAAATTAGATACTGCACGCAGATGCGTGCATTCAGTTCAAAATCGTCAAAAATCGCCGGGGGCTATTGTAAACTATCGACTGCACAATTCCATGCGAGTGTTTCCAGTGAAAATGATGACGGCAGCAGCTTTTCCAGAGTTTGTCAGAAATTACAAACATTTGTACGATCATATCATTCCGAATCGCTCTCTGCCCCATGCATGATACCATTAGTATTGTGCGTTTTGGTTTGGTGTTTCTAAATCAAATATGTATGTAGAGTCGGTCGCATGCGGTGGTGTGCGCAATTTAAGACTCACAGCAAGCATATTGAGGCCTTACAATCCCATTAATCCACCCTTATCCAAAAAACATTGTGCACAGAAAGTAGGCCTATGTGTCTGTATGCATAAGTAAAGCTGCAAGCAAGAATTGTCTTACCTTAACACTTGCACCTGCAAAAATTACTTTGGCACTGTGCACCCACTGTACAGAAGAACAATAGAGATGCACTTATACCTTTAACTCTGATGGACACAGCAGATGAGTTGTCAGTTCCATGTCTATTTCCGGCCTCGCAGTAGTAATGTCCTGCATCCTCAGACCTGATGTTGGAGATGTTGAAATGTTGTCCTGATGCTACTGGAGTGGACTCGTTCACCTTAAACCAGGTGTAGTTCTGCACAGGTGGGTTGGCATCACTGCTGCAGGTCAGGGTCACTCTGCTTCCCTCAAGTATCTGACCAGAGGGATCCACCTCAACCTTGGTGTTCCTTGGGCCATCTAAACATTATACAAAACAACCAATAGTAATGGCCAAGTTGGCTGTTCTGTGTTCTTTATTTAATCGGGAAGAAATGAAGTACTGTGTACATACTTGATAGCTGTCTCACAAAAAAATAGACAATTTAACTGACAGAATGTAATCAACAACCAATATGAAGAACTAGACACTCACGTAAGACCTCAACAGATACAGAAGGAGAGTCACGATGCTGACCAATCCCATTGGCCGCTCGACAGTAATATTCTCCTCTGTCCTCAGGCTGGATCTTGCTGAAGAGTAAAACCCTCCATGTATTCAGCGGCACATATCCTCCTCTCTTGTACCAGGTGTAGTTCTGCACAGGTGGGTTGGCATCAGCCTTGCAGGTCAGGGTCACTGTGCTCCCCTCAAGTATCTGACCAGGAGGAGTCACCTCAACCTTTGTGTTCCTTGGGCCATCTAAACAGGACATTTCATTAAATTACATGACACTCAGCTGAAGCTTTAAGTGGCAAGGGACATTTCGGACATGAACAGGTAGAGAGAACACAAACATTCTTCCTAACAGTAAAGGTCAGGGTCAATCTGCCTCCCTCACGAATATGATCAGGGGCATCCACCATAACCTTGGTGTTCCTTGGGTTATGTAAATATTACATTACAAATAACGTATACTACTAAGGCCATTTCAGTCGTTCATATAGTAAGAAAATAAGAAACGTAATTTCAATGCTTTGTATGACCAGCGCATGTAAGGAAATTGACAATAAAGCCTGCTTGACTTGACTTGACTTGATAAAAGTGTAGGAAGAACACATTCTTCTGCAGAGCTTAGATTCTAAATGTGCAACACTGGTACCAAGACCTACTGTCTAACTAGAGCACAGTACACTGAATGAGGTTCAAGGAGGAGGAAATGAGACACTCACAGACAACTTGGAGTTTAACATGACCAGATCTCCCAGATCCACATGCAGTTGTTTCCACGCAGTAATATTCTCCACTGTTTTCAGATGTGATGCTTTTTATGGTATATGTGTTGTGTGACCAGGCCCGCAGCGCTGTAGCGTTTCCAGTCTTGTACCAGCTGTAGCTCTGAGTATCAAAATGATGTTTGCTGTTGCAGGACAGAGTTACATCTGAGCCCTCCTTTATGTCTCCTTGTGGACGGATGGACATGTATGGTTCATCTGGTGAAATAGACCAATTTCATTAATACCTGTATATGACCACTAAAACGGACAAGTGAAGAGATATGTCATAGTCACACTCTCTCTCTCTCTCTCTCTCTCTCTCTCTCTCTCTTTCTCTCCTCTCTCTCTTCTCTCTCTCTCTCTCTCTCTCTCTCTCTCTCTCTCTCTCACACACACACAAACACACACACATACACACACAAACACACACACATACACACACACACACACACACACACACACACACACACACACACACACACACACACACACACACACACACACACACACACACACACACACACACACACACACACACAGTTATCTGGGGTGAGATGTGATGCATCTGTCATTAACATGTTCGCAACACAGAGGGGAGATTGTGACACGGTGAACCAGTTTCCACCTACCTAAAACATTCAGCATAATCCCTGGTGTTCCAAGCCACTTCTGCTGATCATTGTTTGTTGTTATCCTGCAGTAATAGTATCCTGTGTCTGATGCAGTCAGTGAGTTTATGCGCAAACTACAACTGGTACTCTGACAGTTTACATTAAGTCTATTCTTATAGTTTGGGCTGTTGTTCAGATCTGGAAAATATTCATTCTGTTTGGTCCAATTCTGATTTGTCCAGTAAGCATGTTTAAATCTCACATTGGGGTAGGTGTAAGAGCAGGACAGGTCCACTGTAGACCCCACATAACCACAGGCTCTTTCAGGGTTGTAAGTGACTCCCCACTTCTGTGGACACACGACACCTGAAACATAAAACTCAATTTTTCACACCATCCATTTAGTTAGAGCTGACACAGAATGTGGTCTCTCTTTCCCTCTCTCTCTCTCTCTCTCTCTAACACACACATGCACACACTCGCACACACACGCGCACACATGCACACACACGCACACCTCACATGCAAATATATGAAATAAACACATCCATATCGTCGCTGTCCAGCAAAAACCACTTATCTCCACTATTATTTTTAGTTTTTTATGTTCGTTCTTTATTTATTATAAAATATAAGACAGTACTACTGGTCAGTCCCCATGGGTATATGTGTATGATAAATAATTTAGTAGCCAACTTTAATGTTGCAATGATTATTTTAGAAAATGTGGTTTTATAAATCAATACATAAAAAACAATGAGAAGTGGAGATAAGTGGTTTTTGCTGGACCGTGACGATATTCATGTATCGGGTGTCCGGGTGAGCGCCTCACATTGCACAACAACAACCAAAGCCAAATACATTATATACAGCAAAAATACAGTGGACACATATGCGCAAAATACCCACACACATGCACAAGCGCACGCGCACACACACACACACACACACACACACACACACACACACACACACACACACACACACACACACACACACACACACACACACACACACACACTGCACTTTCTGCACTAAACCCAAACATACACACACTGACACACAACTCTCACACACACACACACACACACACACACACACACACACACACACACACACACACACACACACACACACACACACAGACACACACACACACGAACACACACACAGACGCACACCGCACCTTCTACCTGCACTAAACACACACACACACACACACACACACACACACACACACACACACACACACACACACACACACACACACAAACACTTGAACAAAGCGGGGTTGGGGGTCAAACAGGTCAGTTGTCCCTGGCTTAGAGAGAGGGAGGCCCACTGCATATAGAGATGATTTTGGCCCCGGTAAAGACTTGAAGCACACACACACACACACACACACACACACACACACACACACACACACACACACAAACACACACACAAACACACACACACACACACACACACACACACACACACACACACACACACACACACACACACACACACACACACACACACACACACACACACACACACACACACACAAGCCAGCCACACTAATCACACAAAACAGACCACACCTATATGACCTGAACTGCATTTTCAGACTTTATCTTTTATTTTGCAACCATGAGGAAAACACCTAAAGTGGTTAAGATACATGGTGGTATAGATCTAATGACCCTTTATTGTCTAAACAAAAAAAAGATCAAAGAATTAGCTTTTTCCCCAAAATATTACAAAAACACCTGAAAATGCTGAGAAAAATCTTACGAAGTTGACAGAAAAACTGACGGAGTTGACAAACTGGTCTGATTTTTGGAGCCTATTTCGGGCAAAATGTTTTTTCACAGTTTACTTTGTAGTTTGGTTACATTCTTAAGCTTCTCTTTTTAAAAAGTGTATTTGTTTTAAATTTAACTTTAGTATTAACTTTTTTGTCCATATATCGAAAAATAATGTAGTTATATGCGTTATATGCACATTAATATAGGCTACATATAATATCCTAAAATAACTTTTCCTCCTGTTTCTACGTTTGAAAAGAATATCATAATAGCATATTGAGCAGTTTTTGGTGAATTTGTCAACTCCATAAGATTTTACATGTCAACCCACCAATCCCATTTAGATTAGAGTCACAACCTGGACAACGCCCTGACAAAACTAAACCGGTACACAAAACTAAATTAGTTTCACGTACCTTGCAGGCTGATGAGGGGCAACACAAAGAAAGTGAAAACCGTCTTCATGTTGGTGAACTTCAGGTCCTGTAAGATTAACATGAAACAATGTGGGTTTAGGTGCATTGTTCAAGGGAACTTACAACCATGGATGGAGGTGTAGGGAGATGTAAAGGTGGGATTCAAACCTGCACATCTGGTACAACTGTACATGTGATCTTAAAAGTCATCAATCACTAAAAATGTGCACTTTTTTGGTGCAGATCATATAGCCAATAACAACTGTCATAGACCCCAAAACCACATGCAGGCAATGACTAAAATGGGTAGGCTACATTTGAAAACCAATATGCTGTGCACAGAAGCTTTATCGGGAGTCTGTCTTCCCACAGCCCATTGGTCCCACATCACTAAGACTTTTAACATGAATTTTTAGGCCCATTGGTCCCACAGCCCATTGGTCCCACAGCTTATACCTACTGGCCCATGTTCCCACATTTCTAAGAATTGATTCAAATGTAGGCCCTATGTCCATGGCATGGAGAAAGGCATGTTCTCTAAGTTTACTCGGAAATGTGGGAACATGGAGTTGTGGAAAAGAACATAGAGCAGCAGGAATAAGCTGTGGGACCAATGGGCTGTGGGACCAATGGGCCATGGGACCAATGGGCTGTGGGAACATAGAGCTGACCCCGCTTTATCAAGTCAAGTCAAGTCAAGTAGGTTTTATTGTCAATTTCTTTACATGCACTGGTCATACAAAGAATTTGAAATTACATTTCTTGCTTTCCCATACAGACATAGACTAATCTAGGTAAGGACATAGACAGTATAGACATAGACAGTACTTATACATGGACTTAAGACAGTATGGACATAGACAGTGCTCATACAGACATTTAAAGTGCAAGACTGGACAACAGAAGACTTGTAGAGGACATACATTAAGAGGTATTTGTTGTGCTTTTGTGCTTTTCCTAAAAAAAGTCCTTTATAGCGTTCTGACATGGTAATAGTAGCATTTTGAAGAAAATAAATATTAAAATCAAATAATATTATCAATGGTAAATTAATTATTATTATTATTATTAATAATTTTTTTTTTTTTAAACAAATCTTACCTACACTGGTACAACTGATACAACTCGTAGGGGTCATATTGTATAATTGTAGATGTCATGTTGTATATATTTAAAAGTTATATTTAAAACTTCTTACCTGCCTCTTGAGTGCCCTGTAGAAATGGTGCTGCAGAAATGAACGTCTCTAATAAGAAATCACGCTGCAGAAATGAAAGTCTGTAATAAGGAACTAGACTTTTATCTAGTCCCTCTGCAGACACTAACACAGGAAGACACAGCGACAAACTACCCACATGGACAAAACGTAACACATCAACATTTGAAATGTGACTGTCAGGAAATTGTATATCCTCATTTTTTATGAATAACCTACATCATAAGTCAGTTAGTGATTTAAAAAGTGTTACCCAGGGTTTGTGTGAAGTTTAGCAGTACATTATTCTATTTGTCAATTTGACATGGCAATAATGAAAAAATGCCTTTAATTCCCCATTTTCAGTCATCTTTGCAGAGACAGAGAGAGAGAGAGAGAGACAGAGAGAGAGAGAGAGAGAGAGAGAGAGAGACAGAGAGAGAGAGAGACAGAGAGAGAGAGAATATTTTGAGGAACTGAAAAAGGAAGACATGAAAAACTGTGGTGGCTAACCACCATCTAATTTTAATGGAGCATTAACCCACAGACAGCATGGGTAACACACACACATACACACACACACGCACGCACGCACGCACGCACACACACACACACACACACACACACACACATCATGCACACACACACACACACACACACACACACACACACACACACACACACACACACACACACACACACACACACACACACACACACAGACCAATCTCACTAAACTGACCACAACCAAATGAACTAAATGCACTCACGCACACACACTCGCAAGGCTAAAAAAGAAGAAAAAGGAAAAATATTGGACCGGAAGCGCTGGAGGAGAGGTCACACCGCTCATTTGCAGAGAGCACAGGAAAGTGACGCCTGTACTGTCTGCAAGGGAGTGTATGGGGATGCAGGGGTCCGAAATAGCCAGGCCGTGCCCTCCTAGTAACGCAACAGCGGTGCAAGTACTTTCTGAGTTCCCGCAAAATCGGGGACTCCTCCCACTTTGATGGGAAGCAAACAATCATTAGCCAACCAAGGGAGGCCGTTTGGGAAATGTCGTTTGGGAAATGTTAATTGTTCTGCTCTTGGTCAGATCAAGTCTCAAAGAGATTTGAAAGTCGACGATAATCAGGCTAGGTGCGAAAAGCAATGGAGTAGTGTTCCTCAACGGGGGCGCTACAGTGCAATGGGCCTGCTGTAAATGTGTGGAGTGGTTTCACGAGTCATGTGCTGTCATGGATGAAGTGCTGGATGACGATGATTTTTTTGTGCCGTGTGTGTGTGTGTGTGTGTGTGTGTGTGTGTGTGTGTGTGTGTGTGTGTGTGTGTGTGTGTGTGTGTGTGTGTGTGTGTGTGTGTGTGTGTGTGTGTGTGTGTGTGTGTTAGAGTATGGCAACCTGACCAAAGCCCGACGGGCCGGACTCGGACAATTTAAAAAATATATATCTGTCGGACTTGGGTTGGACTGGTGCACATTAAGTTTTAATACCTGCCCCACCAAAATGCGACTCAAAGAAGAAAACAAAAAACTTGAGGGAAATAGTAATAATAATAATAAAAGTAAACAATAAGTACGGATAGTGTATTGGGATAAACCATTTGAAACACAAGTTGAAAAGCTACTCTATTAAGTTACAGTTTTAAATGCAATACAATACAATAACAGAGCATGTTAGTAGGTATTTATATAGCGCAGTATCACAACTACTGTATGAAGTGCTTTCAAATATTATGACCAAAGTTGGCTGCCCAACTAATTTGATATCTGAAATATAATTTGAAAACTAACTGTAATGTGTGTGAGATTGCATTGGAAAGGGTTTCTTGTTGTGAAAAAAGTGCAATTTAAATTGTGTAACTGCTGAGATGGTACACTGTAAAACCTTATAAGTTGAGTTTACTTACAAAAACCCAGAAAAGTGGTTGCCCTAGAAAAACTAAGTAATTATTAATGATTAAACTTACAATATTTTGTGACCTCAACTGTTGTATATACTCATTATATGTAAAAGTTTAAGTTAAATGTACTTAAGTCCAAATTGATTAAACCTACCATCTTCCACAGTAGTAACTGTTATCTATAGTTATTGTATGCAAAATTCCAAGTTTAATGTAATGCCACACCACAGTAAGTTACTGTCACCCTACCCACACTACCATGATCCCGCCCCTCCATTCATCACCACAAAAGAGGTAGCTACCATGTTATTGTGGCACCTCCCATTCCTCACCATGACTGAGACAACTGTGGCATGGAACCAGTCCATCACACTGCTCTCTTGTATTAATAGACCAAACTATTCATAACCACTGAGAAATTCAAGTTTCTGCAGTATGTGCAATATTATTACCATTTAATTATTGTAATCTCCTGGATGATAGTACATTAACCAGTGTGCATAGAATACTCTAGTTGAGCATAATTAGACAATCCTGAAATGTCAAGTAAGCAACACACCAAAAAGGGTACCTGCTACCACAATACTCACTACCAACTAAGTAGCTAGCCAGCCAACAAACCAGTCCACCAGCCAACCAAAAGAGTCAGTTGTCAGCTAGCCAGCCAACGAGCCGGCTAACCAACTAACACTCAGTTAGTCAGCCAACTAACCAACAAACAAGTCAGTTGTATGGCTAGCCAGCTAACAAACCAGCCATACAGTCAACCAAAAGAGTCAGTTAGCCAGCCAACCAGCTGGCCAACAAACAGTCAGTTGGTCGGTCAGTTAGCTCACTAACCAACAAGCCGGACAGAGAGCCAGCGAACCAGTCATTTAGGCAAGCAACTCAAGCATTGTGACAGTCTGAGTTTTTATAGAGGTGAAAGTTAACCATGTGACCAGAGTAATCAGGCATGTGGCAGCTGCAGGTAGTAATTCAATGAACTTGTAACAGTCCTATGTACTCAAGTGAGGGCAGGTACTAATTGACAGGTTGATTGGGCACTACCATTGTTCCTGGTTGATGGTAGGCAATGTCAATTATGTCATGCAGCATTTGACTTTCAATTGTGCAATGGCACTTCACAAGATAGCCTAATTTTACTAGGTGGCAATATTCTGATTTAAAATTGGATGCTGCAGCGTGGCCATATTGTCAGTTGAAATTTGAAACGATCTGTTAACATGAAACACACTGCAGGAATACATTCAACTGCCCACATCTGGGTAGAGGCCAGTTGGTGCAGCCTGAAGAAAAAGAGGCGGGGTCATAACCAAAATTATGAATTTAATCCATTCAACTAAAACATATTCATCTGAACAACTATTTCCTCAAATAAGTTGTCAATACTCAGTATTCTTCAGAAATGCCATCAAACTTCTATTTTTTAGTGCATTTTAATTAGTCTTGGTAAGTACATTTGATGTCTGGGTTTACAGTGTATGAATCAAAATAGAAATTAAATTTAAAATTAAAAACATATGTGAAGCAATGGGAATGATCATGTAGCCTATTCAGATTACATATTACATAAGGCTTCTTATCAATCTGTCACACAATGCTGTTGAAATTGTATAACAGCTGAGATGTTATAATATGCTCTCTTTAGGTCGTCCTCAGACGAGCCTTCCATCATTGCTTCCAATCATCCCGATTCTCCATACATCTTTTCAATTCACTGCTGGGTTCCTGCGTCCTAGTATGTCCACATATGCTAGTGTGGGACGTCCTATTGACACAACCCATGTGACGGTTCCCACAGCACCAGTTTGCTGGCTTGCATTTCTTGGTGCCTTTGGCAGTGTCCTGCAAGTCTCATTCTCCTTATCGCAATTTTCTCGCTCACCCTTGGTATTCCCTCAAACAGGATTTCATTGTTTATATGTGCACTATCGCTGCTGTTATAATATGCAATAAAAACTTTATTTTTCTCTCTCAGATGATGAGAGCAGTCCTCCAGGACCAGAACCCCACCTAATGATCAGGCAATACTATTTATGAGAGTAGGCTATGTGTTTTAAAAAACATCTCATGTATCCAAAAAGGCAAGTCAATGTGGCGTTCTCCCCTTCTTTCCCCGAGTAATATTATCACAGAGTAAATAACTGCATACTGTTTTGACTTTCTTTTTCATGTTAATGTAGGAGTACCTGTTTAACCCTCTGAGGTCTAATTGCCCTTGAGAGGGCAATTTGACATGTCTCCAAAAACAAATCTGTAACTCTGTGAGTTTTTGTCATTGAAACATATAAGTTACACCATTAGAAACCTCAGACCTTCCAGATTTCAAATATATATATATTAAATAAATTATATAGCTGGCCCAATTTAAAGAAAGTGAAAAGAAATCTTCGCATATTCTGTACTCTCTGCCTGTAGCAGCCACACGTATAGCTATTCACATGTAAAGTACCGGTGCTTGAGTGGCTATTCAGAGGTGACAACACGCCCCTTTCATCTAGGGTAAACACAGCCATGCTCCTCACTTGGCCACAGGACAAAGAGAGTGACAGGGGGGGGGTGTTATCAGAGCACATGGAGATTGACAGGGGGGTGTGGGCCATTAGAGGTTTTTCACACCTATCTCATTAGTATTCAAATGAGACAGGCAGTGGCCTGACATAGTGTTTCTTTTTTGCATTTTGTATGAAAACAACAAAACATTTCTAAATGCCCTTTTTACTTTTATGCAGCCAACACATTTGTTTACACGATTCAAACTATAAAAGTCTTGGTTAGATATATTTATTGTGTGTTTTCTTGCACTTTTTGAAGACCTCTGAAACCTGTTTTTTTTACAGTTGTGTTTATACTCAATTTAAATAAAACATGTTTCTAAGACACCCAATCTTCTTTCAGATTGTTTATTGTCAGGCTTTTCAGAATGCAACCATATATTTCACTTTTGCATAGATGCTTACTGTTAGTTGAAAATACTTGAAAATGTCAGGGTGGTGCAAGCAGCCTAAAAGCCTCTGAAAGGCCTTAGACCTCAGAAGGTTAAGCAACGTGGATGACAGAACAAAATGCAACAATTGACCTCTGGTGCCCTCTCCTGGACATCGCATGTCACTACACTTCAGCAGTCAAACATGATTTTGTCAATGAGGAATATAAAGACATGAGGAATCAGTACACTATTTTCCTCATTATGGAGGAAAATATGCAGCAACCCATGTCAGTTATTTTATAAAATTGGCTGATGGTGATAATTAAAACATGACCAAAGTACATTTCAAAGATTTCTCTTTCCCCTCTTGGATTATGCGACCAAGACGATCATAGACTACATGGAACTAGCCAACTAGGCCTACGTAAGGTGTAAGCTGTGTTGCATCTTGTTATGGAGCTGTTTAAAAGAGAAACAGAACTTCGGCTATTTTTTACAATCAGACACCATTACATTAATACGTTAATTAAAAATCAAATTAACCCCTGCTGTCATCAGAGTATGTTCTGCTTATGGAGGGATGTCATTCACTCTTTTCTCCCTGCCTTGTATACTGAGAATAAAGTAATAGAATTTGTTATATGCTTTGGCAGATTGTATAACTTGGTACACAGTTTTCACTGTGGATTTGTTCTCACACATTGGAGCACAAGATAGGTTAACAGTGCAAAAATGTTTTAATTTTTTTTTTTGGTCATAGAGGGAGCAAGCTCTGTGAGCTCTGTGAGCGATATGTGTTGTACTGACTGTATTTTAGTTTATTTTTATTTTTTTTTTGTGTGGTCTTTTTGACTTTATTCATGACAGGACAG
Source organism: Engraulis encrasicolus (assembly GCF_034702125.1). Taxonomy (NCBI): domain Eukaryota; kingdom Metazoa; phylum Chordata; class Actinopteri; order Clupeiformes; family Engraulidae; genus Engraulis; species Engraulis encrasicolus. The sequence goes on from NC_085868.1 coordinate 42,409,236, forward strand.
TGAAGACAGTGGTAACAGGAAGCGAGTGCGGACAGAGAGACGGGGAAGGGTCGGCAAAGGACCCGGGCCGGGAATCGAACCCGGGTCAGCCGCATGATAGACGAGTGCCCTACCGTTTGGCCACGGCAGGGTATTTTAGTTTCGTGGCATATTCATTACGTCAATATCTTTAAAAATATATATTTTTTGCTGTTTGGGATTTATTTATTTATTTTGACAGGACAGTCGAGGAGAGACAGGAAATGAGTGGGGAGAGAGAGGCAAATGACCCGGGTTGGAATTGAACCCAGGTCACCGGTGCAGTGACCCAGTGCCCTACCTTTAGGCCACGGCAGGGCCATTACTTTAACATCTTAATATCTACTTAACATTATCAAAACATGGTATATTAGTATATTGTCCTGAGTAAAGTCTCCTTTATTCCCATATATCATGGGTTATTTGCAATGTTTTATGCTTCTTTTTCATGTTCATGCACCAGTTTGCAAATACTTCACGCTGCTATCAGCAGTCAAACAGCTCACGAAGAGCTTAGTAAGCTCACTATAGGCCTCATTCCCGGCTGAAAGGGAAAAACCATGGCAGTGCTTTTAATGAAATTGCTTGATGGTGATAATTGAAGCAATAGAAGTAAATTTCAGAGATATGCTCCCTTGTGACAGATTATACTGATAGGTCTATGTACTTTGTAAAAGGATGATCTGGGACCACATGGGGGAAAGCCAAGCTGTGTTACAGTACAGTGCATCTGGTTATGGAGTCTTGCTGTGACGGCTGAGTGCAGGGCTGGCGTTAGGCATAGGCAGACCAGGTGGTTGCCTAGGGCGGCAAATGTCTTGCGGGCGCCAAGTCCCACAGAATTAGACCATTAAGCAAAATGAAGCATTAAGATTTATATGACAATTATTATTAATGGGCACTCGGTTACTTACATATGTAGGCAGTAGATCATCTGCACTCTATCAGATGTAGGCTATGACACTATGTTTACACATAGGATCAAGGAAGGGGAACTCGCACACCTTGTATGCCGCTCTTGCACTGAGGATGGTCTGAATGGGACGGAAACGTTTGCACTGTTCACTTGGGTATCACTTCTTTTTTTTTTTCGAAACATGCAATAAAAGGAAATTATTGCATCGGCATACAAGGTGTGGGAGTTCCCCTTGCTTGATCCTATAGTTAACCTGTTGGAACCTACAGACTCACCCAGCATCAAGAGAAAAGGCGCGGTACCTCCCTTTGAAAGAACTATGTTTACACATGCCAATTTCTAATTCCACCAAAAGTAAAGAAGGGTGCTCGCCCAGGGCACCAAATTGACTAGAACTGGACCTGGCTGAGTGGTAGCCTATCTTCTCGCTGGGGTGGATCGGTGCAGACATGGAGGCGGCTGAGCTTGTTGATTGGACTTATAGACTTGAACCCATGCCAGCACTTTTTATGAAATTGGCTGATGGTGTTAATTGAAGCAACGCCAAAGTATATTTCAGATATCTTTTTCCCTTGTGACAGATTATCTAGGCTACTGATGAGTAAAATGATGATCACAGACCACATGTGGAAAAGTCAAGCTGTGTTACATCTTGCTGGGGAGTCAATGAGAGAAGATTACAGTGTTTGTTCAAAAGCAACTCACAACTTCATCCTTTAATGTGAAAAGATACCAATCAGTATTGGCTTAACATACCCGTTTATGTTCTCATTACAAATGCCACCCTTTTGTAAATTTCACACAATATCCTGCCAACAAATTATCTATTTCTTAGGGATATGTACATTTAACCTGGTTCTCACGCCATGGTTGTGCGAGTTCACGAAGTTGAGCGGAAATGCACAAAGGGTCTGCGTGAGAGCCAGGCTGATGTACATTTGCTGTAGAGTCAATGAGAGATCACGGTGTTTGTTCAAAAGCAACTCGAAACATCCTCCTTATAGTGTGAAAAGACACCAATCAGACGATAGTGGTTTGCCAGTTTTGTTTTGCAATGTTTTAATCACGAATGCCACCTTTTTTGTTGAAAATTTCACACGTAAATCCGGAGATGTACATTTAATATTTAGTTCAGTTGGCTAAATGTGATGTAGGCAGCCGAGTTAATCGTGGCATCCCTTGTGTACAAACAAACATCACCTCCCTCTCTCCCACACAGAGGCGGACTTTTCATTGGGCAAACCTAGGCAATTGCCCAGGGCCCGGACCAAATCAGCGCTTCATAGGGGCCCCCAACTGTCATACCAGTCGTGGGAAACACACTATATAGTATAGTAGGCCTGATCTTAAATGGTCTCTAATACAATTGAAAATATATATGAGACGAACAATACAAAACACAGAGTTCTAAAGCGCTTATTTTGTGTAGATGTTTCAAGAATGACTTTTGAGGGACCCATGTTAATATTTCCCCTACTGTACAGGGCCCCAAAATGGCTAGATCCACCCCTGTTCCCACACGCCCACTATGCCCATGTCATTTACTGTATTTAGTAGAGATGCACCGGATCCTGATTTTTAGGATCCTGCCGGATACCGGATCCACTGCTTAAGATCCTGCCGGATCCGGAACCGGATACCGGATCCTACGAAAGGGTTGAAACACATAGCCTACTCACACGTGTGGGCCCTTTTTATCACGTTGGCTCAAACTATTTCGACTGAAAAGCCTCGGCTACCGGATCCTGGATCCTGGAACCGGATCCGGATCCTGTGAAAAACCCTATTATCCTGCCGTATCCGGAACCGGATCTTGGATCCGGTGCATCTCTAGTATTTAGCTAAGGCTCCAGTCTCTGCCTGGCAGGAAGTCTCATCTGAATGTGGGAGACCACCGCCCCCGCCATCAGATCTCTTGGCACTAGCCAGTGGTGAAGGGAGTAGAGATGAGAGGACTCCTTGACAGGATCCGGATTATAGACTTATTGCTTTCAGAGAGCCGTTCAAACTACTGCCTCTTTTGACTGTTTTTAAATTTAATTCAGTGTTTAGAATGTAATATTTTGCCTCTAGGTCATTCTGTCCAAACAAGAATTGATTATCCTCCAAAGACAGCTTCTGCCACTCTTTAAGGCAGACAGTTGTGTTTTTCCCCCAAATTAAAGTACTCACATCAAGGTAACGTGCTTAAAATGAATGACAAATGTACGAAAAAGCGCTAGAGTGGCTCCCCCAGCTGTGATCTGGTTCCCATCGTTCACTTCTGGGAGCCGTTCAAAAGAATCAGCTCGTTCGCAAACATCACAACACTAGTGGGGAGAGATGCCAAATACAGGGCCAGTGGTGTGGGGAGCAGGGCTAGACTGGCCATCTGGCATAGCGGGTATTTCCCGGTGGGCTCCGGACCCTCGTGAGCCCCTATTTTCAGAAATGTAAAAACAATTATTTTTAAACTTTTTTTTTACACTTCTGAAAATAGGGGCCCACGAGGGTGCGGGGCCTGCACAAAACAGATTAATGAGTCCACTGCTACAAGGATGTGGTCATCTCTCTCAACTTTCAAAAAGTGTTTAGGGCAGCTGTGGCCTAAACGTAGGTATCAGAGGCAGGCCCGGCCCAAGCCTTTATGGGGCCCTAAGCAAAACTTCATCCAGGGGCCCCATACCACCACCTACTCAGCATCAGATGCTTCATAAGCTTCATTTACTTGCACGAGAGAGGGCTAGGAGCTGAGGACATGGGTAGGCTGCCTGTAGATCGTGTACCCTACCCATCATGCACTACACATGTACCCATCATACACTACACTCTTGGACAATATTTCTCAAACAGAAAGCCATTTATATGCTTTTTGCTGCTCATGGGGGCCCCTGGTGATGTGGGGGCCCTAAGCCATCGCATATTTCGCTTACGCCTTGGGCCGGCCCTGATCAGAGGTAGTTTGCCAGTCCGAATCTCACACCATCCATGGCTGAAGCACCCTTGAGCCCCACACCAAAACCCCATATTCCTCCAGGGGTTTTAACACATTGCTTTGAATAAAAGTGTCTGTTAAAGTGATACTGTCCCATTTTTTGAAATAAGCTTATTTTACACCTCCCCTAGAGATAAATAATAGGGTTTTACCGTTCTCCTATACTTTCAACCGTTCTCTGGGTACGGCAGTGCAAATTTTACCTCCAAGCTAGCAGTAAACATTGAGTCCTACGAGACCAGTTAGCCACCAGCTGGTCTCATAGGACTGAATGTTAACTTCTAGCTTGGAGGTAAAATTTGCATTGCCGTACCCAGAGAACTTAGGACTTGCTGATTGCTGTGAATGAAAAGTGTCTTAATTTCATGTAATAATGTAGCTACAATGTCTGAGACTGACTGAATGAACTTGTACATTGTGGGTCTAACCCATCCTCATTGTCTCCAGTTTCCTTGTTTTCCACGACTGTACGTAGGCCAATGTACTAGTGTTCCTGCCAACACCCATCGGAGTCTTCTCATCTCAGCTCCTATCCCATTCCCTCCTATCCCACTGCCCCAGCGGTCAACCATTAGAAGCCAGTAGTGTTAATGCAAAGTCTCTTCCTCTTGTCCTGAGGTGATAAAGTGATAAAGTGACCGCTGATTAAACGCTGCTCATCCATGATTGATCCCCCACCCCACGCTGCAACCCATTGATAATGGAAGTCTTGTGGCGTTGGAATTACACACAGAGGGGAAAGAAGATGGAAGAAAGGAAAAAAAACACACAGAGAAATGGGTGAAATTGGCTGTTGCCTCTGTTTTAGATCAATCACCCCTTTAGCCCAAAGATGTATTATTAAATATTTATTGGTTTCATCAGCCCAATTTTGGTTTGATGTGTTTAGGTAGTCCAGCATAGTTTGTAGCGAAGGGGAGTGGAGTTGCCCAGCTGAGACTTGAACCCAGACCTTAGGCTCATTGGCGTGACAGTCAGAACACACCCACAACCCTGGTGATGGTCACTCCATCACACTGCCTTAGCCTTCGGGAAGCGCAACTGTGCGCTTCACACACTCATGGTGTCCCTCGCGCAACTGCCCATCATGCTCCTCCCATCCAGTGTGCCCCATCATCAATGCTTCACCCATCACTGGGGTCACCAATCCCGGGGGTCCCTCACATGGAATTACAGCTCACACACAATGGGTACGCTTCCGATGGCCTCACAGCAGCCATCCCACTTCTGACACCATTTGTAGCGAAGGGGAGTAGAGTTGCCCAGCTGGGACTCAAACCCAGACCTTCTGGGGTAGTAAACTGGGGCTCTGACCGCTACACCAAAGAGTCAGGCTCATTGGCGTGACAGTCAGAACACACCCACAACCCTAGTGATGGTCACTCCATCATACAGTCCCCCTTCTCTTAGCAATTCATGAGTTTTGCGATGTGCTACTACAAATATGTTTGCACTGATATGGCTCTTGAGCATGGGCATAAAAGAAAATGCCTTCAACAAAATATTTGCCAGTTGTTTAGAAAAGGCTGCTCTCAAACATCTAGGTATCTGTATTTTATGCAATGAAAAGGCTTCAGGAGGATTATTTAGCAATAGGTGGAAATCGTACAGTCTTTCATAACCTGGTAGCATGAGAACAGTCATAAATCCATAGACAATGTTTCAATCAACCTCTTTCAAATCAATCTTCTTGTCTTGTGTGCACTTTCCTGATTGTGACATCCAGGAACTATACTGCAAATTATATTTAGGTATGTAAAATGGATCATTTTACAAATTCACAGTTATGTGAAGGCATGCACTTTGTGTGTGTGTGTGTAAAATCTGTAACTGTAGTTTATGTGAGAGCCAGAGAGTCAATGTACCCATCTTATTATCCCTATTTCTGAAACTAACAGAGCAGTTGTGACAGTGGCAGTTTTCCAAGCACGCACCAACCTTTGGGTAATCAAGCTATATTTCTACTGCAAGAGGGGAGTACATTTAGCCAAGTAATTGTTTGTCCAGTAGAGCCCAAACAGACTGGCTGGTCTTTGCAGTCCAGATGGTGCCAAGAAAACCCAAAATACACAGTGTGGCACTGTGACCATCCACAAACATAACATTCGCATCCACAAATTTAGCTTGCTTGTTCAGAAAGTTTCAGGGCTTTAGAGATGGTTCGGTGACTGTCTTGTTCTCGCTGGAGCACATTATAATACATTCCATTACACTTAGCTGACACTTTTATTCAAAGCAACTTACAATAGGGTAGGGTATTGATTAAAGTCCCTGGAGCGATGTAGGATTAGGGGCCTTGGTCAAGGGCATTTCAGCCATGGATGAAGGTGTAGGGGGAAGTCAGGTGGGATTCGAACCTACAGACCCCAAATTGAAAGACCAATTCACATAACCACTAGGCCACGGCTGCCCAGTGGCCACAGTGCCTGCAAAGGCAGGCAGCTTCTCTTAACCCATTGATGCTGGATGTTGCGTTGCCCAACATTGGCCCTGGTGCCTGGAGCTGCATGACGCAACATTCAGGGTCACGAGATTTAAAATTTTATTAAAAATCTTGCTATGTTAGAGTTGAATGAACACATTCAACTGAGGTCTTAGATGAAGGTCTTAGCATTTAAATGCAACTTATGGCATGTTTTTACGTGCTTCAGAGGCTGAGATATTTTGATTTTTATAGGTTGAGGGTACCTTGTCTTAAAAATGGCTTAGGCATTGAGGAACCTTTTTTGAAAGTGCTCTAGGCATCAATGGGTTAATTGAGTGGCTCTCGCTGGAGAACTGCGCCCGTGCTGGTGGCCCGATCAGGAATTCCCACGCAGGGTCCACTGGGACCACGCGCACCTTCATAATCTACACCCTGTGATGGACAACTGGTTTTATTCCATTTATTTGTTTATGTCCATTTTCTTATTTATATACAGTATATTTTCTAAAGATTGGGCTGCCATGATAAAAGCTCACAGTTGATTGAGAAGTGTTTTCGGCACAGTGGTCAGCTTGCAATGCAGGCCTACCTACCTCATGGGGGATTTCCAACTCTCAGCCACTGGCGTGAGTGCTTGCAATGCACTAGTGCTGCTTGAGGAAATGCTGCTGAAAAGGCAGGAACTGAGGATGGAGAGATAGGGTAGAAAGCTGGGGAGAGAGAGAGAGAGAGAGAGAGAGAGAGAGAGAGAGAGAGAGAGAGAGAGAGAGAGAGAGAGAGAGAGAGAGAGAGAGAGAGAGAGAGAGAGAGCATGTGGTGGTGGTGTTGCAAGTGGACATTCCATCAAGTTAGCTCAACTTTTAAAAAAAAAGCTGCATTAGGAATTCTGAGAGCGTCAAGCAGTAAGTCTGGTGCTCACTTACTTAAAGAGAGAGGCCAGAAAGCATATTTATCTTGAAGTATAATAATGACATCCCTCTCTCCCATCTACTCCCCTTCTTCAGTCCAGCAGAGGAAAAACGAGAATGCTTCTGAAGAGCCAAGTGGAGGACAAATGAACGTCTGCCTAAACCTCTCTCTCCTCCATCCCTCTATCTCCTCCATCCCTCGATCGCTCCATCTCCATCTCTGTCGCCAGGCAGAGGCGGACTTTCCATTAGGCAAACCTGGGCAATTGCCTAGGGCCCCGATCAAATCTGTCCTCCATAGGGGCCCCAGGTGCCACACCAGTCGCAGTAGCCTCTTGCTGCAGATGAGGTCGCTGGCGGGCCTATTCTCTATTTGCGGAATATAGTACATCATAACAACATTGCTATGATATTACCGAGAGCCTTAGGTAAAATATTAAGACATAGCCATTACAATTCTGGTGACAGTAATGCACAAAGGGGTTAAACAAAATAGGCTGTATCTTTTTATGTCTCTATAGGTCTAATGTTTTTTTTGGGTGCCATGTTTATATTTGGCCTAGGGCCCCAAAATGGCTAGATCTGCTCCTGTCACCAGGATATGAATAAAGTGGCCCTGATTTGGGTCTGCATGCAGGAAAAGGCTCCCTTTCACTTTCTGATGGGCAGATGTAATTGAGAGACACCCAAAGATGCACTCAGCTTCCCCAAGTAAGAGAGTCAATTTCACTCTATGCACGACTATTCAGGGCTACAGAATCACTCAATGGAATGTTGGAATGGGGTTTCTTTCTTCGTCTTATCTCTCACCCCATTACTCTGTCTCTCTCTTTCTCCCTCTCTCTCTCTCTCTCTCTCTCTCTCTCTCTCTCTCTCTCTCTCTCTCTCTCTCTCTCTCTCTCTCTCTCTCTCCTTTCTATCACTCACCCCATTACTCTCTCTCTCTGTCTCTCCTTCAATATTCTAGCCTGCCTCTTCACTCCTCTTCCCATCTGACTACATTTCTGCACTATTTTACTGTTATTCACCACCCACCTGTCATTCTGAGACCCATTGCATTTGCACACATGCCCTCATCAAGTGTCTAGCACACAGTTTTACACTCGCGATTCCCTGCAGTCTTTTCAACTGATTTACATTTAACGGTCTTCATTCTTTTACTTACCCGCTCACTATTCACTTAGAGCCATGTCGAGATTCACTCATTCACTCACTCAATACCATTACCATTTTTACTCACTCCCTCTCACAGATACTTATTCAATCACAGTGGTTTATTTACACACTCATCCACACCACACGTAGTCCTTCACCCATTTAGTTGTACTCATAGTATATTCATTCACTGACGGACTTGACTTACCCAAATACGGTTTACTCAGTCCCTTAAAACACCACATACACTTCAGGATTTTAGGCATACTAACATGTGCAATGCCAATGCTCTTTCAATCAGTTTCTCTCTCACTCTCTCACTCACTCACTCACTCACTCACTCACTCACTCACTCACTCACTCACTCACTCACTCACTCACTCACTCACTCACTCACTCACTCACTCACTCACTCACTCACTCACTCACTCACACCACCCCTGGGACGGGACAGGAACAAAAAAAATCCGGCCAGGCATTTTTAGCCTGGACCGGTCCGTCCGCCAGGCATTGAGAGAGACAATGAAGTCTGTGACAATATTTTAAGTCATCTATTACAGTTTTTCTCGAATGCTTCCACACAATTTCTGGTACTTCACACATAATTCTCGGAACATCTCACCCATTTCCCAACTCCCCTAACCAATGTCACTGAACACTAAACACAGTTCCTTCTTTACACTCACATTTCAGTTATAAAACTCACTCTTTTCAAACCACTACACACAATTTCCATGAAGAAAAACCCTGGTTGTCGCATTGAACACACTGTCATTCAAAATACTAAAATCAACTGCCATACTAAGTTCACTTCCTCATCACATGGGCAAACTCTCTTCATACCGGTTTACAATCTGAAATACAATCTCCCTATAAGGACACACATTGCATGTGATATTGATGAAAAATAAGTGGATGAAAGGAGAAAACACATTTAGTTTTTGAACTAAAAAATATGTTATACAAGACATCACTTTCATGTGGTTACCGAATATTTTACAATAAATTAGTGCAATTTTTTAAATGTCAGAAAAATATGTAAAATGTATACACATCTGTGTACTCCGAGTCTAAAAACAATATTTCAGTATTTTACTACAGAAAAATACCCTCTTTAGTAAGTAGAACACTGAAGAAAATAAGTTTCTACTGTGTTTCAAGTTGAGTATAGAGTTTTACCTTGTGCATATTAGTGTTCAATGGTTCACATAAGAGTGTATTAAAATGACTACTTATGTGTGTCGTTTGAGAACAAAATTACCTTTTTAGAAGAGAGTACATTGTTTTGAGACAAGAGCTTTTTGCAGAGGTAGTGAGGAGTTTTGCCCGTTGTGAGGTTTGGAGATTTGTGTGTAGAGTTTTGAAAATTCGAGAACTGATTCTGAAAAATGTGTGTAAGCAATCGAGAAAAACTGTATAAGCTATTTTGACCACACCAGGCAAAATGAATATTTAAATGTGACTCAGACAGGTCAGCTGTACGGTCTGGTATGAGGACTGATACTACTACATTGAGGGGAGGACCAGGCCAAAATCATCAACAGTCCACCTGGCAAATGCCCTGTATGCCTTATGGCCGATCCAGCTATGCACCTCACTTACAGTTTTTGCCTACTGCTTAAACACTATAGACAGATGCTTAAACCAAAGTAGCATATCGTTAAGTTGTTGGTGCATAACTTAAACACTTATTGCTTGACTTTAAACAAAAGGAAGCATTACACTTTCATACCGGTTTAGCAAGGCACTTGCTCCTTTACGCAACACACAGACTCCAGCTGTCTACACACAATTTCATACACAAGACACTTTGTTCAAAAGTAAAATCTCAGAGTGTCATTGTTAAAAAACAAAACACACTGATGTATGATGTATATTATGTATGATGTATGCTTTATATTACATTGCATTTGTTTTATTTTGCATTTATTTGTCTTACTTTGATTGCTTGTATGCTAAACAAGGCGAATAGTACAATGGTACTAAAGTGTAGAATATGGAGTATGGCATTGACTGACTCACGTACTGTAAAACCTAGCCTGATACATGCCGCCAAGAGTAGCCTTTTGTCTTCATCATCACATGTTAGGTAATGTGAACATGATAGTTTGTAGAAATAGTGTCATTTTCAGAACACAACCAAGCAAGACCACTTGAGCAAACTGACTGAACATGATATAATATTGATGATGTCATGTAGTAGATGTCAGCTGCATAGTGTGTCTGTGAAAATGTATTGTATTTCGTGAATACCTCATACCTCATAACCAAACAAAGTAGCCTATATTGACTTGATTGTCATTGATGATTGTCATTACAGCATGTTGACATAACCCCATATTTATATCATATTTAGATGTTTGAAAATTTGTGAATACGTATAACCAATACAGAAAAAAGGTACATACTGTAAGCTCACCTACACACTGTTGTATTTAGAGTGATGTACTGTTTGAGATATATTTTGCTTCGGTTTAATGTCCTGTACTGTAAGGTGCAGTTTTGTAATGTACAGTAGGCCTATTGAATTTTGGGGTCTTGTGAAAATGTACATTCTGTGAGACTGAATAGACTGCTCCAAAAAGAAAGACTGCTGTGTTTTGTATAAAGCAGACAACTGTTTTAAAGTTGATCTAATTTGTTTTCTCATTTGGTGCTTTTGTGTGTCTTTTGACATGAAAGTGAGGTTTTGACAAAAGATTGTAAGGTTTTTATGGCAATGTTTGTGCTTTTATAGCAGAGCTTCATGTTGCCATATATGTGATGGGTTTATCTCCAAGTGTTGAGAGTAATTGGCTTGTGTGTAGAGTTTTGACTCTATGAGCCAAATTTTGCAAATTGTGTGCAAGCAGTCGGCAAAAACTGTAAGTAAGTGGCAGTAATTTGTTTCACTCTACGTGTGGTGGGGATTTTGTGGTTTAAAGTAATTGGGGAAAAAAGAAAGCACAAATGAGCCACAAAATGATAACGCCATAAATTAGCAGGTAAGGACGTCGTCCTTTGATTGTTTCTTCGTGTTCTTTTTGCTTGTCTGCTATGCCATTTACTTATTTTCTCTTCCTGTTTAATGAAGAAGAAATCATTCTCAGAGGAACATATGAGGTTACATGAGGACTTTTGCGCTTTTTGTTTTTCCTTGTTTGTTTGTTTGTTCGTTTGTTTGTTATTCAACAGAGAATATTGAAATGAGACGACTGTGACTTGAATTAGTTCTGCTTCTTTAAAGCAGAGCCCCCTTCTTTTGGAAATCAGAAGTAAAAGAAAGAAGAAAGAAACACACATAAAAGACTTGCTCCTTAGGCCTACAATAAAAACTAAATCTTACTGGAAACGTTATGGGAAAAAAAAGAAACAAAATAAAATAAAGTTAGTCTGACTGTGAGAGTGTTTAGTTTTAAAAGCTGCTCTTGTTTTTTTCTTCTATGAGGAGGTCAGTGGTTTTTACTGTGCGGGCCGGGCACCCCTGGGGGGCAGCAAGGCCGTGCTAGAGGGGGGCCGCAAGGAGGAGCGAGGGGGGCCACGGCAGGTGGGCAGGAAAACTGCTGCACAACAAAATCAATAATGGAATAAACTGAATAACAAACAAAAATAAAACTAAACCAAAAATATGCTTAACAATATTATATAAACTTTATTACAGGCTCAGGGCCCACATTGGACACATTACAATACACTCATCAACAATACAATAATAAATAATAAAATAAAATAAAAAATACACATACAATAAAAGGAAGCTAGTGAAGGCATTCATGCCAGTGTTCCCAGATAGTAGACATATATCTTACAGAGCTACGACTTGGATCAACCAATTGAGTGATGAGCTCATTTTTTGCACAATCAAGCCTGCTCATGAACTTGAAGGTAAAGTTTCTTAACAGTGCCATAAAAGTAGTTAAACCAAATTTGCAGAACAACCCACTTGCTCTAGTACTCATTGGTTTTTTTAGGAGGATCCTAAGACAATCATTGTAAGCTACCTTCAGTTTCAGTAGACTCTCCTTCTTGTATTTGATCCAGAGAGGAGCTGTATAAAGAGGGGAGCAGTAAGTTCTAAACAGGTTGACTTTGACATCAGTAGTGCAATGATGGAATTTTCTAACCAGCATATTGGCTTGGACATATAGCACTCTCCTCTGTCTGCTCATGTCAGCATCATCCTCTAGAGTATCAGTTAGGATGTGCCCCAGGTATTTTGTGGCATTAGCTAACCCCAATAGTTAAGAGCAGCATTGCATCTTTTATTTTATACACAGTAGTACACTCTAGGTGAATTAAAAATATGGTTGTGAAAGAAAAAAAAATGTGTGGCTTGGCCCACATAAGGGGGGTATCGGCTGGAATATACCGGTTTAAGGGGGCTTTGGATGGAATATACCGGTAGCCTATATGGGGCCTTGGCTGGAATGTACCGGTATATGGGGGCCTTGGCTGAAATATACTGGAAAATGGAGCCTTGGCTGAAATGTACTGGTATATGGGGGCCTTGGCTGAAATATACCGGTATATGGGGGCCTTGGCTGAAATATACTGGTAGGCCTATATGGGGGGCCTTGGCTGAAATATACCGGTGTATGGGGCCTTGGCTGAAATATACCGGTATATGGGGCCTTGGCTGAAATATACTGGTATATGGGAGCCTTGGATGGAATATACCGGTATATGGGGGCCTTGACTGAAATATACTGGAAAATGGGGATCTTGTCACAGTAACACTTTATCATAATGTCTGCTTATAAAGCATTAATAACACTTAGTAAATAATGACCAAATGATGAACAAAACATTAACAAATGTTTGTAAATGACTGGGAAATGTTATGCTAATATTTTATATTTATCAAACATTTAGAAATAGTTTATAAATTAATAAAAAAAATACTCAGTTGAAAGGTTGGTAAAATCTTGAACATATCATTTGTGGAGATTTTTACAAAGTATGAATCAAATTTAGTTAATAATAAAAACATTTGTTAATGCTTTGGTCATCATTAGTTAATTATTTACTAAGTCTTTATAAGCATACATTATTATAAAGTGTTACACTTGTCACTGTAAAGTTTGGGAACCCCTGGACTCGGTCACCCCACGTGGAGCTAATGCATGATGGGACATTTGTGTAATGGATATGGGGTATGACATCACCCGTCTTCTATGGACTGATTGGTTATACTATTATCCCAATGTTTTTCAGCACAGTGGACACACACCACACTCACAACAACGCTGAGACACTGCCAAGCCAACTCTGTGTGTGTGTGTGTGTGTGTGTGTGTGTGTGTGTGTGTGTGTGTGTGTGTGTGTGTGTGTGTGTGTGTGTGTGTGTGTGTGTGTGTGTGTGTGTGTGTGTGTGTGTGCGTGTGTGTGTGTGTGCGGGCAGGCAGCGTGTGTGTGTACCATGTGTATTTTTATGTGTGTGTTTTTATAATATTACAAATGTACGTGCAGTGTTGTGTTGACATGTCTTGTTAATGTTACGTTGCTGTAGGCATGTGGGTGGATGTGTGGATGTGTGTTCACAAGTGTATGTGTGTGTGTGTGTGTGTGTGTGCGTGTGTGTGCGTGTGTGTGCGTGTGTGCGTGCGTGCGTGCGTGCATGCATGCGTGTGTGCATGGTTGTGCGTGTGTGTGTGCGCGTGCGCATGTACGTGTGCATATGTGGGCGCATGTGTGTTTGTAGTAATGACAGCATGATGGATTGTTTTCCACAGTGCTTTGCTCCAGAGGTCAGGCCAAAATCCATACATTCAGAGCAAAAAAAGACAATAATGTATGATAAGATTCATAATGCAGCAACTCCTATTGATCGCCAGGAACACATGTGCACAAGTGCTATTCTTTGGGAGAACGTACAGTAGTTATAACTGAAACAGCATCAATTCAATAAAGAAATATTCTTTCTCAGACTATGTTGAGAAACAGAAAGCTGAGTAGACTGACATGAACTCAATACTGAATTTTACGGTTATGTTTACTGATAGAGAGGACTGACAGAGGAGGACAGTTTGTTAAGCTCATGCCAGTCAGGAACAGGGAAGCTGACAAAGGGGACAAAGGTGCCAGTTGTCCTGGGCTCAGGAATCGGGGGGGGGGGGGGGGGGGGGGGCATGATTGGGTCCTCATTACATTTAATGTATTGGGTGGGGGGCCCTTTCAGAGGACTTTGTCCTGGGCCCAGCCAAAATGTCAGCGGCCCTGGTCAGGAAAGTTGCACTCAATTGTGTAAATATAATAGCCTGTTTATCGTTATGGCAAGCACCAGGAAAGTTGAAAAGCTCAAGATTTGGTTAAATGTAGTAGTCTAGCTAAAAAAAATCTATGTAACAGGGTTAGCACAGAAGTTTGAAATAAATGGGCATAGGACTGAGAACTCCGCCTAACAAGTCAGACTCTGACATGAAATGCATGTCAATGTCTGGCAGCGTACAGTCTTTGGTTACACTTTACCTGACGCCGGCGTCATACGGGTGACATAACAGTGCCATGATAGTGTCAAAACAGTGTCATGACACAGTCATGAGCGAGTCATAAACATGGTGTCAGTGTCATAGATGTTTTACCGTCATGAAAAGATGCGACATTGCGAGGGCTGTCTTTGCCATAACCGAATGTCACTTAATGATAAAGTCATAGATGACGTTGACATAATGCTTATGACACTTGCATGACTGTGTTACAACACTGTTGTGACACGATTGTGTTATACGAATGACGCCGGCGTCAATTTAAGTGATACCCACTCTTTTCAGTGTCATAGTTCAGCTTGTCTGACTTATCACGACACTGAGAATTAATTCGGTGGGCACTATCAACTGTCTTGGAAATTGAGAAATTTTGAAATACTCTTTTCCTGACCTGCATATGGCTGCATACGCAAAGCATAAAACCTGATTTCCTTCACAGAAATTAGACTCTGTTGCGAAGCGAAGCAGGTATAAACAACTACCATTTTGGACACCCTGATGAAGGCCGCAGCGCAGATACGCGTTGGTGTTTTTTAATGCATTTGCCCGTTAAATAAAGTTTGTTTTTTGAACATTGAACCCCTTCCAAGAGCACCAGCTGGTTTTGAGGGATAGTAGCGCTCTACCAACTCTTCTGCAAACTGCTCCCATTTCGTATTGAATACACAGTGGGGTGTATGTTTATGTCTGTGCCACAGGATAAATAATAATAATAATATTAATAATAACTTGGTTTTATACTGTATAGCGCCTTTCCAGTAACCCAAGGTCGCTTTACAAAAGGACAGGGCAGGGGAATAGAGGGGAGAAGAGAGGACGGGGTAAACGTGGGGCTGGGGGCAGTGTGATTAAGGACCATAGGCCTCAGTGAATAAATATGATTTCAGGTGCTTTTTGAACGTAGCCAAAGTGGGGGCTTGGCGGACATGGAGAGATGGGTGGGGGCAGCAACACAGAAGGCTCACCAAAAGTCTGAAGCCTGTAACGTATACTTTCTTTTTAAAGTTTTTTTTTGTGCTTTATACGAGATAGGACAGTGAAGATAGTGACAGGAATTAAGTTGGGAGAAAGAGTCGGGCAAGGGTCGGCAAAGGACCCGAGCTGGAATCGAACCCGAGTCGGCCGCATAGTTAGACGCGTGCCCTACCATTAGCACCACGGTAGGGCCATACTTTCTTCCAGGCCCGTCACTAGGTTTGAGAGACAGGGGGGGCTTAGCCCTAGATGAAGAATTTTTTTTCAAAATCGTTAAAGGGGGGGCTAAGGCCCCCCTCAAATAGGCCTAACGACGGCCCTGCTTTCTTCGAATGCACTGAATCGAAGGTGCCCTACACCATCTGAAAAATGCCCATTACTCAGCCTTTCTGTTGGTAATATGGCACCTTATTCTCATGCACCACGATTCAGGATTCAGGATTCAGGATTCAGGATTCAGGATTCAGGAAGGGGGAGGGCCTCACTGTGTTGGATCAGTGTTTGAAACTTTGGAATTTATATTTGTAAATAGAGCCAAGTGCCTGCTGCTTAGACAGCATCTTTTACTGGAGTTGCAGTATGTATGCAGGCAATTTGTGTGTGTGTGTGTGTGTGTGTGTGTGTGTGTGTGTGTGTGTGTGTGTGTGTGTGTGTGTGTGTGTGTGTGTGTGTGTGTGTGTGTGTGTGTGTGTGTGTGTGTGTGTGTGTGTGTGTGTGTGTGATTATGCCTTCTGAAAATGTATCACTGCTCATGCTGTTGCCTGGCAATACTGGTGAAAAATGGTCCTGCCTGTATCATCACGATTCACTACAATAATCAAACTCACTCGAAACTGTCTGTAGCCTGTGGTCGTGTTTCTGTAGTAATGGCATTCTGAGAACACCTAGCGTACGGTAAGACGCTGTAGACTTGCTAATACTGCTGCAGAACTAAAGCTGCCGTTGCCCGTGATATGGCTTGGCCCACTTCTCCCTCAGCTGCTGTTGCTATGATGATCAGCATACATTGTAGTCCAGGCTGTATGCAGGGCCACTGCTAGAGAGTGCACACAGGGCACCAACCAATTTGCCCCCATTGGGGCCTCTTAAAGGTGCACTGGATAATATTTTTAGTAGTTCATTTCCAGAATTCAGGCTGTTCATTCACAAATGTTACCTTTTTTAACAAATATTTAACACCACCTTTAAATTCGAATTATTCATTATGACTGGCATGAATTGTATTTTACTTACATGAAAAGGGGATCTTCTCCATGGTCTGCCATTTTGAGTTTCCAGGAGGTAAGGGTTTTGTTGCGCTCTACGAAAAATAACTAGGTGTGTGGACCCAAAATAATTAAGGTGTAAAAAAAACTCCTTGTGCTTGACCTTTGTGTCTTGTTTAGTGTGCAAACCTGCTCCAACCTTAGGGCCAAAACATACCAAGGCGGAACGGAACGGTCGCGGGACGAACGCGGTCTTTCTGTTTAGTTTCGGCCGGCGTGTTTTTCTCTGCCTTTCACATTGACAGCGTTGGCGTGCGCGGCCAGTCCTGTTCAAAACTCTCCCCACAGCCAAAGCTAGCATGCTACTTTGCCATTCATTTGAATGAGACACCGCCGGTTGCCGGCGTGAAAAATAGGCTCGAGTTCTATTTTCCAAATGCAGCACGGCGCGGAGCCGGCTCCCACGTCGCTGACGCCCGCGCCGCTGACGCCCGACTACCGCCAGTTGGTGTGTAAGGACAGATAGGTTTCAATGAATTTTCACCGACGCCGGTAAAAAAAACGTGGCCGTTCCGCCACGCTTTACCGCCCTGGTGTGTAAGACCCCTTATACATTTTGAGTTTCCAGAAATAGGCATTTTTTGCTGCAAAACTTACTGTCCTTTGGTCACACTAGTAAATATTGGTTTATTATTTATTAATATTCATGAAAAGATCAAATTTGGCAATAGGCAGCACAGTTTTAATGAGCAGCATAGTTGCAATACCTATTCTGGCCACATGTGCACCTTAAAGTTAAAATTGACTAAAAAACGTCATTAGATTTTTTTGAATTACATTTCAAAACATAGACAGTAGATTATTATTATCATTAAGTAATTATGAGGGGGGCCTCCTAACCAGTTATGCGTAGGGCCCCTAAAACCTTAGCAGTGGCCCTGACTGTACAGTATATTAAATATTATACACAGACACACCTACACATAAGTGAGCATGAATGCTATTTTGTAGCCAGTGCTTACAGCATATTGTACACATACAGCCATACTGACTGCACTTCAAAGGCTGCAGGAAAACAATGACGCGATCGAGACATACTCCTACAAAAGGCTGAGAAAATGTGTGAAATTAGAAAGGTGAAAAAAAGTGTTATTTCAATGGCTAGGAGACACACTTGAGTCATAATAGGCCTACACCCACATACAGAACTCTGGGTAGCCCGTAGGCTCTGTCTCAGAGGCGGAGCTATAGGGGGGCAAACAGGGCATCTGCCCCTGGGCTCAGGGCCCTACCGTATTGGTGGTGGGGGCCCCATCGTGACCTGGGCAGGCTACATACGCGGGACATATCAGTGTTTCGCCCTGGGGCCCTGTGTGCATTTGTTCCGCCACTGCTCTGTCTAACAGAGGAAACAATAAAAACACGAGAGACAGCATGTGTGTGTGCGTCTGTGGGTGTACATGTATGTATAGCCAATTAAGTCGCCCAGAACACGTCAGAACTGCGTTCCACTGTATGGCAACACAAACATAAACAAAATGCAGAGACATACTCTAGCTTCCTGTGGGAATTGCCATTTGCATCTCATGACTTGAAAGGAAAATAAATAAATAACGTGGGACCGAATAACAAGACAACATCCTCATCAAATTTCTTCCAGGGCACGCACATGCGCACACACACACTCAAGCGCGCGCGCACACACACACACACACACACACACACACACACACACACACACACACACACACACACACACACACACACACACACACACACACACACACACACACACACACACACACACACACACACACACACACACACACACACACATTTTACATGCAAATCATTGCATTTTGGACTTCAGGTTATTATCTATGTAGGCAAACTTTGTGGGAGCCCTTCCTCTGCTCAGACTCCCTAAAGCACTCTCAGAACATTGTTGTTTCATTTTATTAACTACTGAAAACATTTCCTCCGATTTTTTCAAATTAAAATATTGTCATTTTAGAGCATTTATTTGCAGAAAGTTACAAACGGTCAATTTTCCTTCCTAACAACCCCCCACATACAGTATTAATTGTGAAATGCATAACAGAACAAGTCCTTGACTCCCACTGCTCTGCCCATAGTCCCCAAGTACTAAAGCACTCTCAGTGACTACATGGACACAAAGCTGTTTTAATCACAATGTCGATGACACAGATATTCCTCTCCACCTCCACTGGGCTTTGTCATTGCACACAGGCAGTGGGAGTGACCCGGAGACAGCTCATTTATCTTGGCGGCGACCAACAGGAAAAGGAGAGACACAGAGAGGGAGGAAGAGAGAGAGAGAGAGAGAGAGAGAGAGAGAGAGAGAGAGAGAGAGAGAGAGAGAGAGAGAGAGAGAGAGAGAGAGAGAGAGAGAGAGAGAGAGAGATCTTCACATTCAAGCGCATCCAAATGCGAGAAAGAAAACGGTTTGGCTGGAATTACATATTGATTTGATATAATAATAAATCCCCTCCCTGCTCCTGATCTGGGCCGAGCTAAAAATAGATTGCAGTGGGCAAGGTGAATCAGGAGACATTTCAGAGGAGCTAGAGTGCAAGGTTAGTGCAGTTACACAGCCTCACCACCAGGAGATGCTCTTGATCCATCATCTGATGCATCATTATAATAACTGGCCTTGGACAACCTATTGCTGCTTGGATAGGATTAGGAATGGCTGGATACCCCTTTTCTCAAACCTTTGCAGGAAGATTCCCTGTGTGCTCTCATGCTGGGTGAGCAACATGCAAAACAACGTGCACAGGAGAATACAAGGAAAGGAAGAGGCAGAGAGAGAGAGAGAGAGAGAGAGAGAGAGAGAGAGAGAGAGAGAGAGAGAGAGAGAGAGAGAGAGAGAGAGAGAGAGAGAGAGAGAAATAGACAGAGAGAGAAATAGACAGAGAGAGAGAGATAGAAGAACTGAGCAATAGAGAGTGAAAATATTGGACGTTCCAAGGGTCTCCGCTCTCTATCGCCTCTCTTTCAGGCCTGTCACACCCAGTTACCTATGAAGAAGATCGGTCTCAGTTTACCACAGGGTTGCAGGCCTAGCTTGCCCTTCTCCCTTTCCATTCCACCCTCTTCCCATTCCCTACCACTCCCACCACAGTGGCGTAGCAGCACATTTTGCCCCCTATAATGTACTATCAGCTACTATGGACCTCCCCAGCCATGTACTGTATCTTCATAAACTGGACTGTGGGCCTCCTATGAACATGCGGCCCTTGGGACTCAGTCACACTTTAACTCCTTGAATGACGCCCCTGCTTCAACCACAATCTGCTACTATGGACCTCCAGTCATCAGAGGCACATCTTGTCACCAGGCTAGGCAGGCAGCTGCTTGGGGCTCCCAGGCCTATATTATGGTGAATAACAGCTAAGACTTTAAACTACAGTAGTGGCAATTTGTTGCGAATGTTCATTCTTTTGAATTTTCGCTTGGGGCCCCAACTTAATCTAGAATAGCCTCTGCCAGCCATATATCTTCATAAACCGGACTGTGTATGTGGGCCCAATATATATAGTACATGGGGGCCTGGTGCCTCAGTCACATTTTACCCCCCTGAACGTCACGACACCCCTGCTCCAAGTCCAACCACAATCTATGCATCACCGTTTTTTTTCACCTGGCACATTCTCAGACCACCTGTTTTATTTTTTTTCTAAAAGGTGTCTTCTCTCCTCTTCACCGATCTCATCCGTGAAGTGAACCCACATTTGCCAAGTGGGCTGCAGAAGTGCAGAGGAAGCCAAGCTTTTTTTTTTTTTTCGCGAATGAACAAACTTGCATATTTCCCTTCCCACTCTGCCTGCTCATCCCTGCTAGTTGTGCCAGCCTAATCTGCTGACTGGGGAGAGTTCAAGGGAACTGCAAACATCCAGTGGTGTACTGTGTAGGTGTGGGCTACTGCATGTTTGACTGGGCCCGGGACAAAGGCATCTGAAAGGGCCCCAAACCCAATACATACAATGTAATGATAATATCCAATTCTGGGCCCCCTCTGTCCCTGGGCCCGGGACAAGTGATCCTTTTGTCTCCCTCCCCTGCCGGCTTCCCTGCATGTAAGTGTGGGCTACAGCATGTTTGCCTTTGCAGATTTTTTAAAATTTTGATGTGGGGTCAAGTTCAAATGTGATGCACTCGCTTGGGGGGAGATGAGGAGCATCATTTATTTTGTCCCTCATTCTGTTGTCCCCGATGCTGTGTCACTGCCCGGGGGCATCATTAAAAATGGCTAGCTGAGGCCCTGCTGTGGCAAACTGGTAGGGCGCTCATCTGCCATGCGGCCTACCCGGGTTCTATTCCCGGCACGGGTCATTTGCGACCCCTTCCCGTCTCTCTCCCCATTCGCTTCCTTTCCACCTCTCAAACGGCCCTGTCAAATAAAGTCGAAAAAGACACAAAAAAAATCTTTAAAAATGGCTGGGTGACGGTGGGAACCTTTGCTTTTTTCTCCATAGTCAGAGTAATCCTTTTATCCCCAAATGATCTATTGCACGGTGGCATGTGTATTGCTCTTGTTGTCACAGCCAGCCAAAGGGACCACAAGTCACAGACACAGACAGCAGGTCGTGTCTTTCTTTACATAGGCGAGTGACAAGTCAACGGCCGCTTCATAAAAAATTATATGATTCCTGTCATGGATCACGCGTCACCTGTGACCGAGCCAGGTCAATGACACGCTAATACACACAGCCCTTGTGTGTGTATGTGTGTGCATGCGTGCGTGCGTGTATGTTCGTGTGTGTATGTGTGTGGCTTTGCTGTTTGTCAAGGTTGAGAATGCTGAGCACCACAGTGTGTCTGGTGATGGCAGTCACATCAGTCAGATCCACATGCTGTTAAAAATATCTCACAAGCAGCACGTCCACAAGAGACACATTTGGCAGTGACTTGGAAGAATTGTTATTTATACCGTGTTATAGTTCATATGAAAATGTGTCCATAATGTTACAAAAATGTGAGGGTGACTTAGACACTAATGCGTAAGGCCAGTGCAGTAGAGAAAACCAGAAAGTCAAACAGCATCTACAAAATAACCTTTAGATTAATTACACATGCTGTTAAAAATATG
>NC_085868.1:42441387-42483887 GCF_034702125.1 Engraulis encrasicolus
TCTGTCTGTCTGTCTCTCTCTCTCTCTCTCTCTCTCTCTCTCTCTCTCTCTCTCTCCCCCTCTCTCTCTCCCTCTCCCTCTCTCTCCCTCTCTCTCTCTCTCTCTCTCTCTCTCTCTCTCTCTCTCTCTCTCTCTCTCTCTCTCTCATCCCTCAGTGTCAGCTGTGGAATGTTAATGCTCTCACATTGTGATGTCCCCCAAGCACTTGGCCTGTGTGAATGTTACTGGGCGGAATGTTAAACGTGCAACACCACAAAGATGCCACCTGAAGCTACCATTGCTACCACTGTGTGTGTGTGTGTGTGTGTGTGTGTGTGTGTGTGTGTGTGTGTGTGTGTGTGTGTGTGTGTGTGTGTGTGTGTGTGTGTGTGTGTGTGTGTGTGTGTGTGTGTGTGTGTGTGTGTGTGTGTGTGTGTGTGTGTGTGTGATTGTGTGTGTGTTTGTGTGCGTGTGTGTGTCCTGGTGCATGCGCCTCCATGCACTTATGTGTTCAAAATTGACCACTCCACTGTATCACCTTTCCTTATGACGTGCTGACGTGATGTCCTCCTTACTTTCCCCTCAATGGCGCCCAAGGGAGCAGTCCACAAGGACGGTACCATGCTCAGGGTACCTCAGTCATGGAGTAGGATGGGGGAGAGCACTGGTTAATTACTCCCCCCACCAACCTGGCAAGTTGCAGTCGAACCGGCAATCTTTAGGATACAAGTCTGACGCCCTAACTGGTTACCCATGACTGCCCCCCTTCAGCACCTGCCCCTCCAAATGTCTGTGCATGCCACTGCTTGTGCGTGTGCGTGTGTTTCCACTGTCGTTCCTTATGAGGCCTTCCAAGCTGCAATGTCCCTTTTTTACCGCAGCACGTCATAAGGGTATTGAATATCTTTCCCTGCTTCTCCCTCTAACTCTGGAAAAGGCATCACACAGACTGTACACATATGGTAACAAGCCATTATGCATAATTACTCTGATGCCTGTTTGGGGATTTCTCGTGCAATTTGATTGCTCTGCAAAAAGTAAGTTTAAAGTAAATGTGGTTCATCATTGACAAATTAATTGCAGGATTTTACTAATCCAGTATTACCATTGCGGATAAAAGGCTGGCATTCACAAGGTCGGGTTGTTACAAATGGGTCTTGCATGAACTACTCCTCAGTTCTCTGAAATGCTGTTCCGGGTCTTGGCGTGCAACCATGTCCTCATATACAAAGGTCTCCAGAGATGGCTGTTTGCATCCACGTGAGACACATCCCACGCGTAAGCCACTACAACCAGCAGACCCTGATCTGGAGGATCACACAGTTTCTCTCAGAGCTCGCCTTCCTCTTTTGTGCCCTCTCACTCTTTCTGTGGACTGATTCAGGTATAACTGTCACTGGATTGTTATGGCATGCCTTTGATCCGCAGTGGTAATACTGGATTAGTAAAATCCTGCAATGAATTTATCAATGATGAACCACATTTACTTTAAGCTGCAAACATAATTTATTAATTATTTTACCATAAATACAGACCATGAATCGGACTTACTGACCATATGATTCCATTATTACTCATGCCCCGTTAACTAAGGTCTGATTCATATATGATCAGAAAGATATGGTATGATCTTTTCCCACAATGTTAACACATGATTTATTAACATTTGGATCTCACACCCTTAATTAACCCCTGATATACTACATTTACTTTCTAGTGAATCATTATTATTCCAATCATGAGTCATTCATCGTTATGTATTGACTACTAATGGAGTAGACATTACTGCATGCATGAATCACATGTTTATTCACTATGAATCAATCATTACTTCACACATTATTCCGTCATTACTCACGTAACCTTATTGTAAAGTGTTACCCCCAGATCTACATGCCCCTAAAACATGATAACCCTATTGCTTTTAAATAGCGTTTAAACTGCCTCAAGGACCTAAAGGCATGGATGGTCCTGAACTTTCTTTGTTTTAATGAAGGTAAAACTGAGGTCTTAGTATTTCGACCCAGCACTAGCGCTCCCCCCCTCAAAGACCTAGGCCCACTCAAACCCAATGTGAAAGACACAGCCAAAAACCTTGGTGTGACGCTAGATTCATTTTTTAACATGGACAAGCAAATTAATTTGGTCGTGAAATCTAGTTTTTTATCAATTAAGGGTTTTATCCAAGGCTAGCTTTGAAAAGCTTTGAGATGGTCATCCATGCTTTACACTGTTCCTATTTTTATTTTTATTTTTTGTTGTCTTTGTGTGTCTTAAGGGGTCCTCAAGTCCTTTTATCTGCCTGTCCAGCACTTTGGTCAGCTATCTTGTTGTATTTTAAAGTGCTCTATAAATAAACTTTGACTTGACTTCACTTGACTACTTTACTTACTTATCCTCTTCGTCCCGGCTGGGACATAAGGCCGCAATAATACTCTGCCACTGAACCCTGTCTCGTGCTTTGGCCTGTGCTCCATCACAGGACAGCCCCATCCCCTTTAGCTCTGTCACAACGGTCCTTCGCCAGGTGTTCTATGGTCTTCCCCTCTTTCTTTTCCCGATCGGGGAATCATCGACAGAGGAATGTTAATCAAACAGTAGGATTATTGTTGCGCTTCAGGAGGGGAACAAATAAAGGGTACCTATACAGATGCCATTTGCGTGTGAGTTTTTCCCCATTCAACTTGATTGACAATCCTCACATCTCCAGTCCAGATCGCTGGTGTTTGGGAAAGCGTGTGTGCCTGTCTTGCCTGACCAAGCTGTGTGCTTCCACATGTATATAGTAGGTGTTGACGTGAGGACTGTGACAGTATCAGGCCCTGTCCCGTGTATGATGAAGGGGATTAAGTCTCATATGGGCCTTGCTTGACATCCAGCTGCATCTGTCAGCTACAGGAGTGATAGATGTGTTTATGACACCTCAGACTCAACCCTTCAGTCGCTGTTTTTTTCTCCTCTCTCTCTCTCTCTCTCTCTCTCTCTCTCTCTCTCTCTCTCTCTCTCTCTCTCTCTGTCTATCTGTCGCTCTCTGTCTTTCTTTGTCTCCCTGCTTGCATTTTCCCTCTTCCTTTATTTCTTATTTCTCATTAATTATTTCTATTCTATTCTATTCTATTCTATTCTATTCTATTCTATTCTATTCTTGTCACCTTCCTCTCCTCATTCACTCACAATCTTTAGACGTCTCCTGTACCACCTGAGCCACCACCGCTCCATACAGACATACATACAGACATACAGACATACATACAGACATACATACATGACTGCATTGCTACAGACTTACATGACCATTGCAAAGCAGGCTGAGCTGAATCCAAATAACACAGAGAGAAGAAAAACTCTCTTCCATTCTTTTCAGTGCAGACTCAGAAAAGGGGGGTACATGTGTTAAACAGTGTGCCTATCCTTTAAATCATATGATTAAGAAGCAGCCTCAGAAGCGATAACTAGCGATTAAAAATAATTTTCTGTTGGCAAAGCATTACATGCAACACTTTTCTAAACGCTTCTAGTTCCATTTAATTGCTTTTGGTGAGCACAAGGGATTTGCTGTGCCAACTTCTGTAGTGTGAGGATGTGAGAATCAAATTTCCATTAAAAGTCTCAAACAACACAGAGATAGGGACACACACTTGGCATTTATTTAAGGAAATTGGCCGGACGTCGACAGCTACACGAGAGCCATCTTTGTTAGAAAGGAGGAGAGGCACGAACAGAAACATTCACAACCAATTCACTGGAGCACGACTTTTACAAGAGAGTCATCTTTGTTAGGAGGGAGGAGAGGCACGAACAGAAACAAGACGCTCATTTCACTGGAGCACGACTTTGAATAGTCAGAAATGTAACAATTGATATTGTGCCACTGGCCCAAGTTATGCGTGAATCAATAACCATCACCGTCACCACTCTGTACTTTTTAATTTGTTTGCCTGCTCCCCTCCCCTTATCTCTACTGCCAGACGCATTCATCGAGTTTTCAGGGAGTCGAGGCCAAACAGTTCTTGTCCTCGCCACCCACCTCCATCCTGTCTTTCTCTCCTTGCACATTTCCACAAGTATTACTTCTGACATTGTTTTTGTTTTGTGTGAGTAGTTGGCAATGAATCTGAAATGAATATGGACATACTTTTATTTGTCCTGATGCAGGGACTTGGGGAGGGTACACAACTAATTTTCTGGGAGACTTCTTTGCCCTAAAGCCCCTGAGCAGCCACTGACAGTGGAAGGTGAAATAACTTAAAATGGATGAAATCCATGGTCATCATCATTTGACTGGTTGGAGATAGAGAGAGAGAGAGAGAGAGAGAGAGAGAGAGAGAGAGAGAGAGAGAGAGAGAGAGAGAGAGAGAGAGAGAGAGAGAGAGAGAGAGAGAGAGAGAGAGATAAAGAAAGGAAGAGAGAGAAAGAAAGAAAGAAAGAAAGAAAGAAAGAAAGAAAGAAAGAAAGAAAGAAAGAAAGAGAGAGAGAAAAAAAGAAAGAAAGAGAGAGAGAGAGAGAGAGAGAGGGGGATGGAGCATAAGAGAGAGCGAGAGGGATGGAGCATGAGAGAGAGAGGGGGATGGAGCATGAGAGAGAGAGGGGGATGGAGCATGAGAGAGAGAGAGAGAGAGCGAGAGAGAGAGAGAGAGAGAGAGAGAAACTCCCTGTGGATATATTCACAGTGCCATCCTACTCTTCTACTGCATTTCACCTTTCCATGTAATGATCTTGACACTGAGCCAGCCAGCACCACACAATAATACAATATCCATCCTCACCTTCTAACTCCCTTTTTCTTCTTTTCTGTCTCTTCTGTTTCTTCTTCTTCTCCCTTCTGCCCTTCCAATCTCCCCTTCATCCTTCTCCTCCTGCTACAGTCAGAGTGTTAGGTGTCTTGCCACGTCCCGGATGCTGCATGGGGGAGTGAGTGCAATCATGGGAATTGTCCAATCCAGATCAATAGTTGGCAGGAAGCTGCACTTGTCAGACAGGCAGGAGAAGGGTATGTCACTGCACTTGAGGGGTCGAGGGATGGTTAAGACCTCTCAGTACTTCTAGGCCTGTCTTCTTTCTTCTCCTTTAGCCCTCTTCCTCCCCCTCCTCTTCTTCCCCATGTTTTACTCTCATTCTCCTAAATTCTCTCTATTTCTTTATCATCTTCTTCTTTTCCCCTATCTCTGTTTCCTCTACTGGCTACAGTACCACTGGTAGAGTATTGTACACACATACGGTCATCTCAGTTGACAAGCTGTCATCCTCGTAATTTATCCCTCTCTTCTACTTTCACGCTTCTCCTAAATTCCTTCTGCACCTTCATCATCTTCTCCCCCTCCCCCTCTCTCAGTTACCTCTAGACTACAGCACCTGTTCTATGCCATGATACAATATTGTGTCCACACGTGCGGTCATCTCAGTTGACAAGCTGTCATCCTTGTAATTTATCCCCCTTGTTCTTTAGAGGGTACCTGTTCCAAAATAAATAGCCCCCCCCAGTGAGTTGCCAAGACACAGCTGGCGTGAAGGAGAATGCAAATTACAAGGTCAGGTATTACATTTTGAGGGGCGGGGCCAAATTTGACATCCACAATGAGGTAGGTGTCCCATGGCCAACAGGGCTGGCTGTGTTTAAATAAAAAAAGAGACTTTAGTGTTGTTTTTAATTAATTCTAGCTTTACATGCTGTTTTAGGGAGATGAAGAGACTGCAATTGCTGTGCGCCAGCTTGTCTGTTTTTTTAATGTACTGTCCCTCAGAGCCAGTGCTCTTTTTTAAGTTTTAGGTTTTTCGGTCCAAAAAGGTAATTAGAAAACTGTACGCACAATGACATGGATGGAAATGGAGGCATTGTACGATGTGAACAAACGTGAACACTAATTAAAAATGTATTTCCACTTGGCTGGGCTGTAGTTGTCCATCTTACGGTTGAGTGGTAAAACATAGAAAAAAACTTGGCATAGAGTACGTAGAGTATTCCTCCATATGATTGCCTGAGGTGATGCTAGAGTAAACGTGAACATTTGGCTGCAGCCCACTTCTATTCACGTACCAGAATGCCAAATGTACGCCTTCAGAACTTGGCAGAAAAACAGTGCCTGAACAAAATGACACCCTCCCCCCTTTAAATTGGTCTGTAACTTGGAAAGGATACCACTTTCCTTACAAGGAGATTCAGTCCTTTCTCTTTAGAAGGGACACCAAGTAATATTTTCAGAATTTTTTGAGATACAAGTGCATGGAGATTGGTTCAATTGGCATGGAATGACCCTTGTGGAATTAATAGTGCAATTCTTCTTCTCAAGACAGTTGCGGCATAAATGCTTCAAAAATGCATTTGTGTATTTGGCTGAAAGCTGTGCAGAACATTTTCCCATCTATCTTTTATTCTATAGCCGCCACACTCAATTCATCAGCTCCCTCTCTCTGTCTCTCTCTCTCTCTTTCTCTCTCTCTCTCTGTCTTTCTCTTTCTCCCTTCTTCGTTTCTTTTCTATTCTGCTTTCATCATGGCATCTCTCTCCCTGTCCCCATTTTCTGTGTTTTTCTTCACAGGATACCTTGCATGCCCAAGGTCAGTTGGTTTATTGTTGTGGACCGGTGCAAAGGTATCTGTCAAGAAAATTAGACTATTTTCTATACAATTGTAATGAACAGACACGGACAAGAGTAGTAAGGTTTTACACTTTGGCCAAAGGGAGAGGAAGAGCGGAACGCTTTTCAGAGAACGAGCTCTGTCTCATAGCAAACCGATCTTGACTCTCTCCGAGTTTAGCAAAAGCAAGAGTTTTTATTTCACAATGGACATAGGTGACAGTTGCCAAACATGGCTTTTCCTAGTTCTAACATTTGATGTCTAGTTTCAGGATGATAGCGCTTCTTTAGCTCAGCATTTCAATAACCTATCCTCTTTCAGTTCCGTGTTCGTAAAGGTCTTCCTGTGAACTATTGAACTTTCTACAGAACAGTACAAACAGTAAATTTTTTACTGATGTTAATAACAATTTTAAAACCGAGATAATAATTATTCTTTATCACACTCTTCATGAATGGAATCTGTTTTTTTTCACCCTCGTGTCGCTCTCGGGCTTAATCGTTTTCCTTCGCTGGAATTTAAAGTTGTCACGAGTCAAAGAGGCTTTGAATACTAAATGATAGAATTATGAAGTATGCGTGTGTGTGCATGTGTGCATGCATACCTGATAGTGTGTGTGTGTGTGTGTGTGTGTGTGTGTGTGTGTGTGTGTGTGTGTGTGTGTGTGTGTGTGTGTGTGTGTGTGTGTGTGTGTGTGTGTGTGTGTGTGTGTGCCACATGAGGCCATTATTCATGTGAGGCCCTGAGCAACAACTTCAGAGGGGAACATATGACAGAAACCAGAATAGATTTCTCAATGAACACCTGCTAGATGTCTATCGGGACACAGCATCATCTCCAAATGTACTGATCTCTTTCATTTCTCATTTCAATAAAACTTTCCTCCCATCTTTCTTTCTTTCTTTCTTTCTTTCTTTCTTTCTTTCTTTCTTTCTTTCTTTCTTTCTTTCTTTTCCAAAAATAGCGCCATATAAAGAAGGCTGTCCAGTAGATGAGATTAGACATATAAGTCATGATTTGGGCCAAGACTGCCAATGACCAAAGGCCTTCCCTGGACCAAGACATATTTCTTCTAGCTGCCTCAGAGAACATCCAATCCAATCCCTTCTCCCTATATATATATATATATATATATATATTTTTTTTTTTTTTTTTTTTTTTATGGACTTCCGGCGGCGGCGCACGTAGGTTGCAGCAGCCCCTTGCTTTCCCAACTTTCAGTGTTTATTTGTGTTAAAATGTGTCTTTCGAAATGTCTATCGTCGGAAAATATGTCGGAACGCACGTACAGTCGGCAACAGCTGTTGCAGATAAGAATGGACAACTTAAGCAATGTATTGGATGTACCAATGAAGACTCTGGAAGAACTAGGAATTCTCCGGCGGCATAGGACTACATCGGACCCGTCTGCCTCGCTATGCCGACACCGAAAGCGACGCTCAAGAATTAGGAAAAGGGGCAAACGAGGTGGCGTCGAGACACGGCTTGCAGCCAACCCAACTCGTCCAGCAATACCATCAATTCTCTTGGCAAACGTCAGATCTCTGGACAATAAGATGGATGACATACGGCTACTAAGATCAGCGAACAAAACCGTGAGGAACTGCTGCGTTACGGTGTTCACCGAATCATGGCTGAACGACGGCATACCCGATTCGGCTTTACAACTGGAACAACTAACGTGCCACCGAGCGGACAGAGCCCTTGCAGAGAAAAAACGAGGGGGAGGAATATGTGTCTACACACATGATGCTTGGTGCAATAATGCTACGGTAGTACAGAGGCACTGCTCTCCACGAGTGGAGTTCATGATCATCAAGTGCCGACCCTTTTATTTACCCAGAGAAATATCCGCTATCCTATTAGTAGCCGTCTACCTCCCACCCAGCAACAACAATGGCGTCAAAAGCGAGGCACTGAACGAGCTGCATCGGGGCATCAGTGAACAACAAGATGCACACCCAGATGCCTTCACAGTGGTACTGGGAGATTTCAACTACGGAAATCTCAAAACAGTACTTCCAAAATTTCATCAACATGTCAACTTCCCAACAAGAGAACAAAACACCCTGGACCTCGTTTACACAAATCAGAAGAGAGCATACAAGGCAAAGCCCATCCCCACACATTGGATCATCAGACCACACGACAATTCTGCTACTGCCAGCTTACAGACAAAAGGCAAAACTCACCAAACCAGTTCAGAAGGAGGTGAGAAAATGGCCTGAGGGAGCCATCTCACGACTTCAGGACTGCTTTGAAACCACAGACTGGGACATTTTCAAAACAACTGCCACCTACAGCAATCACATTGACATTGAGGAGTACACAGACACCGTGACCTCCTACATCACAAAATGCATCGATGATGTTACAGAAATAAAACACATCACTACCAGGGCCAACCAGAAGCCATGGTTCACAGGAGACGTTCACCGACTGCTGAGGGCCAGAGACAAAGCCTTCAGAGCAGGAGACGTAGCTGGCCTAAAGACAGCAAGGGCTAACCTGTCCCAGGGCATCAGGAAAGCAAAAAAGGAATACTCAGACAAAATAACAACACACTTCAAAGACAGCAGAGATGCACAGAGCCTGTGGCAGGGCATACAGGCTATCACGGACTATAAGCCTGCACCACGAAGCTGTGACAACAACACCTCTCTGCTAAACGACCTGAACAGTTTCTTTGCCCGCTTTGAAGCACAAAATGACACTCACCCACAGAAAACTCCCCCTCCCCCCCATGATCAACCCCTTTACCTGTCCTCTGCCAGTGTTAAGAGGACACTGGCCACCATCAACCCACGCAAAGCAGCTGGCCCAGACAACATACCAGGCCGAGTGTTGAAGGATTGTGCAGAAGAGCTGAAGGATGTCTTCACAGACATCTTTAACATCTCTCTGGAGCAAGCAGTCATCCCATCACTTTTCAAAGCTGCTACCATCATACCTGTGCCGAAGAAATCATCACCATCATGCTTCAATGACTACCGTCCTGTAGCACTGACGCCCATAATCATGAAGTGCTTCGAACGGCTAGTCCTGTCACACATCAAAGCCACCCTACCCCCCACCCTAGACCCCTACCAGTTCGCATACCGAGCCAAGCGATCCACGGAGGATGCAATTTGCTCTGCCCTCCATCCAGCCCTCACTCACTTGGACAATAAAGACTCATATGTGAGAATGCTGTTCATTGACTTCAGTTCAGCATTCAATACCATAATACCACAACAACTCATCAGAAAACTGGACAAACTAGGTTTCAGCACCTCCCTCTGCAACTGGCTGCTGGACTTCCTGATGCAAAGACCACACTCTAAGAAAATTTCCCTGCAAAATAACGGCAGTTACTGGCAATTATATTTACCTGTAATTCTACTGTTATTTCACACCAAAAATCAAATACAGCTCATTGCTGTTTAATGTATCACAGTATATAACATTTTTTCAGCAGCAATTGAACTGTTAAATAACAGTACTATACAGAACGTTCACAGTATTAGTATTGTTAAACTAAAAGTGCTCTACAATATTTATGCAGTAGTATAAGTAAAATAACAGTACATTTCAGTTAAAAAGTTGAATTGTACTGTGTGATGACAGGCAAATACTGGGTCATAGTTGTATTCATGAATATGGCCATGGCAACTTCCCACCCCACCCATCATTCTCCCTGGCCATGTTACCACCCCACCCTCCCATCGTTCACCATGACTGGAGTGCCTTGAGCATGATACTATGGCGCTATGCTGTATTGAGAAAATGCTTTGTGGTGGTCCTTTGAAAGTGTGGGTATGAATAAAATGTCAGAGTACGCAGTGCTATGTTACAATGATAGTGTGCGACGTGGGCTTTTTACTGTATCTCTTGATGAGCCAATGATGAATATAGCATTGGTCAGTCTTTAAAAAATTATTTTGCACCAAGTAGCACAGCAAACAAACAGCACTACAAGCTAGCTCTCAAAGCAATGCTTGTAGGCAAGCTTGTAGGCAAACAAGTGCTATGCTGTGCCATGCAGGCCAGCCAGCAGGCAGGCAAGCAACTGAAGTGTTGATAGTCCAGATTTATATACAGGTGCAAGAGTACCATGTGACCAGAGTCATCAGGCCCTTGGCAGGTGACGCCCGTAATTGAATAATGGCATAACAGCCCTACTCAGGTGAGGCCAGGCACTGATTAGCAGATTGGTTTAGATGGGGCTGTTTGTTTCAATAGTGTTACAAGTTCTTAAAATGTTTCAGCCATTCACACTTTCATCACTATCAAAATGCATGTGCTACTCACACTTTGCTGCATCAAGCACCTTTTAAGTATTGTAGTTTCCTTAGAAATTGTTTCATCATGCTTGACAGTATCAGATAATCTTAAACCAGTCAGAATGACTTCAGTTCTTCAGGTGGTATTGAAGTTTGATGGTGATCACGGACAAGTGGAGGATGAATGGGTTTCAATGGTGCTGCCTAAAATAACTTGTTATTTTCTAGAGATGCACCGGATCCGGTTCCGGTTCCGGATCCGGATCCGTCAGGATAATAGAGTTTTTCACAGGATCCGGGTCCGGCAGGATCTTAAGCAGTGGATCCGGTATCCGGCATGTTACCAAAAAATCAGGGTCTGGTGCATGTCTAGCCTAGGCTTTTCAGTCTTTCACAACCCCAATCACTGCATGGAGTGAAATCCCTTTGGAAGCGGCTATTGCAGGCAGTGTGGCAATAAGCCAATGAGTCTAAAAAATAGTTTGCGCCAACGTAATAAAAAGGGCCCACATGTGCGAGTAGACTATATGTTTCAACCCTTTTGTAGGATCCGGTATCCGGTTCCGGATCCGGCAGGATCTTAAGCAGTGGATCTGGTATCCGGCAGGATCCTAAAAATCAGGATCCGGTGCATCTCTAGTTTTTTCCACAACGGCGAATACTGCTATTGTGCAGTACTTACTGTTTATGCTCAATATGTGACTCAAAGTAATATTTTCACAGTAGTTGTCTGTTTTTTCGAAAAACAGTAGAATGCTGTTGCAGAATTGCCGTAAATAAACAGCTATTTGTTACAGTGCACAAGCAGTACGGGTAGGGAACAACACCTCGAGCACCCTGACCCTGAGCACGGGGGCTCCGCAAGGTTGTGTTCTCAGCCCCCTGCTGTTCACGCTGCTGACACACGACTGCACAACGACCCACAGCACTAACCATCTAGTGAAGTTTGCGGATGATACAACACTGGTGGGCCTCATCACCAAGGGCGATGAGACTCACTACAGAGAAGAAGTAGACCTGCTGGCCAGATGGTGCAAAGACAACAACCTCCTGCTGAATGTCAACAAGACCAAGGAGATTGTTGTCAACTTCCAAAGGGTCCAAAAACAACTGCCACCACTGACCATCGACGGCGATGCTGTGGAGAGAGTGAGCAGCACCAAGTTCCTTGGAGTGCACATCAGCGACGACCTCTCTTGGACCACCTACACTACATCACTGGCGAAGAAGGCCCATCAGCGTCTCTACTTCCTGCGCAAACTAAAGAAGGCAAGTGCTACACCCTCCATCATGACAACATTCTACAGAGGAACCATAGAGAGCGTCGTGTCCAACTGCATCACAGTGTGGGGAGGAAGCTGCACGGAGAAAAACAGGAAGACACTCCAGCGTGTTGTGAACACAGCGAAGAAGATCATTGGAGTACCACTCCCCTCCCTGCAGGACATTTACACCACACGCCTCACCCGGAAAGCACTGATGATCATCAA
Organism: Engraulis encrasicolus; assembly: GCF_034702125.1. Taxonomy (NCBI): domain Eukaryota; kingdom Metazoa; phylum Chordata; class Actinopteri; order Clupeiformes; family Engraulidae; genus Engraulis; species Engraulis encrasicolus. Next base: position 42,453,695 of record NC_085868.1, read on the forward strand.
AGACACAAGCCACCCTGCACACAAACTGTTCAGCCTCCTGCCCTCTGGAAAGAGGTACAGGCGCCTCCGTTCCCGTACCACCAGGCTGGCGAGCAGCACAATGCACCAAGCGATCAAGATGCTGAACACTCAACCCACTCTCCCTCCACTGTCAGCCTCTAGCCAGCAAGGCCACTGACAACCCCCCCCCCATCCCCCACCACCATATCTGCGACTGAACATTCCACCTGCACTACTATACTTGTGACTGAACTTTCAACCTGTACTAACTCAAAACATGCACACACACACACACACACACACACACACACACACACACACACACACACACACACACACACACACACACACACACACACACACACACACACACACACACACACACACTGCACTTTCTGCACTAAACCCAAACATACACACACTGACACACACACACACACACACACACACACACACACACACACACACACACACACACACACACACACACACACACACACACACACACACACACAGACACACGAACACACACACAAGACGCACACCGCACCTTCTACCTGCACTAAACACATACACACACACACACACACACACACACACACACACACACACACACACACACACACACTGCTGCTGGTGTACTTGACAGACCTTTTTTATATTCATTTTCTTCAAAATGCTACTACTATTACCATGTCAGAACGCTAGAAAGGACTTTTTTTAGGAAAAGCACAAAAGCACAACAAATACCTCTTAATGTATGTCCTCTACAAGTCTTCTGTTGTCCAGTCTTGCACTTTAAATGTCTGTATGAGCACTGTCTATGTCCATACTGTCTTAAGTCCATGTATAAGTACTGTCTATGTCTATACTGTCTATGTCCTTACCTAGATTAGTCTATGTCTGTATGGGAAAGCAAGAAATGTAATTTCAAATTCTTTGTATGACCAGTGCATGTAAAGAAATTGACAATAAAACCTACTTGACTTGACTTGACTATACNGTGACACACACACACACACACCCACACGCACGCTGGCACGTACGCACGCACGCACGCACGCACGGATGCACGCACGCACGCACGCACGCACACACACACAGATGCGCNTGCGCACACACGCATGCACGCACGCACGCACACACATAAACACACACACACAGGCACGCACACACACACACACACACACACACACACACACACACACACACACACACACACACACACACACACACATAGTCCAGCCCAGCCAAGCCGAGAGCGAGAAGCACCACCTCCACCCTTTCCCCCCCCACACACACACATCTCATCTCCTCACTCCACTCTCACACACACATCTCATCCAGTCGCCCCCCCCCCCCCCCCCCCCCCCCCCCCCCCCCCCGCCCCCACCCTTCTGGCTTCTTCAGCCCCACTCTGTCTTCCCATAGCCTACGGTGGCCCACACAGTCCAGCCAAGCCAAGAGCGACACCCCCTTCCCCTCATACACACATCTCATCCCATCCCCCCCGCCCCCAGCCTACTCCAGCCCCACTCTGTCTTGCCATGGCCTACAGTGGCCCACACACCATTACAGCTTCCCTCTGAACTTCATACTTCATGATTGCAGTGAAATGTGGAGGAGCTGTGACACACTGGGGGGTGTAGTGGGTGTACATGCATGTGTGTGTGCGTGTGTGTGTCTGTGGCCCCATTAACCCCTGTGTGTGAGGAGGAGAGATTCACAGTAAGGGGTGAACTAATGTATGAACATGCAGCATATTTATCATATTGTTTGGTCCTTTACTGCTGGAATGATTGATATCATAACGCCATCACCAGGGCTGCACATTTTTAAATACTGAGGTCAAATACTGAGGTCAAATACTGTGCGCTGTATTGCATACTGCACATTTAGAATGCTTCAAACTCTTCAGTCAAACTCTTACTGTAAGTTTGTTTTCATTAATCATTGCCTTGAGGATGCACACAGGATGCACTTTCCTTGCAATGTGTAGGCCTATCCATGACTCGTGCACTGACTGTTGCGAGGCTTCCTAATATTCTGATAATAGTCTATAGTTGGGATATTTCAACTCATGATTTGAAAAAATTGAGTTGTTTTTGAGGAAAATACATGGGAATAGGGGGTGTCGTATACAGACTGAATTTACCATGGATTGATTTTGATCATAGATAAATGTTCCATTTCTGAAAAAAAAACAGAGGACATGACCTCTGTGTCCTCAATGGTAGTTACGGCCGTGATCATAACATCATGACAAAACCAACAGTAATACTAATACTATCTTTCCATGGAGCGGTGATAGTTGTCACATGAAGTTGTCACATGTGTCCATGAAAACACACTCCAAATACACAACTCAAAATACACTGTATAAAGGCCTCTCGTCCTTCAAGTATCACCCTGTAACTTTCAAAAAAGCATTGAGGGAAGAAAAAAAAGGAAGAACAAAAACTTTAGAGGACTTTTGGGGTGAGGCAAGATTCTGTCATAAACGCCAATTATGCACAGAGTGCAAGCACAGGGGTTAGAATATGCATTGGCCTTCAGAAGCAGATGTCCAATATTAGTGACAGGCTGAATAATAATGACTTGACCATGCGTAACGGCTGAATAATAATGACTTGATCATGCGTAACGGCTGAATAATAATGACTTGATCATGCGTAGCGGCTGCATAAATACATATGTCCTAAGCTGTGACATGGCAGGGGAGGTGGCAGCAGATCTCAGCAGGGGTCTGTTGGTGTGTTTAGGCCCTCTGTCCACTGCTCTTGTACTGGCCCTTGTACCCCCAGCTGAGGAGATTATATAATCAGGCAGTAATCACATGCACAACACAGGTGGACATCTTGCAGCTTTGTTTACACAAACATGTACAAACACATGGACGAAATCACACACACACAGACACACACACACACACACACACACACACACACACACACACAGACACAGACACAGACACAGACACACACAGACAGACAGACAGACAGACACACACACACACACACACACACACACACACACACACACACACACACACACACACACACACACACACACACACACACAATGCACACACAATGCACACACATCCCTTTTGTGGTGGATGCGTTCGCCTCCATCAGTGCAGAGTGGCAGATACAGAACCTTCAGCACCATGGCCAGCGACACTCTCACACAGGCACGCATGCACATGCACACACTCGGAAAATACATGTAAGTACAGAGCAGTAAAGCGACCTTTACGTCGTTTTCAATAGACCTCAGTTAAGCCTTTGACACCATAAACCGTGGCATACTCTGGAAACAACTTCTCAAACTCAGTGCGACACCCAATTTCCTTTCCATTTTGCAACAACTGCATTGGAGGCGTCCAGTCTGAACCCTTCAAGGTTAACGTTGGGATGAGGCATGGCTGAGCCCTTCAAGGTTAATGTTGGGATGAAGCATGGCTGAGCCCTTCAAGGTTAATGTTGGGGTGAAGCAAGGCTGTGTCCTCCTATACAGTAGCTTCAGCACCACGGACAGCCACACTCTCTCTAACACAGTCATGCATGCACACGCCCACACTTGGAAAATAAGTACCAGTGGAGAGCAGCAAAGGAACCTTTAGGTTGCCTTCAATTGACCCCAGCATAGCCTTTGACACCATAAACCGTGGCATGCTCTGGAAACAACTTTGTGTGCCACCCAATTTCCTTTCCATTTTGCAACAACTGCATTGGAGGCTTCCAATCTGAGCCCTTCAAGGTTAATGTTTGGGGTGAAGCAACGCTGAGCCCATCAAGGTTAATGTTGGGGTGAAGCAAGGCTGTGTCCTCCTGGCACCAGTGTTCTTTAACCTTCTCCTCTCAGCAATCACAGTATTGGTCCACCTCTCCCTGCAGCATCAACATGCAGTAGGCCTGCAATGCCATCTTGACGGTAGCCTCTTAAACATCTTACAGCTCCAGGCTCACATAAAGACATTAACCTACCACATCACCCTGTTTGCAGATAACTGTGCTGTCCTGGCACACAGCCCAGAGTCTATGACAGGCCCGGTTCTAGTTAATTTGGTGCCCTAGGCCTAGGCAAACACCAATCTTTTATTTTTGTGGAATTTGACATAGGCATCTGTAAACATAGTGTCATACATCTGATCGAACACAGCTGATCTAGAACCGTGTACTATATGTACTGAGTGCCCATTAAAAACCATTGTCAATGTTAAGTTTCATGCTTAATCTTGCTTAATATTGTAATTCTGTGGGCTGTGGTGCCCCCCAGTATATTTGGCGCCCTCGACGACCGCCTAGACCGCCTATGCTTTGCGACGGCCCTGTATGCAGCATTCTCTGGACACCATCTCAGTGTTATACCAATCTTTCGCTTTTTCCAGGTCAACACCAAGAAAACACAAGGTCATGGCTCAACTTAACTCTGCTCTCAGGAAGAGAGCCTGATCTGGGGAGGCCGCATCCCCCACACTGAATTTCTGACTGCAGTTAGCACACATCAGCATGGAAGCAGCTCTGCTCCGGTCAACAGGAATTTATACTGAATTAGCCACAACATTCGCATGCCTGGCTATCGTCTCCCTCACCAACCCCTTGATGGACTCGATTCTAAGCTTTAAAGACCTCATGACACGTGGAGACGACCCTTTTTAGTTCAGTCTGAAATAACTATTATATTCTAGTTGAGATGCATCCATATGACAAATATTACTGGTTCTCCTGTTATTTCCAAAATTTGAACACGCGCCACTAAATTCCACATGCCAGTGGCCCTTCCATAAAATGACGTGTGCTCAGGAATGCCGCCACGCCACACCTCTCTGTTTACACCTGACTGCACGTGCTGTCAACCATCCTGACAGGAATCGATAGAGTGTACGTTCTTTCTCGAATATTTTTTAACAACATGCCCGAGCGGTGCGTTGCAGGATACTGCTCAAACACCAGGGAGAGCGGTTTCACACTGCATCGCTTCCCAAAAGACCCTGAATTGAACTTGCTGTGGACACAGCAAGTTCGCAGGACGAGAACTGATCCCAAAGGAACACCGTGGAAGCCAAGCTCTGTACTGTGTTATGCACATTTTCTGGATAAATGTTACGACTCGACCCCGGCTCTGAAGGAGCAACTAGGAATGGATGTTCGTCTGAAGAGGGTTTTGCGGCCCAAATCAGTGCCGAGCATATTCCCTCGGGGGACAAACTCGAGGGGGGAGAGCGGCACCGACGTCAGCTGCAGGGGGTCTCGTGCTCTGGAGAAAAGGCAGCGGCTGGAGGTAGGCTGTACCATCTTATTTTGGACAACATTCTAATCATGAACTCGAGGGAAAGGAAGTGCAAAGAGGTTTGTGTTTTATCACCGCGTAAACCACTTGCTTGGTGAACGGTAGTTGAAGTTGGTGCCAGTTCTGAACACTTCAACAAAGCTTGCTACTAAAGTGCTTCAGCCGTGCATCTAAATTAATCTCAGAGAGTGTTTGCAAAAAGTCTAGTCGCTTCCTACATTTCAGTTCGCCGCCGTAGGCCTACGTTACAGTATAATTATATTTGTCTACTGGTAAATAGTCTACTGTAGGCCTACCTGCTGAAAAGACAACCAATGCAACTCTATGCGACTGTCCCCCCCATCAGCGTTGTGTCCGTGACTAATGGAGCATGAACCTACTCTACGTGTTGACAAATAGCCTACTCTTGTCAGAAACCCAAACGAACATGCAGTAACCGCTGTTATGTAATGTCATGTACATTTGCAACTTCTTTGTGTGTTCAAGAACAATCTGCTGTCATGTTTGTTTTGGGTTTGCAGTAGCGCTTATTTCTCTCCTACTCACGCTCCATCATATTTTTATATAATGTTTCAGATACTCCAGGAATGCCAGTCTGAGTAGGCCTATGTTGCTGCAGAGGAAAGAGATGGCTTCACTGCTGACGGGGTCCCATCAATTCAGTGTTTCCCAACCTTTTTTGAGCCAGGGCACACTTTTCCCCCTCAAAAAATCTCGCGGCACACCACCAACCAAAAATTATGAAATAATGAAAACAAATTATAGTAGCCGCCTAACAATATACCGTAGGCCTCATTCTTATAAAAGTGCCTTGAATAGCAATCAAATAAACACATTTTTTATCATCTTTTAAATTTCCTCTTTCAAATAAAAAGTGCACTAAACATGTCCAATTCTTAAGGAAGCTAAACTTCAAAGTAGGCCTAGGCCTACTATTTACAAATTGTTATTCTGTCCAAAAGCATTCTATTTGCAGGAATATAGAAAATAATGCTTATTCTGACAGCAGCAATGATATTTAGGAAATATTTCACTGTTACAATATGAACATGCATGTTTAATAGGCCTATCAATCTCTGTTCAATGCCTTGCAAAATAGAACGTTTTCTCTGATTGCGTCTCCATCCACAAAACGCACATTGGCCAGGAGTTGCGCATGTCCACTAATATCAGCCTCGTCAAGTTGCAACGCAAATTTCTCACGGATACGGATCTTTTCCAAAACCAAACTTTCGATGTCAGCAGACATGTCATCAATGTCTGGAAATTGTGTTATTTGAGAGAGGGACTTTGGCTATTTATTTCAGGTCCAAGCATCCCATTTACAATGGCTTTGCAGGCAGGTAATATTAGCGTCTCTGCTACCACTGTGAGACTTTTTTGATTTAGCTAAGTTCAGCTACGTGATAGCTAGCTTTAAGGGTTCTCTCGTTTACCTTTTTTCCCTCATAAATGTTGCTTGGTTCTCTGTTTTCTTACGCAGGCCAACAAAATAGTCTGCACTCTTGTTTTGTGAAGGGTGTTTCGTTTACATACCAAGCACAATGGAATCGGTGCCGTTGCATCCCACGTACAAGTACCGGTAGTCCTAAATCCAAACTCTCTTTGTATTGACTCGAGCTCACGGCATTTGCCTTCATTTGACAGCTGATACAATGCAATTCGCTATCTGCTGCCACCTAGTGATAAGGAATTATTACATGATTAGGACGCCAGTCAACAGCAGACACTAATGACATATAGGCATTATTTGCTGATAATAATGAATTCGTTTTTTTCTTTATTTTTTTTTGAAAACAAGAATTTTCCACGGCACACCTGACAATCTCTCACGGCACACTAGTGTGCCGCGGCACAGTGGTTGGGAAACACTGCATCAATTGATGTAAGTTTTGTTAAACTGTGTAGGTCTACTAAGTTAGGCTACTAATACAGATCACATTTGACTACACACCACACTGGCCAGTAGGTCAACCCCTTCTCTCAGACCTTACACTGGTTGGGTTTAGTACACTGTACATGGGTCTACTTTTTGCTCAGATAGGTTCTTTGTGTTGGGAAAGAAACCTTTTTTAAATTATTATTTTATTTTTCCTTTTACACATACACACACACATTTTATATGTGCACATATTCATGTTCTTATTTATTCATGTGAACTCAACAAAAGATCAGCACTGTGACTTTTGCATACAAGCATGTCTGAGGCCACCAACAAGGACTGTGGCTATGCAGTTCAAAGGAAGTGTAGCCTACATTTATATGTCTCTACACATATATTGGTACATACACACCCCACATTATTTCATCCCTGCATTGCCCCAGGTGTGTGTGTGTGTGTGCCAGATGTACATTACATTCACTATTTATTGATTCATCTACACATGTTTACTCAGGTGTCAAGAAGAAGTTGCAGAGCCTTGGTCAAACCAGAGGTTGCCAGGATGTCAAACCCTGGGTGGGAAGTATAATAAACCATCTGTACTGGGCTGTGGTCTCGACGCCTCCTGGCAATGTTCAACTTGTGGTGGACAAATGGACATCAGTTATGGATCACATCCACAACAGGCATACCGGATTCGAGGGACTGTTCTCTTCTTGTGCACACAGAGTCTTGGAAGGCAGGGAACAGCCTGTGTCACTTTTCATACAAAGGGATGGAGAGCAGGTAATCATACAGAAATATTCAGTGAAACATACTTTTAGGACATTACATTATACTTGGTAGACTCTTTTATCCAAAGCTGCTTTCAATCAAGGACTTAGCTACAGCTTGCAACATTCCCAGTGCACAAAAAATGTACAGAGCAATGATTGTAAATGTCTCAGGACTTGCACTTTTGTTTGTTTCAAAAGACATTATCACAGGGTAAGGAAGAGTAGTAGTATGTCTCAGATAGACTGGGGCCATTTCTGAAGTGACTATAGAAAGTTCATAGCAGATAAGATTAGGATTTGAGATGTACTCGTGTGCTATATCTATTGTAGGATTAATTTGAACCTTGTCCCCATATTCCTCTGCAACAGGCTATGCTGAAGAGCTGATGCGGATGGTGGAGGCCATGTGTCGAGTTGAGGACTACAGCTGTGATGACTTTGACATTCCAGACCTATCCCCTGTTCCAGAGCCACTGAGTGCATCATGTGAAAAGCCGGATAAGAGGGCAGCAGTCAGTACACACACACACAACACGCTTTAGCGCCACAAACAACCCTTCAATATAGACATTACCAAAAGTTTGATGCCGGTAATTCCAAAACCACAGTACAGGGTGTGTTGGAAGGACACTTTTTTCTCTCTTTTTTTCACACTTATGCATACAAATGGTTCCAACTCAGGTGACTTATCTGAGTAAAAAGTAGACCAATTTCCTTGTCGTATGTTCAGCTGATTCTCCACTGGTTGGATTGAGTTTGCAGTGATAGTATGTGTAGCTCTGCTCCAGCAGGGGGCACCAAAGCTACACACTCACCATCTGTTGTGAACCAGGCCAGGTCCTCGTTAGGTTTTTAGTGTTTTTTTAGTAATGACAGTCTCACTGTACATAAGGTACAATGGCATACATGGTGTTACAGTTATGTATTATGTGCTACTGTTGTAATTACACCACAAATGTACTCATACTTTTGTTTAAAATTGGACAGAGCTGAACTGCATGTAATAAACACATTTATTTTCATATTTTCTGTGAGTGCATTGATCTACTGTGTTGGGAACCACCTGCTCCATCCTCTCCTTGGGGTTCTGAAAAAGGTTATTACAGGGTGTGTAATATTAGCTTTAGTCATTTGAGATGGAGAGACCTTGAGGTGATATTTTGAATATCCTACCCACTCATTTCATGTCTGTGTTGCTACAGTGCCCCCCAATACCCATGTGGGCTTTCATTGTATTCTCCCAGAAGTACTGCACAACATATTGGACACCACATGATAAAGAATACTAGATAAGCTTCCATGGTGAAGGTGTAAGTTGTCAGTTTGCTAGCAAAAATGCCCAAGTAATTTTATGGGGCAAAATTAGATTTTTCCATACCCTATCCCCGTCATTTCTGTCTTCCTGCCTCAGTCATTGGTCAATCACAACTCTCAGAAGTTAAAAAAAACAGTACCTATCAAAACTGCCAAGTTATATGGTGAAAAAGCTCAAATGAATGATTAGGGACAGAGCTATAAGGAGGACAATTAGGGCATTTGCAACTAGTCCAAGGGCCCTCCTTTAGGTAATGGGGGCCCTAACGGGCTGCATGTGGGGGCACTGGCGGGCTGCATGTGGGCCCTATCTATTTGCCCTAGCGCCCTGTGTGCAATTGTTCCACCACTTTGAATGTCTTAGTCCGCTTGACTTAGACATTGACACACACAATATCGCAGAGGCCGTTCGTTTACATCTGTTTAGGGTTTTTATTAATACATTTCAGTAAATCAAAGGTGATGGCCATGTGTTTTAATTTAATCTCCAGGCTTCACTGTCTGAGTGATCATATTTTTGATGCTTTTAAAAGTTTGAGTCTTAAAATAAAATGGTGATATGATGAAACTTTGAAACATTTCTATATGATATTGCATTTTTCTTATGTTACTTTTGTGTTCAAAGCTGAAATTGGTGATTGATTGCTTTTCAATGAAGGATTTTTTTTATCTTTTGTGGGTGAGCACAATACATTCAATTGAGAGGTTCACACCCCTACTGCAGTAAGGATGGCATTCTTCATTGAAAGTGTTTACTCAATATCCATATAAGAGTGATAAGCACATGATGGGTATAGAACCTGTGCAGTGTAGCAAGTCTATGCCCTGGGCACTACAGTTATGGTTGTGGATTAGGGCGGGCCACCGTTCTATGATCAGATCATCTCGGTCATGGAGGTGTTTGGGGGGTGGGACTGCCTTATGCTCATGTTGAAGAGCAAAGGTTCACCAGAGATGGTGTACAGAGGGAGGAGACAATTTGTAAGGGAGGTACCCTGACCAATTAACTGTTCCACCCCTCTACCTTCCATGACTGTGATGGCCTGAGCATGGCATGAGGCCACTGATGCTGAGAAATTCAATGTGCATTCGATTTTGATGTGCATTGCTTGAGACTTACTCAGTGGATGTATTTAATATGGAAGAACATGTCAATCGGAAATATGTCAAATCATAATATCATAGAATTGTCCAATCAGTAACTCTCATTATATTTACTTTGACATCAAGTGAACTGATAAGCAAAGAACTGAGTTGTAAAAGTAAGCATGTAGGAGCAGGTAGGGATTATAAGTACAAGCAGGATGGGAATGGTTGATGCAGCCAAGACTATTACAATTTGTACAAGATTGTTCCAATGGTTCATCACTTTATTTCAGGATTTCGTCTCTGGAATAACACTAAAAGAAAAATGTTCAACTGTTTGTTTCCTAAGAAGTTGACTTGTCTCTTCTCAAAAAGTAATAGATAAAATAAATCCAATACATTTACATCTTAGGTGATGCTGCTGCTGGTGGTGGTGGTGTGTGTGTGTGTGTGTGTGTGTGTGTGTGTGTGTGTGTGTGTGTGGGGGGGGGGGGGTCCTCAAATGTGGTCTTTGCCCAGGACCTCAGACTTCCTAAAACCGCCACTGCTGAATTTGTATGTTTGGTGTCACCTAGCCCAAGGGTTGTGGGGTCTCGAAACTGTTCTTGGCCTAGGACCTCAGACTTTCTAAAACCGCCACTGGTGAGGTTGTATTTGGCGCCCCCTAGGGCTATTTGTTGTACGCTGTTGTGAGTTGCAAAATGAAGACAAATTCATGTGAAGCTACAGGTAACATGTATTGACATTCATTGTCATTTATTTACCAACACTTGTGCATGAGCAACATCACCGGCTGTTGTCCTGGAACCCCCTGTAATCTGTATACAGAGGAAAAGTTATCCGGATGGACCACACCACAAAGGAAGGTAAGGGGACCTTGGCGTGTATTCCCAGGTAGTCATAGCAAAATCTAACAAATTGTCTATATGCAGTATATCTCTTCCACCTAAAAGTTGAAAGATGATCAGAAGAGAGAAAAAACAGATGAGTTTTAGATGTAGGCCTGCATGAGAAGTTTACATCATTGATATGAAATCATACGGTTCCTACTATTCCATACAAATGGTTTTACAATAGGCCCTATGACTAGGCTACTCACTCGTTCCCTCTACGTCCCCGTAGTCTTGCCGGTAGTGGAAATATAAATAACACGGAGAACGTGCTCGTTCAGACAAACGGGCTGAAAGCCAGAATGTTCTGTTACGCAGCGGATGTGTGTTTCCGCTCCTCTTCTCTCCTGGCGCACACTTTGGGCTGTTCGCGGCAGCACACCGACTCCTCTACTGTTGGCATCGGCGCAAACCTCCCACAAAAACACCTAAAATGCGACAGATAAAGGCAAGGATGTTGGGAATAATCACAGAACTTCACAAAGTGTCAATGTCGAGTGTTGATTCACGTAAAAGTCCGGAGTAGCCTATTCGCGGAAGGAAAGGCACTGGAGCCAAGCCATGGCGCAGGGCAAACTGCGTAATTGGTCTGACGGCCTTGGTGTTCCTTTATAAAAACAAATAATAATATAGGCCTAACTACATAAAGATGAAGACAATGAGGCACTGAGACGTAAAATCATTTTGCGATCGGTACAGTCCCCTACCTATGGCTATTAGTCTACTTTTAGGATGTGAGAAGCAGACTGCACACAAATACTCGGTGGTACAAACAAACGATACAACAAAGGCCTACACTATCTTACGGAGTCTACTCTCCGTTCATTGTCAGGAAAATGAACAAGAAGGTAGTTACCATTCCACGCGCTGTAGCCTGCCAACGTCTCTTGGCATCCCGCCGTCTGTCACAGCAGCACCACCGACAGCGCCTTCTGCTTCGCCATCCGAACTTTCGGAGCCTCATCGCTTCATCTCATCCAGATACGGCTCGTAGCCTATCTGTAGGGCATAATGCCTCCACCACTATCGTCCAGTATCGGGTTGGACTCTTCTACTTTCAAAAATGTTTCAGGCTCCGAGTATGCGTCAGATGAGTTGTCTAGACCCACTACGGAATCCATGTTAGTTGTGACAGGTAATCCTGACAGGCGTCAAGACAGTCCTGATAGGCCTATAGATTCCTGAGCGTGCGTCATCGGTCACGTGACGGACTTGTGGGAAGCGCGCCAGCAGATGTCAAAAATCTCGCTGTTCAAAGGCCATAAAACATCATGTTTTCTATCATAATGATCAAAACCAACTTCAAGTGACTATATTTTATGCTTACTTTCAATGTGTTTGTGTATATTACAATATTTCCCAAGTGTCATATGGTCTTTAAGCCATTGATGCCTAAGGCACCTGCGAAAAAGGGTGCTGAATGCCTAAGAAAAGCTGCCCTCAGCCTATAAAAACCAAAATATCTCAGCCTCTGAAACACATAAAAACATGCATTAAGAAGGCGTTTAAATGCTAAGACCCTCATCTTTCATTAAAATGTGTTCATTCATCTCAAACAAACTAAGATTTTTAATATAGTTGTCCCAAATCTCATGAGCCTGAATGTTGCGTAATGACGCTCCAGGCGCCAGGGCCAATGTTGCACCAATGTTGCTTGTGGCTACAAGAGGCTTTACAAGGATGTCACGAAAGAACTCCCCAGGTGCTGCTCAGTACATCATCCCTGGCCACGTCCAGGACCACAATCTGGTGAGACACCTGCAAGAGAGCAGCTGAGTAATTCAACAACAAGTTCAGTCGAGGGACAACCGCAAGCCGTGGAGGAAATGAGAACTCTAATGGAGGCTCTTCTATCAGTCATGCTCAAACCAGAGATTCTTTAAGTATAGAGATATGCCAACATAATAGGTTTCTATGGGCACCTAACGCGACCAGGTTCCGGTCTGCCTAAAGGGGCGTGTCATAATGCTCCTACAATTAATAGAACAGTCCTTAGGTCTGCCTAGGTCTGCCTAAGGGGGGCCATAATAGAACCAGGAAACAATGGGCCAATGGAACCTCTCTCTCTCTACTCTCTCTGCTCAAACTGTGGTACGCGTACCACTGGTGGTACTTGAGACATCTCTGGTGGTACTTGGAAGAATTTTTTCATTTTTGTCATTTTTTGTGCATTGATTTGAAGGCTGATCAAGCTGTTGCAGTCGAAAATGTGTCATTGGTCTTACATTTTGTAATATTGAACTGTATGAATCTGAAAACATAATGCAGAATAATAATAGGCAAGCAAGAAATTTAAAAACAAACTTGCACTGAATGTGACCGTAGCTGTTGATGCCGTTATGAACCTCTCCTGTATTGACCGGCAAAAGTGAATATGGAAGGCCTTGCTGCGATATTCTAATGTTGGTTGTCAAGGTGGTACTCGGAGAGCTCAATATTTTCTCGGGTGGTACTTCACACAAAAAGTTTGAGAACCACTGTATTAGATGATTGACCCCCGAACGTAACCTGGTTTACTCCTGAACCAGCTTCTTAGTATACCCCTCTGAAGCACAACAGCCAGCAGTCAGGTGCAGTTAATTTGCTGGCTGCACATTACCAGCAAGCATTTACCTGCATTTACCCACACATTATTGGAGCTTTTCCTAAACACTACTGCAGGACACACTGGCATTGACATGGTCTTATCTTCCAATTTGCTTGCATAAACATAAACATAAATCTACTAATTTTCTTGCAACCACACACAAGTGAAAGCATCTTTAACAGCACCATAAATAAACATATATTTGTTTTTTACATGTCATGATTAAACAGGGGTGTAGCAGCAAATTGTGGGCCCTATGGGCAATCAGCTCCAATGGACCGCCCCCCCCCCATCCATATATCTACATACATCAGACACTGTGACCCCTATAACCATGGGTCCCTGGTGACTCAGTCACACTTAACCCCCCTGTACGACACCCCTGTGCTAAAAGCCTGTGTAAGGGATATGCAGGTGGCATAGGCCTACAGTAGGTCACTATGAACATTTCCCCATGTGTGGTGCTAACAGGGCTGGAGTGGCCATCTGGCATAGCGGGCATTTCCCGGTGGGCCCCGCACCGTCGTGGGCCCCTATTTTCAGAAATGTAATGAAATAGGGGCCCACGAGGGTGCTGGGCCTTCCAGTGAGTAAGTTTTGTTAATTATGTAGGGCCCCTTTAAGCCAAAGGTGCCCGGGCTCTATATCTATCCCAGTCCAGCACTGGGTGCTAGTCTGATTTGGCTGCCAGGATAGCCTAATCCTCTTTGGTTGCCTTTTCACTGAACTCTTCTTGGCGCCCATGGCATGTTTATTTTTTCTTTCCTTTACACCTACAAGCAGCACGAGACTAAACATAGCTTCATCTACCCATGAAACCCCCTGAATCGAATGTGTCGCCTGTCTTAGTCTTACCCAGAGGATTTACTGTTAGCATTGCCACTATGCAATAATGCCTTCTCACTTCTCCTTTGAATCTGATGAGACGAGCCTGAATGGTGAACAGGGTTGCCAGATGAGACTGATTTCCAGCCCAAAGACTGCTCAAAACCTGCCCGGAGGCACTAAATCCCGCCCAATTTCAACTAAATTCTATTGATTTCTATGGCTGTAAATTTGCAGAAAAACCCGCCCAAATGCCCTTTTTACCCATTTTTACCCACTTTTACCCACAGGCGGCCATCTTAAGCAGCCAAATCTGGCAACACTGATGGTGAATGGCATCCCATCCACTGAAGCTGCAGCCAAGCATCATGCAATTGGACTAACCCTATTAACCCTACTGAGAGTATTTTGTTCTTTGTGCAAATGTCCTTGCTATTGGTGATGCCACTTCTCTCGCTTCATGAGATCATGACTGTTTGCCTATAATTCAATCAGACCCTATACTAATAGGACATGTTTTTCAGACTTAATAAAAATTCCGAAGATGCTTTACTGCAGAGTGAGATATAAGTGTGGTAGAGGTAGAAATGAGGACCATATTATTCCTCTAGTATTTGACTATTCACAGAAGGCCCCAGTTCCCCCTACCCATTCCTCCTTTCTTATGAGACATTTGTCCTCCATACTCAAGCAGCTCAGAGCCTCTGCTGATGGCTGGCCTGGTTTTAGGATCACAATTCACGATCGCAGTTCACATCTCTCACTCTTATGTGGGCTGCATGCTCGATTGGGGCACATTTGCATTTACAAATTGCAGCGGCTGTTCCTGCCTTCCTGTGCCAGCAGGCCTGTCACAACCAGGCGGGCAAACTAGGCAATTGCCTAGGGCCCCAACGTGAAAAGGGGGCCCCATGGTAAGGACTTGTTATGTACTTGTATGCAAATGATAGCAATGACAACTTAGTAAGTGAGGCGAAACCTCCCTAAATTCAATGACTGAAAAGTGCAATGATACTGCCATCCAAATATCTCTCTCTCTTGAGGAGAAGTCATTTAAAAAGGCCTAGAGCCCCCAAATACCTTGAAACGGGCCTGTGTGCCAGCCTGCATCTCTCTCTCCTCGCCTGCTCTGCTCCGCTTGTCTACAAAGGGGATTTTCTCCTGACGACAGCCTACCAGTCGTTTCCCCAAACGTCTCCCATTCCTGATACATTAACACTTGTGAAAATATTACTACTTCCTGTTCCTGGCCATCAGGATTACTCTTAAAGCACTCACTTTTTTAAATGTAAATGAATGTTGCTTGCAGCACATGTGGAAGGTATCTCAAATCTGCTTCTCCTCTTTCTTTCCTTTTCTTTTGCTTTTCTTTCCCTTCCTCTCTTCCTCGCTTCCCAACCTTAAAGGGGCTGTAAGCCATATCCAAAATAACACTTTTTCACAGACTAAAAGGTGTATTTT
Organism: Engraulis encrasicolus; assembly: GCF_034702125.1. NCBI lineage: Eukaryota > Metazoa > Chordata > Actinopteri > Clupeiformes > Engraulidae > Engraulis > Engraulis encrasicolus. The sequence goes on from NC_085868.1 coordinate 42,469,811, forward strand.
AAAAAATTACTAGGATTAGAGACCTGCTAGTGTTGGTGTGGCTATGAGGGGTAATGCCTTTTGCATGTGTTCCCAGTGGTGTTTTTTTTTTTTTACTTAAGTGGTGGTTAATTACTAATCAATGATGGAACATTGAACAATGATGGACTGCACCCAAGCAAACGTTAATTGTGGCTGTGTCCAAAAAAATAGGTAGGCCTATGTCTTGTTGACTTCTTCATTGTTATGCAGTGATTCAAGGCCAAGTCCACCAACATTGCTATTCAACTGACAAAAAGCAGCTCACCCAAGTTCTATGGTTCCCATACAGAGGGAAATTTTGATTGGATGGTCTCCCTGATGCAGAGAGCCAACTTTTTGTTCCCACGTGTAAGTAAATGTATTTTTTAAGTAATTGAAATTCAGCCGGATGGCTATTTGCTCTGTTGCTGCTGTGATGTTTTCTGCTTTCCCGTCATGTGGAGCCGTTCGTTCCGAAAACCTTTTAAGCATCCTGGCTTCTTTGTGTCTCTGTAGGGCAGCAAGCCCGGACAAGACAGTGCGGCTGCCGACCATGTGGAACTCCTGAGGTAGAACTGTACATAAACAAGCCTTTTCTATTCTGTTCATGCTTTAAATGTTGTAGCTAAGCATGCGGTAATGAATGATTTTAATGTTTGCTCCTTTTTCTTGTCCTATTCATCTTTATTTCCCACTGTGTGTGTGTGTGTGTGTGTGTGTGTGTGTGTGTGTGTGTGTGTGTGTGTGTGTGTGTGTGTGTGTGTGTGTGTGTGTGTGTGTGTGTGTGCCTGAGAAGCCGGTTACACAAGTGGATATTTTAAAAAATGCAAATGCCAAAGTTTTAGAATTCCCCTTCATATCCATTTTAGGAGGCTAAAATGCACCTGTCACAACGTTTTTTTTTTAACTTTTACTTCATTTTTTTATAGCCTACGTAAGTGATTTAAAAAAAAAAATCATGTTTAACACTATCTACATACTGTACGTGTAAACGGTTTCTTAATTTGTGAACAATTGTGATTTGCTGTTAGACTTAAGACCGAGATAGTTAGAATCAAAGGAGAATAGAGGATTATAAAAAAGACTAGAAGGCCACAGCAACATGTTAGCACAGCACAGATTTGCAGTTCAAGACAACGAAACTGTGAAGGAGGTGACAAAAGTCTAGGGATTTCTCTACCGGAAAGGCAATTGCCAACTGTCAATACAAAAAATAAGGGACACTTCATTGTGGCGGGGATCTGGAGTTCCTCCCCCAGAAAAAAATGAATTTCTTAGATGTTATTTTCTGCATTTTAACATCCCGTGTCCCGTTTCAGCTCAACCCGGAATCCGTACTTTTATCTCTAAATATGGGACGATTACGTATTTTAAGGGACGGTTGGCAACCCTAAAGGCAATGGATTAGGAGACAGACAACCTGGAAATGTGAGGTAGAAACTTCCTCTCACAGAAATCTCTGTGGAGGCCTCAAATGATATCAAAATATATATTTTTAAACAAATATTAGATGCTGCTAGGGAGCATCTATCTCTAAATTCGCATTTGGCATGCCGCCTCCTCTTCCTCGACAGGTGCTGACATACTGCTTGATGTCCCAGACAGTGTTGCACAAACACGAACACTTTGCACCCAAGGACAAAAAGGACTGCATTGCATTTCATTTGCATTTTCCACCTGAATAATACAACAAATGTTTGACCGCAGAGCCTCCTACTCACAATGCAGGCATGTGGCTGTAAACCTTCCACAATTGCTTTGCGGTTGAGAAATGCCATTAGTCATAGCCAAAATGGGATCACATTCTTGTAAAGTACGTAAATCTGTGTGTGTGTGTGTGCGTGTGTGTGTGTGTGTGTGTGTGTGTGTGTGTGTGTGTGCGTGTGTGTGTGTGTGCCTGCATGCGTGTGTCCGTGCCTGCGTGCGTGCGTGCATGTGTGTGTCAAACAGAGTTCATGAGGCAAGTAGGGCATCCATATTGATTATGCATATGTTTGTGCATGTTTCATCATGAGGCCGCTTGCATGCATTTGTGTGTGTGTGCGTGTGCGTGCGTGTATGTATGTGTGTGACTGTGTGTGTGTGTGTATGCATTGCAGTGTGTGAGAAAATGGGCCATTTTGTCTTCTGTACTGTGTGACGGATCCGGCTTGTGACACAGACTGTCAGCATCTCTTTGTGATGTGGTGCATCAGCAGCTGAGGGGGAAATGTTAAGCGATCTAAATGCTTCCAACCTGTCATAGAGGAGGCAAAACAGGGACAAGACTATAAGTTTAACTCGAGTTTTATACCATCACTACGTCTGCCTCTACCATTCAAACATGCATGCACTCTCACACAGGCCTACTGTGTGCACATATTCACACACACACACACACACACACACACACACACACGCAAATGTATGACAGGGTATATGTATGCTCATACCCTCACATGGTTAAAAAGATATGCACGCATCCATACTAAAACTATGCACTGTTTAAAGGGTCATTCCACCGGTGGAGACATGAATATGTTACTGAAAGTGGGTCATATTTTTTATAGTAGAATAGTAACATACATTTCTAATTTGGTGCCTTCTTGGCCAAGAAAAGGCAGAAAATGACTTTTTAGTGCTTGTGGATTTGTAACAACAAATCCCAATAATGCACTGCAATGCTCAAGTTATTTGGGACTCTATCATAGAGGTAGAAAATAACACTAGAGAGGACACAGCAATTTGCGACAGCACTGGGAAATGGCAGCTGGAGCTTCCCAACTTCCGTAGGTAGTGTAGGTAACTTCAGGCAATGCAAGTCAATGGAGAACACGCCCACCCCTGTCAAGAAATTAACTAAAACTGTGTAAATATGAAGTAACACTTTAATCAAAGACCAGATTTGAAATGTCAGGCTAAATATCTACTTAAATCATATGAGTCGATAAAATACATTTAAAAATCAAATAATATCTTTTATGAACATAGTTAGCAACACACTTCAACTATTGTCCTTGTATAGTGTATTGATGGACATTTTCACATGATTAAGCCATTTTTGACAGAGGTGAGGCTCTTTCTCCGTTAATTTCCATTTCTCTGATCTACCTACAGATAATGGCCGCTACAGATTGCCGTAAAAAGGGGGGCGGGGTCCTCTCTAGTGTTATTTTCTACCTCTATGGACTCTATGCATCATCCCTCCCTCAGCTTGCAGGCAGTGTTGCCAGATTGGGCTGTTTCCCGCCCAATTGGGCTGCTTAGGATGGTCGTGTGCGTGTAAAAATGGCATTTAGCAGAAAAACCCGCCCAATTTTAGCCATAGAAATGAATAGAATTGGACGGGATTTTGAGCTTCTAGGCTGATTTTAGCTTTTTTTGGGCTGGAAATCATCAGCCTCATCTGGCAACCCTGCTTGCAGGTGCATCACAGTGGGACAGACATCACTGGAAAGGAGAAGCTGGAGCACACTGCAGCTTAGTTTTCAAGACTTTATTTTGTGCACACACGCGACCAATGTTTCTGTGTTGCTACACCTTCTTCAGAGTCAAATGATAGCAAGAGAGAGACACACATTTCAAGACTTGACATTCACAGGTGATCCTACTTGGTTTGGCTAAATTGGTCTGATCTCATTGCAGGTAATTGACCCCACCCCCCAACACCAGGACAAAATTGTAGACAATTAGACAGCTTGCCAACTTCCCAAAACAAAATAAAAAAGTGAAAAAAACAATACACAAAGAACATTGTCAATAAAACCACAGCTACAATTATTACAAGACCACAGCCGCGATGCTGGAACAATTTGTTACAGAGAGCAAGACATATTGTGTTCCTCATTTATGCCCTGAGGCTCCACTGAATTTAGAGTATGAATCCAAAATGCCTTTCTACGAAGCCTCTCTGTCTAATTGTCTGCAATCTTGTCCTGGTGTTGGGGGGTGGGGTCAATTACCTGCAATGAGATGAGACCAATTTAGCCAAACCAAGTGGGATCACCTGTGAATGTCAAGTCTTGAAATGTGTGTCTCTCTCTTGCCATCATTTGACTCTGAAACGTTGGTCGGGTGTGTGCAAAAAATAAAGTCTTGAAAACTAAGCTGCAGTGTGGTCCAGCTTCTCCTTTCCAGCTATGCCAGTGACTTACTGGCAGTGTTGCCAGATGAGGCTGATGATTTCCAGCCCAAAAAATGCTCAAAACCCACCTGGAAGCACTAAATCCCGCCCAATTCTATTGATGTCGATGGGAAAGATTGGGCGAGTTTTCCTGTAAAATGCCATTTTTACCCGCAGACGGCTATCTCAAGCAGCCCAATTGGGTGGGAAACAGCCCAATCTGGCAACACTGCTTACCGGAGCCTCAATGCCAGTGATTTCAAAAGCACTGGGACACTGATCTGTGATAGGTCTGTTAGAGCATTAGGTCCAACCCCCTATGGGCGGGGTTGAAAAGGTGGGAAAAAGGCTTGTAGTCTCAACAGAAATCCACCTCTCTTACACTTCCTATGTCGATGATGCAAAATGACCATTTTTACATCATTGACATAGGAAGTGTTAAGAGATGAATGCGGGTTTCTCCTATCTCAGGGGGAATTGAGAGATTTTTGAAAGGCCATTCCAAAGTATGACTGGGTGTCTAGCAATGGAAAGCCTAATGCAAAATGGGTGGAGTGTCCCTTTAAACTGAGGACACTATTTTTGTGCACAGGCACTGTATTTATACAGAAGCACAGCTCCATGCCAAGGCATCAGCACTGGCAGAGAAAACATTAGGACATGTATGTCCCCGGTTCTCCGAGGGAGATATGAGAGACATCTCTCTCTATGGGATGTCCTCCTCCTGTGTGATATCTACCGAAGTTACCTTTGTAATCAGCTCCATAGCCTATTTACACCCAAATTTGAATAGCCATTTTTGCTATTTGCACCTGGGTGTAAATTAGGGGCATGTAAATTAATCGTCATGACGATGCATCGCGATTCTTGATTTTACGATAAACTGCATCGATTCATGACGACAAAAATCGATTCTTTAATAATAACAGTAAAGTGTACACGCTGTTTGAAAAGGTCAATCATCATTCACCACAATATATACCATCTCCATTCCACTAGATGGAGCCATAGTGGCTTGCTAGGAAGGAGACTCATCTTGGTTGATGTGGAGGAAGTGTATTTCGCCTGGTCACACGGCCATTGTTTTGGTCATTTGCTGTTTGGGCTAGAGCTAGCAGTTCCACTAAAACACTTCCCCTTAAATTCACAACGCATTAAACATTTTGAAACAATATCGTTTTTGAAGACATGTCTCCAAACGATTGTTTAGTGCTCTGAATTTGTACACAAGTTGCCAAGTTAGTCTGTAGTATCCTGATGTTATAGCGTTAGCCGTGTTTAGCTCCGGTTAGTTCCTAATGGGCAAAATGGTTTATTTATGACACACACAGCAGACTGGTAGACCGCAGTTGTTGAAAATAAGATCACATGGAGATGTTAGAAAGGGGAAACTGCCATGTGGGTAAATTCAGATATGATAATTGTGTACACTATTGGTGTTTTCAAGGTTAGACTGGCTGTTTATCCAGTTGCTTCCAATGCTCACTAAAATATACTTCAGTTTATAAATGGAAACGATCTGCCAGATGACTTTGTAATAACATGAATTGACTTATGAATGCTACAAAGCAACTGACAAGTAAGCTGTATCTTAACATATTTACTGAAGTAAATAAGTTTACATATTTACAGAAGTAAATAATAAGTAGCAAAAGCATTTTTTTTTTACTGAAGTAAATATTGCAATGCATCACGATGCATCGTAATGATGCAGGTATCGCGATGCATTGTGATATAATCGCATCGTAGCATATGAATTGTGAATCGCATCGCGAACCCCTTGCCAATATCTACCCCTAGTGTGACTAGCCATTTTTGCTATTGACACCCGGGAGTGAATAGTCATTTTTGCTATTCGTACCCTGATGTGAATAGCCATTGCAGTTATTTGCACTCGTCTATGAATAGCCATTTTAGCCATTTGCAACCAGGTATGAATAGTCATTTCTGTTATTTGCACCCGGCTGTGAGTAGTGATTTCTGTTATTTGCACCTGGGTGTGGAAAAATGGTCCTGGATCACTTTGAGCGGTAAAATGAACAAGGGGCACAAAAGGATTGAAATGTAGGAAACAGTACTGTGGTGAACATATATTGTGTGCTAGCTAGGCCTAAAAGAAAAAAGTCCTATTTCTGAATGCTGGCCACATTCATGGCCTCTGGGCAAATTTAATAAACTGACTACAGCAGCTACTCCCTTAATTAAACTGTGTATAGCTTGCCCTCACCGTTCAGTCCCCCTACTCTCTCTCTCCCTCTCTCTCTCTCTCTCTGTAGGTACACAATATCCCTGTACTTTTTGGACTCAACTGATGCACTGTGATTAACAGAAAGTCAAACAGTGAGAGATGGAGAGATGCCAGGAAGATGGTCACTTACTGTTCTCAAGAGTGCCCTTTACTAAGTCACTGTAGTCTGAAGTGCCTATAGAAGCACAAAAGACTGGAAACGAATAAACAAACTACTAAATAGATCCATTAAATGAATAGGCTACATACTCTCAGTGAATAAATTAATAAATAAAACAACAAAATGGAAAGGTTGCAGTACTAGGTTGCAGCCAAGTCATCACTTGGTGATAATGTACCATGTGTCCTCTTTAGTAGGGATAAAAAACCTGATGTATTTATATTAGGGCTGGGACTAACACGATTAATTTTGATTAATTAACTGCACCAACATTAACGTGATTAAATAAATTAACTCATTTTAATCACACTGTAATATAGTTACATGATTATATCAGTGGAGGGCAGCATTATGCCTGATAGTGTACAGCCTGCTGAAATAGAGATGATTTCTCTTTTCTTTTTTGTAATCAGAAGTTGATCAACAAAGTCTGTTTTAGCCTCTGAAGCAGCAGAGAGATGCTCTCTAATTGTACTTTTCACTGTTCTCAAGTCATATATTTATATGTGATTAAAATGTGATTCATTTCAAAGCCTATTAATTCGATTAAAAAAATGTAATCAAGTCCAAGCCCTAATTTACTTATACAATAAAAATCCAATTATAGCAACAGACAAAATGAAGGCGCTGCTTTGCTGTCAATATAAAGGTATATGCACAAACAAAAACCTTAGTTGGAGCCCTTGGAGAGTCTGAGTCGTTCGGAGGCTTCAGAAGCTGACAGGAGGGCATTAAGGCCCTGTAGCTGTCACACACCATATCTCATTACTACAGACATCTTCAGTTGCCTGGGTCTTGTCAATGTTCAGCACACCTCTGAATATTATTCAATTGAACTAGTTTTTAAGTAGGCCTTGTGCACAAGTCTTTTCATGTGTTGTATGTATCTCAGCGTGTGCTCTGGATGGAATGCCAAAATGAATTAGGCCAAAGACACATGCCACTGAGGCCTTGTGGAAAATACATTTTCCCATGCCTTTGCATTTGCAGCGGTGCACTTTCTGAGACAATTTTTCAATTATCCTGCGGAACCGCCAAATTCATTTTTCAGAATTTTTTTGTTCTCCTGTTTTCAGTGTGTGTGCGTGTCTTGATTGTAAGTTGCTTTGGTTAAAAGCGCAATGTAATGAAAGCGGTGAAAGTGAAAGCCCATTGGGAAACTCCAACTCCCATTGTCATTGTGACACAGCACTCCACAGCACACAAGTGAACACTGCACACTGCACACAACGAAATTGCATTTATGCCTCACCCGTGCAAGGGGGCAGCCCTCAGTGGCGCCCCATGGGGAGCAGTGCGGTGGGACGGTACCATGCTCAGGGTACCTCAGTCATGGAAGAGGATGGGGGAGAGCACTGGTTGATTACTCCCCCCATCAACCTGGCGGGTCGGGAGTCGAACCGGCAACCTCTGGGATGCAAGTCTGACGCCCTAACTGCTCACCCATGACTGCCTAATGTAGTGTAATGTGATGCAATGTAATGTAATGTAGTAATGTACTGTCGTGTGTGTGTGTGTGTGTGGCTCAATGTATCGGAAGTTGATGAAACTCTGCAAAGTAAGATGCTGTTCAATATTGGGAAGAGAGTGGAGAATAATAAACAAACACATACAAGGTCCAAAGACCTATATTGTCACGAGACCGAGAAAAAGTAAACCCAAAGGATATATAGTACTAATCGTAATAGTAGAAATTATTGTAAGTCCGTGCATTAGACAGGAGAGTAGATTAGGAAAGTGCTAGAAATCTGCACAGAAAGCAGGTGAATAAAAAGGCAAAGGAAGAGAGTGAGCTGAGGAAGAATGTTTTGCAGGAAGAAGGCCGAAGAACCAGCAGTGGATAAACAGAACCCTGCTAACCACTCTGTATGTGACTGCAGGAACAAGGCTGAGGAGAGAGAGAGAGAGAGAGAGAGAGAGAGAGAGAGAGAGAGAGAGAGAGAGAGAGAAACAGAGAGGCAGACCGAGTCAGAGAAGTGGTCTGACAGAAAAAGATGACACATACTTTATTTAGAAAGAGAGTCAGCGAAACGGTCGGTCAGAGGCAGGAGATGGAATCCAGCAGTCAACATGAAAGAAAAGACCTAAAAGCAACAGAGAGAAAGGCAGACACAGGACACAGAGAGAAATGCAGTTAGAGTGAAGAGAGAAAGAGTCTTGCAGACAGCAGGCAAAAGGCATGTGTTGCTCATCAGTCAGCTGGATGGTCCAGACAAAGTCGTGCTTTAGGGTGTTCATCATTGCAGCCATAAGAGAGAACTGGTGATAGCGAGTGAGTACAAAGTCATTTAGTGTAAAGCTGCGTCCCATTACTACCACTTCCACTTGTTTTGAGCCCTAACACTCGCTTTTGCGCGTTCCCGTGAAAGTGTAGGGTGTCCCGTTTCTTAGGGAGACGAGTGAAAGTGCAAAAAATCCACTTAAAATTCCACTTCAACCGAGTAGGGGTAGGATCCCCCCTAACGACCGAGTGAAAGAACACATTACCCAGAATGCTATGAGAACCGCACCGGCAAAAGCAAAAACAAAAAAAAACATGGCGTCCTAAGTCCTTTCACTCGGCGGCCATCTTGGCTACGCTTCCGGTCTTACTATTTGGGATACTATTTGCATTAGTCATGCACGGAATTTCACAACATACGTTCTGCTTCACGGTCTGTGAGATGAAGTGGCCGCGTACTCTGTTGCAACCATTGACAGTAAATAGAAGGTTGCAACCCAATGTGAGCAGCTACCCGATGTGAACCGCACATGTCATCAGCAACCGACTGGCTGAATCAGATTCTCAGGGCATGCCGCTTGACTACGAGCAGTCGTAAAAGGTTGCGTCAAGACGGCGAGATGATTGGATAAGTGACAGCGCAGCTCAGCAAGCAATTGGCTCTCGTTACCGGACAGGTGGGATATGTGCAAGCACGCGCCATATTAGCGTAGCGAATTGCACCCGTTCATTCCTATGGGGGCTTTCTGAAGTGTTCCGTCTCTTATTAGACTGTCTCTGGTGAGTGGGAGACAGCTAATGATGGATTAAACACAAGTCTCTTTTCCACTGCCGGTTTCCTGGTAGGCCTGCACAGCGCGACTTGGCTGCCACTTTATGCTTTACGATTGAGCTGTGTCGTGCTCAATCGAAAAGCAAAAAGTGGCGGAAAAGAGCCTTTAGTGACTATCTCAACTTCTTTTTGTGTGCTTGCAGACACCTGTTATCAGTTCATTTAGTGCAGTGGTTCCCAAACTGGGGGACGGGACCCCCAGGGGGACATGGAGGTATTGAAGAGGGTCACGGACAAAAGGGACATTGCATAAAACTGGAAATCCCCAGGTTAACAGTTAACAGCTAACACAGTTCCATAATTTGGTCAGTAAGGGGTCTTACACACCAAGGCGGTAAAGCGTCGCGGAACGGCCGCGTTTTTTACCGGCGTCGGTGAAAATACATTGAAACCTATCTGTCCTTACACACCAACCGGCGGTAGTCGGGCGTCAGCGGCGCGGGAGCCGGCTCCGCGCCGCGCTGCTTTTGGAAAATAGAACTCCAGCGTATTTTTCACGTTGGCAACCGACGGTGTCTCATTCAAATGAATGGCAAAGTAGCACGCTAGCTTTAGCTGTGGGGAGGGTTTTGAACAGGACTGGCCGCACACGCCGACGCTGGCAGTGTGCAAGGCAGAGAAAAGCACGCCGGCCAAAACTAAGCAGAAAGACCGCGTCCGTCCTGCGACCGTTCCGTTCCGCCTTGGTATGTTTTGGCCCTAACAGTATTCACTTCTAGGTAAATAGATGTATTTTCTGTCCTGTGGATTTCTATCAATATTAGCAGACAAACTATTCATGGAAAATCTAGCAATATTAATGCACACAAATTGTCTAGGCAATTGTCATGTAAATATTCATTAGTCCAAAAGGGGATTCCCGCTGAAAAAGTTTAGAACCACTGATTTACCTGTCAGTCATGGGTAAGCGATTAGGCCTAGGGAGTCAGACTTGTAGCCCTAAGGTTGCTGGTTCGACTCCCGACCCGCCAGGTTGGTGAGGGGAGTATTTAACCAGTGCTCTCCCCCATTCTCCTCCATGACTCCTTGATTTTTTTTTCTATTTAATTCTATTTATCTATTGACTCAGACGGCCTGCACAAGAGTTCCTATGTGCTTGGACTACTAGTCTATGCACAAATGGCAAATAAAGTACTTGTGAACTTTGACTGAGGTACCCTGAGCTTGGTACCGTCCCGCCGCACTGCTCCGTTTCGGGCGCCAATGGGGACTGCCCCTTGCACGGGTGAGGCATGAATGCAATTTTGTTCAGTTTGCACTTGTGCTGTGTCATAATGAGAGTTGGAGTTGTGGGCTTTCACTTCACTTTAAGCTGGGCTTACACTGTGCGACTTTTGGCCCAATTTTGCCCCGATTTGGCACTCGCACGACTTTTTGAGAGTCGGGCCGATTTCCTGCTCAATCGCAGGTCAATCGTGAGTCTCGCATCGTGCAGTGTACATGGGGTAACGACAAGCGATTTTGCCTCACGATCGTGCAATCGCAGGGTCGCAAGAAAATCAAAACGGTTTGAAATTCTGGTCGTGGCTCGTGCGTAAATCGCACAGTTAAAGCAGTGCTACGACCCAATTTGACACTTCACATGCACAAATTAATAGGGCCGTGCGATTCGCTGTTGAGTGCGACCTCATCTCCACCTCAGGTGCGCAAGTTCCCTCCTCTGTAGACCGGGGAAACATGCCTGTCGTGTGGTACAGTGGAAGCATTTTGCTCGCATCCGACTGTCAGCTTGTGTAGTGTGAGGACGTGAGTTGTCAGCTGTGAACTTTTAAACAGTGAAATTCCATCGTGCAGTGTGAGCAGAAGCTTAAGACCCACTAGTGAAAATATCGCACAGTGTATGCCCGGCTTTATTGTGTTGTGTGTCTGGCTAGTACAGAGATTATGTGGCCCAGTATGACCTGAAGTTGCCTCACTATCCAGTTCTGCCAAAGGTCATTGGTGCCACTCCTCAACCTCTGACTCCCCTCTCAACCCGACTCATTCAATTCCTGATCAGAGGCAGCAGACGTTTTCCACTTTTTGAGTCTAATTCACGTCCCAAATCAAAGTTTTCCTGCAGGCGATTACTCAGAGACATGAAAAGCAATGCACAAGGGAAGGCCTGTCACCGTCAAACAGCACCTTATATTGTGATCACACTGGCTTCTTTTGTCATCCCCTTTCATTATATTTGTTTGTTTATTTGCTTTTCCTCTTCACCTTCTGGTGACTAATCAACGTATTTTTGTTTCCATTTGTTGTTGCTGTTGTTGGTTTAAATGTGTTCTTCATTCAAGAACCCCTGCCATCTTTTGGTGAGATCAGACAACCCTTTTAGATGTTTATCTCGAAAGAGATAAGCAATGCTATCATAGCTTGCTGACTTGCCAAGATGCGTCACTGGGTTTCAACACTAGCATCATTTTCCTGTCTTTTTTCCCCCACAGGCACAACTCATTTTTTACTGCGACTGAAGTCCTGGCCAAGGCAACAGCAAAAGGCTGTGACCTTGTCGTCACTTGATGGAGAGATTGCTGGATGTCAGAGAGTGAATCAATCCGAAGTCTGAACCAGTCAATTGAGCCTTTTCAGAAGAATCCACTTGCCTACGATGAGACCAGGGAGCTTTGATGTATCTTATCATAGTCTTTGTTCCTTTGATTTGACCCTCCCGACCCCCCTTGGGCTTAAGCCAAACACTAATCATCATTTCAAACACGCCCACTAACCCTGACATCCTCTTGTGATTGCATATATAATACAACATTAATATCTGATTCACTCCTGTTTAATGAGCATATAATTATTAATCCAGCCACTCTAATTATCTTCAGAAGATAGGCTGTAGGAAAGAAAAAAACACCTGGTAACAAAGAGTAATTCTAAACTTTATTGGTTAATCTTTTTTCCTCTCGGGACTGTTTAATGCGAAGACTGCATGAGCAATGTGGGCTGTATTTAGTTTTCTTTCGTGGCCGACATGTACAAGTTTCATCCTTTACTTGCCGTGTTTCAACGGTGTAACTTCTGTCTTCATCAGATGGATGTTGATGTGTGCCATGCTTTAAAAATCAGATAATAGACTAATTCTAGATCCTGCAACATCTACATGTGCATGTAGACAGCAATGCATTTTGGAGGAAAATGTTGCATGATGGTTACATTTCCTGTCCAACTTACAAAATTTCAGTCATGTTGCAGAGACGAGGTGACATGTCACATGGTGTCAAACTATCGCGGTATGAATGCGACTGCAGACGGACATTGCAACTCCTGCAGTTGCTTATTCCCATTGATGCTCGTCTGCAAGGGTCTACATACCGCCTCTGAGGGGACGCACCCCTGAACTGGTTGGCAACAAACTCACTCACCTGTGTATAGGTAAGTACCTTGTCTCACACCCCACTCAAGTTTGCACTGCTCCCAACTTCAGCTCCTCCTCCCCACCTTTCCCCCACACCTCACACGTGGTGCGCTAGTAGATCAATCTGGTGCGAGCTCATGATCTTGTGCATATTTGTGGCCGACTTTAAATGCGATGAGTTTAATACCACCCACATCGTGACAACAAGTTCTCACTCACATGCTTTGTCTACATCGATCGACAGCATCAAATTCAATTGCTGATGTTGGAATGAGGAGGCATACATGCTCTATCACACCTGGCCCGCCATCCTGAGGGGACTCTAAACAGCAGGAGGTAAAGTGAGCGTGCGCGCTGCATGCAGCACTGCTCCATCAAAATCGAGCCCATTGATTGAGCTATCAGCTGATTTTAAAACATGTGGCACATCAACATCCATGTAACCCTATTGTAAAGACGGAAGTTACACAGCCGAAACGAAGGCCTACGAGACGTACGTCAGGTAAAGCATGACACTTTTACATGTGTGAAACAAAAAAACTGAAGACCTGAATTAAATAGAAGAGATAATGAACATAATATATAGTGGTGTCAACCAGTGCTTTACACTAACTTTTTCGCTTACCAGCCATTTTGGCTAGTGGTTTTCCTGACTCACTAGCCATTGGGCCTTTTCACTAGCCATAATTTTCTTAACCATCATAGCAGCTTTAATGAATTATATAATAGGCTGTATATGTAATGTAGGATAATATAACATAATATAACATAACATAATATAATATAATATAATATAATATAATATAATAACTAGAATTGTTGTTAACTGGTCCAATGTCCATGCATGCATGCATGCTATAAGAACAGATTAACTTATCTGAGGAATGGCATAGCCGTGCAGAAACACCAAGCACAGTGTTGTGGAGGGGCACAAATGTAAGCTACATGAGAGCAAAATATTTCTGTCTTTGATCTGAAGGGCACTTTCGATGCGCAAAGTAAGTTAGATAGTGCAAAGTCATTGCCAAGCTTCGCATGTCCTCGGTCATGGATGTGGAATAACACCTCTTCTGGAATATTTTCTCATAAAAGTAGGCTATCTACTAGAAGGCACACACATATGCGGCCGGTAACTAGCCTACAGAACGACTTCCTTTCATTCCGTTTA
>NC_085868.1:42488887-42646282 GCF_034702125.1 Engraulis encrasicolus
GTCCAGCCCTGCCCTAGCCTGGTCCTGACCATCCCATAATACTACCATTTCATTTCGTATTTATGGTCTGGCATTTGTTTGCTCTGAAGCGATTGTAGGAAGCAGGAAGTTTGCACTCAGTTATGGTTTGAAATTATTGGACACCTCTCACCCAATCGCTGGCAGTTACTCAACAACAACATAGCGCAGACCAATGGCTCTGGCGCAGATGTGTACGTCATTGTCACGAGCGTCCTCCCCCTTTCACCCCCACGTGGGGGGCGTATTCGATTATTGGCTGTTTTCTGGGGGGGGGGGCGTTACGATCAAAATTCTACTGCTCCAGCCACTCCACAGAGAAGCACGGCCAGACTACAGTAGTGGAGCCAATCCTTTGGCGGAAGTACGTAGGATGGCTCGCGAGGCTAGCCCTGCCCAGCACCACCCACTAAACCGCCCAGACCCATCACCAATATAGCTTCCCACTATCACCAATAGCCACCCAGACGGCCACACAAACAAAGCCAGAGTGATTTAATCAACACCACCCCAGAGCATCATTTGGAGGACAGGGTGAGTGATAGACCGATGGGCTCTGCGCATGTGTGTGTGTGTGTGTGTGTGTGTGTGTGTGTGTGTGTGTGTGTGTGTGTGTGTGTGTGTGTGTGTGTGTGTGTGTGTGTGTGTGTGCATGTGTGTGTGCTCCTTGCTTGTCTATCATCACTTTTCATGGCCAACCTTTTACAATGTCTGCCTGATCTATTACACCCCCCCAACTCTCTCTCTCTCACACACACACACACACACACACACACACACACACACACACACACACACACACACACACACACTGAAACCAAGCCAAAGAACAAACAAGAGATCAGCTGCCCCAGAGGCCTCATAGTAGTCTGTCAGTCTCCATACCTGCCTTCAGCAAACACTTCATAAAGCAACGCTCAACTGCAACAGATATGATGTGTGGAAGCCAGACTGAGAGTTGGACACGCACGCACGCACGCACACACCCACACACACACTCACACA
Organism: Engraulis encrasicolus; assembly: GCF_034702125.1. NCBI lineage: Eukaryota > Metazoa > Chordata > Actinopteri > Clupeiformes > Engraulidae > Engraulis > Engraulis encrasicolus. Next base: position 42,489,911 of record NC_085868.1, read on the forward strand.
CACACATACACACACTTCATAGCAACGTTCAACTGCAACAGATATGAAGCAGCACCTGAGGTGTGGAGGCATTACAAGGTTTTTAATTATTTTTCACAGCAGCCGGCAATTCCCTCGTGGCTTTGTTGGTGCTGTTATCAAATACTTGCTAAAGATAAGACTGTAAAACAATTATTTTTTAAACCAGTTATCAGAACAAACTGAGAACAAATCTGAGAAAAGGGGTATTAAAAATCAAGCAAAATTAAGTTTTATGAATGAACGCCCCTAGTCCAAGGCATTAAACAATGATTCAACATTTTTCTTAAAGGTTACTTTGTAGATGCTGTTTGACTTTCTGGTGTTCTCTACAGCACAGGCCTTATGCATTACTGTCTTAGTCACCCTCACATTTTTGTAATATCATGGACACATTTTCACAACTATAACACGTTATAAATAACAATTCTATCAAGTCACTGCCAAATGTGTCTCTTGTGGACGTGCTGCTTGTGAGACATTTTTAACAGCATGTGGATCTGACTGATGCGGCTGCCATCACCAGACACACTGTGGTGCTCAGCATTCTCAACCTTGACAAACAGCAGAGCCTCTCTCACACACACACACGAACATACACGCACGCACGCACACACGCACGCACGCACGCACGCACGCACGCGCACACACACACACACACACGAACATGCACACACGCACACACACACACACACACACACACACACACACACACACAGAGAGGTTGTGTGTAGTAGTGTGTCATTGACCGGGCTCAGTGACATGTGATCCATGACAGGAATCATATAATTTTTCAATACAATGCAGCAGCCGTTGACTTGTCACTTGACTATGTAAAGAAAGACATGAAAAGCTGTTTGACTGCCTTTGGCTGGCTGTGACTACAAGAGCAATACACATGCCAATGTGCAATAGATCATTTGGAGATAAAAGGATTACTCTGACCATGAATGGACAGTAGGGCTTTAACGGTATTGTATCGAAACGAGAAATCACAATACGCAGAATTACAATACTGTAGAGTGACATATATATTTATATAGGCATACAGAGTTAATTTTGTCAGTAGCAGCAGGCATCTCATTGCAGTGTGGACATTCTGAAGGAATAATAATAAGTAATTAAACCAGACAAAACTGTTAATTTCGAGGTGGTCTCTCATTTTTTTCCATGGCTGTATATCCCACACACAGAGATAAACTGTTGTTTGACTACTCAAATCTCTCTCTCAGACACACATACAGTAACACACGCAACACACAAACACACTCAAGCGCGCAAAAACACACACACCAGTTGGCCTTGGCAGTGTCTCTAGAGGTGTGAAGCCACTGTGCTGAAAAACATTGGGATAATCTATAACCAATCAGTCCATAGAGGCGTGATGTCATATCCCATAATTATATCCATTGCACAAATATCGCATTGTGCATTAGTTCCACTTGGGCTGAGCAATGCAAGAAAAAGGAGGCTGACTACTTTTATTTAAGGGTTAGGTATAAATATTTTATGTGCTTTTCTTTCTTCTTTTTTCTCTCATCTTTTCTAAAGAATGTGAAAAGGCCTTCAAGAAGCAGAACTAATTCAACTCCCAGTGGTCTCCGTTCCATGATTAAAAAAATAAATATATATATATATATATATATATATATATATATATATATATTTATCTATTTAATCCAAGAAGCCCTCACATAACCAATCTCCCCTGAGAATCCAATGCCATCATTGAACAGCTTGTGTTCCCCCCCGCACACCTCACCTGTCAGGTGCGTCGGATATGGCCCATAGGTCACTCAGCAGACAATTTGGACCTTCATCAGGAGTTTTTTTTTCAAATTGTCTACATCATTGAACAGGAAAATAAAACAAGCAAGAAGCAAAATGAAAATGGAGAACCAAGGAGGAGCTGGTCAGTAAACGTCTTTACCTGTTAATTTATGTGTTTCAAAACTAAATTAATAAAGAAGCACTCATCAGATTTCTTTTTGATTTTTTTAATTGCCTCAAAACTTTTTGAAGGTTGAGCTTATTCATTGACATAGTTAAGCACCCAGTGTAGAGCATTAGAAGGAGTTGAGAACGCTTCCTGATCTTTCGAAGTAATTTATGTGTTATCATTTTATGTCATGCTGGTGCCCCTGTTTTCCAATTACTTTGAAGCGCAAAATCCCCTGCAAATAAAATAGCACAATAAATTACCGTCACATAATTAAGGTGACACGGTAGTCTCACAGGCTTGACAGTCTACGTTTAGTTTTACACACTAGAGATTGCATGATTGAGCGGGTCCTCCACTTGTACAGTGTGAATAAGTGAAAAAGGGAGTTTATAAGTAGTAAGGGTGCGAGTGAAAAAGGGAGTTTATAAGTAATAAGTGTGCGAGTGAGCAAGCAAATGAGTGAGTGCATGAGAGAAGGAAGGGAGAAGGAAGCAATTGAAGTTCCAAAAACCTGAAAGCAGGGAAATATTTGCACATAGGCCTAAGTAAATGGGCCAACTGTCACGAAAATCGACCATGGTTTTACTGTAGTAACCATGATTTTACTGTAGTAACCATGTTTTTTTCTGTAGTAACCATGGTTTCTCTAAGTACTCTGAACCAACCATAGTATTACCATGGTTTATTCATGTTTTTTGGGTAACCATGACAACTGACTATGGATCATGGTTATGCATGGTTTTCATGTTTTTGTCAACATGGTTTGTGTCTATGGGTTAGGCATGTCAAGTTCACAGGAAAAGTAGCAAAACAACATAAATAATTGAATAAATAAATAAGTTAAATAGTGGGAAATAAACTATGCATTGCATCTCTGATGGAGGATCTACTGTGTGTGTATAGGACTACTGTATATTTATTATGTTACATGTACATGTTGTACTTGTTGGATGGGTTTTGGGATGCACCAACTCAATTCGAGGAGGAGCTACTCGGACGAAATTAAGTTACTTCTCGTTTTTCTCCTAAAAATCTTTGTCTGAACTTACAACTACAAACAACTGATTTGCTGTAGTGTTACTTTTGCGTTACCTTGTTATCACTCTTACAACAACATAAACACATAGGCTAACCTCCCCACCATCCAAATAGATTTTTGCTTTCCACCAGGCTAGCCTACATAACTTTTTTCGCGCCGAGCCCTACTAGGCTTTAGTTTCGCCTCACCTCATAGTCAATTTTACAACACTACACCAACTATCTCGCAAAAATAACCTTTTCTGCTGCATCCGCAGACCTAATTATGGCCAACTCTACCTGCGCCTGCAGTGATCTAGCTAATGCCAATGAAAGACTAGCCAAAGCCAACATGACGATTGAAACACTTAGAAGTGACATTCGCCGGCTACATTGCGAGGTAGTCATAAAATCCCATAACACCACGTTGAAACACCAAACCAGTAATACTAGCGCCAACCTAACTACACTATCTTTTCTCCCAGGCCACAGCAAACACCAGCCGAAGTCCCCCCCGAATCCACCGTGCTCCACTCCCGTCGCGCGTCGTAGCTGGACGGAAGTGGTTAACGGCGGCAGGGGAGTACTGCAGAAATGTTCACCACCTCTAGTGACTAGCAATCGTTTTTCTGTACTTGACACAATCATCGATGCATAAACTGACCCTGTCCCCCCCTCCCACCAGGTGCCCAAGCCTCTACCACCAAGAGTGCGACCCAGTAGCCACCGGACCCTCGCTACCCCCAGGCAAATCACCCGAGAGCAGCCTGCCCATTCAGAACCCCGGCGACCATCAACAGTCCTCATAGGATCTTCGATGGTTCGCCACGTAACCCTACGAAACGCCCAGACGTGGTGCCTACCTGGAGCTCTCGTAGCCGATGTCCAGTCGAATGTGCCGGACGCGCTGTCACAGTATCCTACTGCCACAACTCTCATCGTCCACGCAGGCTCCAATGACATCCGGCTGCAGCAGTCTAAAAAACTTGAGTCCGATTTCCTCTCCCTTATTAATACCCTTCGCAGCACTGGAAAAAAATACGCTATCTCAGGCCCCATCCCCTCTGTTTGTTTCTCTGCCTTCCAGTTCTCCCGAATCCGCCAACTGCACTTCTGGCTGATGAGACACTGCCGCCAAGAAGCCATTCCCTACGTTGACAACTTCTCCGCTTTCTGGAACCGCCGAAACCTCTTCGCACGAGATGGAAGGCACTTAAACAGATCTGGTGCTCGTCTCCTCGCGACCAACCTGGAGCTGACCCTCGAAGCCCATCGGTCCTTGGATTGACTAACAGGTGTTTCAAATCCAAAGCACTACACCAACTTAGACACTGCGTGCCCAACAGAGAGTACTCCACTAGCTATCCACGCTGTCACTACCCGTAGGAAAGCTCGCAGATGTAGACCCTCTGGTTGTGTACACAACAACCTAATTACGATTGCACCTGAACGCATAAACAATAGCTCTACTACTTTGAATGTTAATGCTGCATTACTTAACGTGCAGTCCTTGACCAACAAAAGCTTCGTAGTAAACCAGCTGGTCTCGGACAAAAACATAAGCTTTATGTTTCTTACCGAAACATGGCTTAAAGACGACGGGGCGGCTACTTTTATTGAGGCTTGCCCTTCCGATTACAAATTCCTTCACGCCCCGAGACCAAATAAACGAGGCGGAGGCGTAGCCATACTTTTCTCCAACAAATTTAATTGTACTAAGATGAATCTGGGCTCTTTCTCTTCATTTGAATACATGGCAATGAGGGTCCAAGCAAACCTCAAACTGATTATTATTGTTCTGTACCGTCCACCGAAATTCTCTTCGTCATTTCTATCTGATTTCTCCACCTTCATGTCGGACGTACTTACTAACTATGATAAAGCAATAATTGCTGGCGACTTTAATATCCACGTAAATAAATCAGATGACGCAATAGCCAAGTCTTTCTTAGACACATTAAATGGATTCGGTCTCGTCCAGAATGTTACTGAACAGCCTACCCATCGGAAAGGCAACACACTTGACCTTGTTATTTCACATGCGCTTGATATCAACAATATATCGGTCACGGACGTCGGCCTCTCCGACCACCACTGTGTGTTTTTTGATTTTGACATTTCAACACAAATTAGCACACCCAACAATGTCATTCACAGACGACGCATTAATGCCTCTGCTGAGCTTAAGATTTCAGACCTCATCAAATCAGGTGACCTACTAAATGGTCACTGCACACCTGATGAAATGGTTGATAGCTTCAACAACAACTTAAGAGGAATTCTAGATAACATAGCTCCAATTAGAACGACGACAAGAACCAGAGCTAGGTATTCTACCATGAAGACTCGAGAGGCAAATTAACGTTATTAACATTTATTGAACAATAGACATGATACAAAAATGCATGAATCCGTTTGGCGAACAATTACACTTGATACAAAATGCATGAATCTGTTTGGCGAAGGTTCCCGTCTTCGCGTTGAACTCCGGGGTAGGACAGCATATCCTCCAGCGGAGATGGAGGCGGGCGTAGCCTGCCCCCTAACAGACGGGAACCACTGGTGACGGTGGACGGAGGGGTGGTGGTGGCTTCAAATTCGGCTTAACTGGAAAGCAGAGAACAGAATGAGTGACTGATTTTTAAACAAACGTGAATGCGATCCATTGGCTGAGAGGGAACGATGCATGAGTGATGCGTAACGGGGATTCCCAAATCTCGCGTTGTGATTGGTTGACGACCCTGGGCAATGATGACGCATGTATGATCTGTCAAAAGGGAGATTGGATGGTTAGCCTAGTAAGTTTGACAGCCGAGAAATTCGAGTCTCCCTGGTAGAATTTACGCAAGCTCCCATTTCACCTTGGATGAATGACTCACTTAGAGCCTTAAAAAGAAAATGCCGAGTAACCGAGCGTCTTTGGAGGAAAACTAAATTAGAAGTCCATAGACAATCCCTTAGGGATGAGATCTCCTCCTACAATAATGCGGTACGCTCAGAGAGAAAAGCATATTTTTCCAAAATCATAACAGACAACCAGCATAATGCGAAAGTTCTTTTTTCCACTATTGACCACCTGCTTAATCCAACACATAGCAATAACAACCTAAATGCATCACATGCCAAGTGCGAGGAATTTGCTAGATTTTTTAATAAAAAGATTGCCGACATTAGAGAAGGCATCCAAGGTGGGAACGCAGCAACCTCTGTCGCCCACTCAGGCGATACACCGAGGGGAGGGTTAAACCCCCCTAGGAGACCTGAGAGCTTCCAAAAGTTTTGTCCAATTACAGAGGACGACCTCTGTAAAATAGTCAGGGAAAGTAAGCAGTCTACCTGCAGCCTTGACGCGATCCCCACATATCTGCTAAAAAACATACTTGGTTGCTTAGCAGCACCTTTACTGCAAATTGTTAACACCTCTATGCTTACAGGCATTTTTCCAAGCTCATTCAAAACAGCCATGGTAAAGCCACTCCTAAAAAAGACAAATTTAGATCAGAATTCTTTAAACAACTACAGACCTATATCAAACCTCCCCTTTATAAGCAAGGTACTAGAAAAAGTTGTATTTAAACAGCTTAATCAACATCTGGCTGGGAATGATATCTTGGAAAAATTCCAATCAGGCTTTAGAGCCAACCATAGCACCGAAACAGCACTAACCAAAATAATAAGTGATCTTAGGCTCAGCACTGCCGCAAACAAAGTTTCAGCACTTATCCTCCTCGACCTCAGTGCCGCCTTTGACACGATAGACCACAACATACTAATTGACCGCCTTGAATCTTGGGTAGGCTTGTCCGTTCACGTCTTAGAGTGGTTCAAAACATATATTACAGGAAGGCAGTTTTTTGTCACCATCGGAGAATACGTCTCCAACAAGTATGATGTGCCTTTTGGAGTTGCTCAGGGTAGTTGCTTGGGCCCTCTCCTCTTCTCTCTCTATATGTTGCCCCTGGGCTCCATCATCAGAGAGCACAATGTTGATTTTCATAGCTATGCCGATGACACTCAACTATATATCTCTGTCGAGCCTAGCCAAACCACTGCCATTCATGCCTTGACTAAATGCATGTCTGCCATCACAGATTGGATGAACAGTAACTTCCTAAAATTAAATGAGGATAAAACTGAAGTGTTGCTCCACTCAAGCCTAGGTGACCTAAGCATGCACATTAAAGATAAGGTTACTAGCCTAGGTGTGGTCATAGACTCGGATTTGAGCTTTGAGCCTCACATCAACAAGAAAACAAAATCTGCTTTTTTCCATCTTAGAAATGTCAACAAAGTGCGCGGCTTGGCCCCCCGACAAGACGCTGAGAAACGTATTCATGCCTTTGTCACCAGTAGGATAGACTACTGCAATGCTCTCTTCTCTGGTCTCCCAAAAAAATTAATTGACAAATTGCAACTCATTCAAAATTCTGCGGCAAGAATCCTAACAAGAACCAGAATGAGAGAGCACATCTCTCCTGTCTTGGCAGACCTGCACTGGTTACCTGTCTCATACAGAATCGACTTTAAGATTCTGCTCACAGTATTTAAAGCATTAAATGGACTTACCCCTAGCTATATCTCAGACATGCTCTCTTTTTATGCCCCTGCTCGAGCTCTCAGGTCCACTAATGCCAAGCTGCTAAGGACCCCCACCCCCTTGCAGAAGAAGATCGGCGCCGCCGCGTTTGCCTGCTATGCGCCCAAGAGATGGAACGCCCTCCCCATCGAGATCCGATCAGCCACCTCCGTCGACTCCTTCAAGAAGCAGCTGAAGACCCACCTCTTCATCCTTGCCAACTCCTAGCTGCCAAGGCGTCATAGTGTCCCAGCTGCCGCAGCGCCCTTACTACTCGCAACCAGCCCTGGCAGGGGGCTCCCCTTGGTGGCCGCTGGTCTCTGCCTGAGGTTTCTTCCTGACTATAGGGGGTCTTTTTTTCTCAGACCTCACTGAGCTTTTTTTCCCCCTTACAAACTATGAATCAAGCGAAAGGGAGTTTTTCCTCACCCCTGATGCCACCAGGGGCCGCACCTGAGCGCCCAATCTCTGTGTGACTATCTATGACTTATGATAGGCCCAGCCACTATGGACCTTACACATCTAAGAATCCTGGTCCTAACCTACGTTGACCTTATGACTCTACATTCTCTGTCTATCTCTTCTTCCTCTGCCTTCCTGCTTTTTCTGCCTCTCCTCTATACCTCTCCTTTTAAATCTATCTCTAACAATGTTTTTTTCCCATTTGTTAAGCACTTTGAGTTACATGCCTTGTATGACACAGTGCTATACAAATACAATTATTATTATTATTATTATTATTATTATTATTAATTGAGTTGTGAAAAGGGGTGCACCTAAAATAGTGTTGCACGGCCCATGTCAAGGGGGCCTTGGCTGGAATCTACTGGTATATAGAGGGCCTGTCATAGTAAAGTTTGGAAACCCTTGTGTAATTGAGGCCAACTAGCAGAGTGTGGCGTGGAACATTGGTAAAACCTTGCAAATTGAAAAAGGAATAAAGAGTAGAGGGGTGATTGATTGAAAGAAAGGAGACGGAGAGACTGAGAGAGAGAGAGAGAGAGAGAGAGAGAGAATGACAAAAGAAAGAAATCCCATTTCATTGAGTGATTCTGTAGACCTGAATAGTTGTGAAATTGACTCTCTAACTTGGGGAAGCTGAGTGCATCTTTGGGTGTCTCTCAATTACACCTGCCCATCAGAGAGTGAAAGGGAGGCTTTTCCTGCATGCAGACCCAAATCAGGGCCACTTTATTCATATCCTGGCGACAGGAGCAGATCTAGCCATTTTGGGGCCCTAGGCCAAATATAAACATGGCACCCAAAAAAACATTATACAGACATAAAAAGATACAGCCTATTTTGTTTAATGTGACTGGTGTGTCAGCTGGGGGCCCTATGGAGGACAGATGTGGTCAGGGCCCTAGGCAATTGGCTAGGTTTGCCTAAAGGAAAGTCCGCCTCTGCCTGGCGACAGAGATGGATATAGAGGGATGGAGGAGAGAGAGGGATGGAGGAGAGAGGTTTAGAAACACGTTCATTTGTCCTCCACTTGGCTCCTCACTCTCGTTTTTCCTCTTCTGGACTGACAAAGGGGGAGTAGATGGGAGAGAGGGATGTCATTATTATACATCAAGATAAATACGCCTTTCTGGCCTCTCTTTAAGTAAGTGAGCAGCAGACTTGCTGCTTGACGCTCTCTGAATTCCCAATACTTTGAAAAGTTGAGCCAACAACTTGATGGAATTGTCAGCTTGTAACGCAGTATCTCTCTCTCCACACACACACACACACACACACACACACACACACACACACACACACACACACACACACACACACACACACACACACACACACACACACACACACACACACACACACACACCTCTGAGATTGAAGTTCCCCATGAGGCACATTGCAAGTTGACCACAGTCCTGCAGTCATTTGCACTTACTGTAGGCTTATATCAAGTTCACACATTGCATATTGCTCAATACTATCAGTAGGATGCTGAATTTACATTTTTTCTTTTCTGGCAAATTAATGTAAAATAATAATAGTAATAATTATAAATGTGCTATATGTCTGTCTTAGCACAAAGACAAATTGTACTCCCAGTCCCTCCCTTAACTTTGATTTTAAGGATGATTTATTTTCACACTTTATAAATGCCATAAAGAAATCCATGATAAATACATTGTTTGCAGAGGATGTTGTCATAAGTCATATGAAACAAAGATGGAAAGTGTACGCGTAACTAAGCAGATGGGTATACCCTTTGCAGAGATTTCCTGACCATCTCTAAAGCCCTGCAACTTTTGTGAACAAGCAAAGTAAATTTGTTGACGCGAATGTTATGTTTGTGGATGGTCACACTGTGTATTTTGCGTTCTCTTGGCAATATCAGGACTCTGCAAAGACCAGCCAGTCTGTTTGGGCTCTACTGGACAAACAATTACTTGGCTAAAGGTACTCTCCTCTTGCCTTGCGGTACGACTGGGTGATTACCCAAAGGCTGGTTGCTCTTGGAAGACTGCCACTGTCATAACTGCTCTGTTAGTTTCAGGAATTGGTATAATAAAGAATGTTTGCTCTCTCTCTCTCTCTCTCTCTCTCTCTCTCTCTCTCTCTCTCTCTCTCTCTCTCTCTCTCTCTCTCACACACACACACACACACAAACACACACACACACACACACACACACACACACAGTTATACTGTAGACAACCACGCACGTACACACAGTTACACAAATAGTTGACAGAAAATAGCCTACTATTGAATTTGCAGGTTGCTATTCGAGGCTTTACTGAGGAGGCAGTGTAGTCTATACTCAGCTTGCACGCATGCACGGACACAGCTAAAAAGAAAGCTGAAAAAGCTTGATCTGAAGCTAGGGACCCTATTCATGTAGTTTTAACCAAAATACTGATAATAATGGGACTGGACACATTACCATTGAATTGGGTGTTGAATGTTCAGCCTACTATACCAGTTGGTATGGATTACCAGTGAACATCACTAACCAATTTTTGAGATGGAAAAAAACAATTAAGCAAATAAAATAAAAAAGACAATGTCTCGAGTTTGAGAACTTAGTTGTATAATGCAACCAAACTCAACCAAAGTAAAAAGCAACTGGGTGTAGAGACCTGCATTGGGATTGGGACCCGCTGGGTCCTGCGGGACCCAACGCAAATCTCGCGGGAGCGGGCGGTGTTGGCGAAGCTGCGGGCGGGAGTGGGCGGAGAATTCAAATACAGTGGAGTTGTGCGGGCGGCACGGGACTCGACTCACTAGTTTCACGCCGTGTCGACCGAGAGGGCATGTAGTCTACTTGCGACTTTAGGGGGATTCAGAGTCGCGCGTTCACGGAGGTTCTGCACAGAGAAGCAGCCACCGCGCCCCCCTGTGCAGCGACAAAACGACCCCTGGCTGCAGTACACGCATGGTTCTCCCAGGCTGAAATGTCCGTGAGCTGAGCTATGCTTGAAGACGGTGATTGGTCAATGCGCTTACGGCAGTCCGGGGGGAACTCAGCCCTGATAGGTCAGTTGTGTTCTATTCTTCTACCCTACCGCGGAGGTTTGAAGGAAAACGAAAAACACGATGCAGTTGACTTAGCAGGAAATCACTGGAGTATACTTGACAGGGAGAAGAGAAACTGTTTTTTATTTCAGTAGTACAACTTCCAAAAAATCAATTAGAAATATCCATAAAAGGCCATCATGGAAATGATATGTTTGTAGTGTGGTAGTAGCAAAGAAGCCTCTTTGTTCTTTTGTAGTGTGGCAGCTAGCTCATTAAAACAGGGTTCGCTAATGTCCTGTAGAGTTTGAATGGGTTTGGCTGACAATTGCTAAGCTAGTTGTTAATTAGATAGGCTATTTATTGTATTTAAAAATGGCTTTTGTTTCATTTAACCACCTCAACTGTAAAACATGAATTAAGAGAGAATCTTGTATGCTATCATCCATGTCTAATTACGCCACAACTTTTTAAATTAATAGCAAGAAGCCTCTTTGTTGATTTGTAGTGTGGCTAGCTAGCTTCTAAAACAGGGTTCGCTACTGTCCTGTAGAGTTTGAATGGGTTTGGCTGACAGTTGCTAAGCTAGCTGTTAATTAGATAGGCTATCTATTGTATTTTAAAATGGCTTTTGTTTCATTTAACCACCTCAACTGTAAAACATGAATAAAGAGAGAATCTTGTATGCTATCATCCATGTCTAATTACGCCACAACTTTTTAAATTAATAGCAAGAAGCCTCTTTGTTGATTTGTAGTGTATCTAGCTAGCTTCTAAAACAAGGTTCGCTAATGTCCTGTAGAGTTTGAATGGGTTTGGCTGACAGTTGCTAAGCTAGCTGTTAATATGGCCATTAGATGTATTGTATTTAAAAACGGCTTTTGTTTGGCATTTTAACCACCTGAACTGTAAAACATGAATAAAGAGAGAATCTTGTATGCTATCATTCATGTCTAATTACGCCACAACTTTTTAAATTAATAGCAAGAAGCCTCTTTGTTAGTGGTAGAATTACGTTTCAGGTGGCTAGTCAACTAGCTTTGAGTTTGTAATGACTGATTTAGCTGGCTAGCTACTACTAGGCCCCAGGTGTGAATGGCCATTCATGCTGTCTATTGTCTTTTAAAATGGCGTTTGTCTTGCATTTAATCTCATGTAGTACTTGACTAAAAAGAAACTGATGTTGTACCATCTAATTATGCCCCAACTTTTAGAAGTAGGCTACTAGTGGAATATTACGTTTTACATAGCCAGCTGGTTAGCTTTGTGATTCATTCTAGGGACTGGGCTCAACTGAATGAGTTAGTTCGCCCCCTGTTGTCACGGAGGTGAATTGACGTCATTAAAATCTCAGCGGGAAAAAAACACCACGCCCTTTCCTGCATGCGCACGCAGGGCGACTATGAGGGACACACCCCCCGCTGACAGTACGTCCATGCTGTACCCCAAGTCAGCACAGCATGACTATGTATCAGGCTTTAGGCTATGTCATTCAGAATGACAATTGCCCCACGTTGCAGAAGATAGCTGGTAGGCCTACGTGTTTTCAGTTGAAGTACACCATCAAATTAACTTTAGTAGCCAAAACATATTAGTTATTTAAGCAACAAATTTAACACAAGTCATTTTGCAAACGACACCCTGATGCAGCCGCATTTATCTTGGCAACTAATTGCACTGTTAAAGCTCGCATTTGGTCACCGCTTTCCAGTAGAAAAGGGGGCCGATATTGAAAAAAAGTAGTCTATTGGCCTAGACCTGTTAGTTGTTAATTGAACTATTTATTTTACTCATAAATAATGCATAGGGCCTACAAATAATGTAAACCACTGCAGAATTAGCCTACATATTGCAAATTCATTGCAATCTTGACTACACCCTTATTATAACAGCTCGCAGAGGTCAATGCTGGAGGCCGAGTTGGTCCCGTTATTGAGGCTATATAAGAATAAGTATATTGTTTATCTACATTATTTGGTCAATTGCAATGTAGGCTATCGGCATATTGCATACCCTACCCTACCCCGATGGGTCCATGTAACGCTTTGCAGTGCTTAGATCCATTTTTTTAATCCATTGTAAGTAGTGCCATATGTGTTCGCAGAATTGCGTGCCTTCAGGCATGCACTTAAATTACCAATAGCATCATATCCCGTATTGACGAAGTGCTCGTGGACACTTTGGCCTGCGTTTCAATCTGTACTGCAAGTTCTGCGGACGCGCAAGAATTGACAATAAGGTAAACGTTTTGCCATAGAGGGCGGGTGGTGGCTACGTGCGTTAAGAGGCTATTTCCATCTGCCACAATGCAATAAACCGACATATTGCAGAACAGATGACGAATTTGAGACTCAGGCCGAAATAGTCTACGAGCACTTGGTGATGCCGGTAGCCTAATTTAAATGCCTGGAGAGAAGTACCTTGTTGGAGAAACAAGTGCGCAACCAAGACAAACCACGACTGGCCATGGTTAATAGGCTATATTTTCACTCATCTAATGACATCAAACACAATAGGTCTAAAGAAACAGTGGCACATCTTATCTAATGACCCAACATTTGGACAATAATTTTCTAACCGCCGAGATTTGCCTATGAAAGATAGAGTGGGCTATCCCACTCAGCAGACACATAGCCTACTCCACCTCATAACTGGCTATGTGACCTCCCCTCAGGTAGGCTATTTCCCCTGCCGTAATTGTGTCAACTGCAACGCTATGAAAAGGCGAAATCTCCCACCCTCGCACTGGAAAAGTGTCTTCAGTTGTTTGTGTGCTGAATTGTCGCTGCGGCTGTGCTGCGTAAAACATGGCAATATTAAATCATGCCCCAACTTGGGTACCAGCCTGATCTCCAAAAAATCCGTGCTCCTGGACACGGATGTTAAGGACACGAAATCCGTGTCCAGGAGCACGGATTTTGCCAAAATTCCGTGCTCCTGGACACGGAATTGTTTTCCGTGCTCCTGGACACGGAATTGTTTTCCGTGATGGGCACACGGAAGTGCTTTCTGTAGGCTATTACCACAGCACTGTGTTAACTCTATCATTAGAAAATACATACCAAATGCTAATCCTAAACAAAATAATGCTATAGCAATTTAAGTTGTGCCCTGACCAAAACATTCCCTAACCTTAACCTGTCATTAAAGACATATTTTTGAGAAATACCTTTTCCAGTTGGTTGCTAGGCTATCAAACTCATATAATGAATGAAAGAAAACTAGCTGTGCCCAGACCAAAACAATCCCTAACCCTAACCTGTCAGTAAGAAATGTTTTTTTTTTTAGACAAAACATTTGAAATTAGAAAAATCCTGAGAAAACACAAGACTGTGGAAATAGCCTATAGAAAGCACTTCAAACAATTCCGTGTCCAGGAGCACGGAAAACAATTCCGTGTCCAGGAGCACGGAATTTTGGCAAAATCCGTGCTCCTGGACACGGATTTTGTGTTCTTAACATCCGTGTCCAGGAGCACGGAATTTTTGGAGATCATGTTGCGGCTACTGTACTAAGTGTGCAGGTTGGGCTACGGCGGAGCCAGTCATTCTGTCAGATCTATAGGTCTCAAGCTGACTTGCCATCCATTTCATTTGTGCTATCTCTACAAACGTATCTGGCGCTACATGAGCCAAGATGTTACAAATTAGGCCTACAATAAAAAAAACAGTTGCCTGTTTTCAGAGTTAGGCTATCTGGAAAATTGAAGTTATGAACCCATCTTTTTCATATTAATTCCGAAAATGGAGCAAAGCAGCAAAGCGTTACACGGACCCGGTCGTCGTGATGATGCCAGATGTTGCAGACAGAATTCGTCACCTTTTTTTCAAGCAGAATACCTGCAAAATCTGACGTATAATTGGGCTTTTTCTGCCATGTGACTGCAAGTTTTGATTTTTGTTTGTTGGTTTGTATTAATAAAACGAAATCAAATTTGATTCTATTGGGTTGTCATGCATTGGCATTATGGGTTAGCAGGTCATTCAAATTCAAATACATATTCACCTGTTTAAAATATTTAATTAGCCTAAATTCGGAGAAAAATAGAAAAAGCTGCAGTTATTTCGCTTATGAAAATGAACGTAGCCTAAACAAAACAGAAGCGCGAAGCCTATTCCAATGCACCAAGAGACCAGCATGCGGGAGTGGGAGTGGACAACACCGCGGGACTGGGCGGGCACGGTGCGCAAGCCCTGCGGGAGTGGGCGGTAATGGTCTAATATTCAGCAGGAGCGGGCGGGAGGGAAACGAGAAAACCCGCCCAATGCAGTTCTCTAACTGGGTGCTCATTCCTTAACAATTATTAACACAAAATAATTCCATGCCGGGCAAAATACACAACTTGGAGAGCTGTCCTGTTCTCTTTATAGGGTTTGAGAAATCCCATAGGTATCCATTCTTAAGCAGGCTGAGACAAATCCCAAATGTCAGTGGGAAGCACTGTATTGCATGGCAGACTGGTAAAGTGATAAACACCTATAGGGGAGACTGGGGTAAAATGAGCCACTTTTTACATTTTTCATCACAGCTAAGCGATGAAGGCGTATTTGGTTAAAATTTTTACATCATACCAAATTTCAAAGTGTCCTGATACTATTAGAGCAAAAACTAATTGATAAACTGTCATGGTTAAAATGATATTGCCTTTTAAAAATATTTTTTCAGGTGGCTCATCTTACCCCATGCATGGGGTAAGGTGAGCCACTGCTTGGGGTAAATTGAGCCCAGGCAAAAATCTCAGCTGAACAACTTTTATTTATTATAACAAATGTAACTAATGAATCTATGAAATAAAACAACTAATGCAACAGAACTATGCCAAAAAATACATATTGTGGGCCCTTACAGCTTTGTTTGAATACAATGGCGAACAATGCAGAGTGCAATGTAGAAAAAAAGTTAATATTATTGTTTGAATTGGCTTAAACATGCATAAAGTCATTAATCTCAACTCACCTGGGTATGATATGAAAGAAATAATCTGATTTTGCTGAAATATCATAACATGTTTTTCAACCATTATAAATCCCATTAGGATAAGCGGCTCATCTTACCCCATCTCAAAAGGCTCACCTTACCCCATGCCAAAATTATGTAAATAAATGCTCATAAAATTATCATAAACGTGCAAAAAGACTTAAAATATCACTAGTAGCTTATTAAGTCACATTTCTGATATGATGAGACCAGAAATTGTTCTTTTTTTGTTTTCTCTAAATCATCCATGTTTTTAATATACATGGAATTCACTTTAAGAGCAAAAAAACACATTTTCACAAATATCTCTCTTGCCAAATTTGGTACATGCTTCACTTTTTCACAGGTGTTAGAAAAGGATTTCCACCACCTTAGAATGTGGTGACATGTTAAAATGTATTCACCTTTTTCGAGAAAAAGGGGGTGGCTCACTTTACCCCGTGGCTCACTTTACCCCAGTCTCCCCTACTTGTCCTTCTAAAAAAAGCCACACCAACACATAAACATTGGTAGCACTGTGACAGCCAGTGAAATGAGTAAATGCAAGTCAGGAATTAAGAGATTTGAACTGTTCAAACTGGACAACCTCTCAGAAGACATTACCGAGGAATGACAGGGGGGAATTACGCAACATGGAGTTATTATTTTGTGAAACGTGGACACTGATGTAGTTCATGGTCGACCTTGTGCATGACCTGAGAGTTGAAATCCCATCAATCAGCAGCTTGGAGGAAACAGAGATGGGTGCAATGTCTGGAAACTGTGGAAGTGGCTTGCTGATTGGCTGATAACCAGCTAAATCTTGATCCTGTGCCAATCGTTTCGCTAACCAATCTTAAAAATGACTAATAATAATTATACTATAGGCTACCTACAGTATAGTAGACTGACAGAGTATTCTCGTCCAGAATGTTGGCCTTAATTTACAAATTTGTTTGTCTTTTTGTAGGAAATTCTTTTTCCAACTTTTCAATTTCAAGTCAAGTTTAAGAAGTCCATTTTATGAGGGTCACTCACAGCACTGTATTGACATTAAAAGGGGCCCTGTAGTGAATTTAATTTCCAAATGACCTACAGTAGTCTTTTCAAGTCCATTCTATGTCTACTGAAAAAAAAATGTCAATTCACAATTTTTTCTCTTTCTTCACGACACACAACACCATCTGCAGTCGATCACTGCATCCACTCTGGTAGCATTTTGAATCTCTTGCACAGTAGAGCACATCATTTGCTCCAAACACAATGCCTGGATTTCATTTTGTGCTAATAAATCTTATGACTGAAGATAGTGGGAGTAATAATAACAGAATAGGTGTGGTATTGAAACTAAAAATAAAAAATACAGCACATCTGTACTGTGCTTTTTCATGGACACTTATTTATTTAACAATCCACAGGGCTAAAGAGGGATCTGAGACTGACCTGACTGCTCTCAACAAATGGCTTAAACAGCCCATTTATTTCCAAGTGTCTTTTTTCTCTCTGTATACGAGTCTTCCATTACCAACATTAATTAGTTCCAGGGTGATAGGGGATCAATCATGGATGAGCAGCACTTAATCAGCGACAGTTCACTTTATCGCTTGGCAGGACAAGAGGAAGGCTTTGCATTAAAGGCCCTAAGAATATGCTTGCTGTGTGACCATGGCCGTAGCCAGACATGTGAAGTAGCCGAGGTCCATGATGCGCCGAAATTGTATTATTAATATAAAATATAAATTAAAAATGAATTCATAAAATAAATAAATATAGGCTACACAGGCCTATATATAGGGCCCTCCTCTATGAATGTATAGGCCTAATGTGAAATAGTAAATAAGTAGACATGTATAATAATAAATATGTTGTAGTTTTCAGCCAACTCAGCCTATTCCCTTTGAATGGCTATGCTTTGGTATCATGCCTATTTTATTATAAACAGCATCCTTCCAGTCAGTAAAGCCCTTTGTAAGCATGGATGGATTACTGCAAGGGCCTACCGGGCCCAGGCCCAGGGGCCCAAGAGTCCAGAGGGCCCTGAAGCCCAATCCTCTAAATTTCCATTCTCATGTTGTGTAAAATCACACTTTTAACAACTCTATTTTCACATATTTTCAGGGGAAAAACACCTGAATGCCCAACAATATAGGGTCTCTAACATCTGGAGGGGGCCCTTTCTTGCTGTCTGGCCCAGGGGCCCATGGAGTCATGATCCGTCCCTGTTTGTAAGGAAACTAAAGCTTGACCCTGAAGTTGCACAATAAGCTACATCCTCAGATGGCAAGTTGCTCAGCCATTCATATTTTTCTCCCAATGAAATTACACTTCAGCTGTTTTCCTCCAAAGATACAGGGATAGCTCTGTAGTGCAAACCACCTATTTTGGAGTAAACTTTTTTCTTCCTAGAGTCGCATCAAACGTTTTGTTTTTATTTACTTGTTATAGTTCTTCACAAGCGCAGAGGACAAAAGTCTTTCAACGAGAAAGAAAAGTAGCCTATCCTCCGCGCTCCTGAGCCATCTGATGCGTCACGGCTATGCAGACACAGTAGTCACGGGAGCCTCTTCAGGTGTGGATATTTTACTGCGATTGACTCTGACGAAGACGTGGCAACGTCGATAGCACGGCACTTGTCCAAATTAACAGGAAAATATCCACACCTGAAGATGTTCCGGTGACCTCCTCTGTCAGTGTTTATCACATGCTTTCCAATTTACAATCAATTACCTTTCACGGATATCCTGCTTTTACCTTTATGCAGCAGCTGATGCAGCAGCCGGCCTTCTTAAAATAATGACTCAAATGGCTTTTTAAGACACCATAGCCTACTTGTTACGGCTATACAACGGTTGGCTTTCTGTCAGCGGAGATCTCATCAAGCGCGGGCTTTCTGATAGCGGAGATCTCACCAAGCGCGTGCTTAATGGGCGCGTTCGTGACGGCACATTACTGCGCAGGTTGCACACGCACACTTTGCCATTTCAATGCATTTTTCCAACCAGAAAGCATGGTAATTTTGCGTTGCCCAATGCTCTGTCACGAACGCGACCAAACACTTGCGATGTCGGCTGAGTTGCGTTCTCTCCCACGAGTCGCACCACTTGCGATATTAATCAATCTGGTTTACTCTCAAAAACAGAACACAAAGGCAAAACTAGAACACATAGCTCATGGATGTTAACCACAGTTCGCAAAGGACGCTTCACAAAGGTTTGTAGATGTTTTTGTGTGTTTCAGTTGGTCATATTTGCCGTTAAAATAATAATAATAATAATAATAAAACCTCTCACGATAGGTGAGGTCCGGACCTCGGTAGCCTCAAATGTAACTACGGCCATGTGTGTGACCTTGTGGGGAGCATACCTATATTCCCCTGATCCTATGTTCCCCAGGTCCTATATTCCCCTGGTCCTATGATCCCCGGTCTTTGTAAAAAAAAAAAGGGTTCTATGTATGTTTCCCCGCATTGTATCTAACCCTTCCCAAAACCATCCCTAAACTTAACCGGTCAGTAATAAAACATTTCCGAGTTTTCAAATCGTGCCCTTCCCAAAACCATCTCTAAACCTAACCTGTTAGTAATGCAGTGTGTACAAGTTTTCAAATTGTGCCCTTCCCAAAACCATCCCTAAACCTAACCTGTTAGTGTGTACAAGTTTTCAAATTGTGCCCTTCCCAAAACCATCCCTAAACCTAACCTGTTAGTGTGTACAAGTTTTCAAATTGTGCCCTTCCCAAAACCATCCCTAAACCTAACCTGTTAGTAATGCAGTGTGTACAAGTTTTCAAATTGTGCCCTTCCCAAAACCATCCCTAAACCTAACCTGTTAGTAATGCAATGTGTCCGAGTTTTCAAATTGTGCCCTTCCCAAAACCATCCCTAAACCTAACCTGTTAGTAATGCAGTGTGTACAAGTTTTCAAATTGTGCCCTTCCCAAAACCATCCCTAAACCTAACCTGTTAGTAATGCAATGTGTCCGAGTTTTCAAATTGTGCCCTTCCCAAAACCATCCCTAAACCTAACCTGTTAGTAATGCAGTGTGTACAAGTTTTCAAATTGTGCCCTTCCCAAAACCATCCCTAAACCTAACCTGTGTGACCTTGTGTAGTAGGCTACGTGCACAACCGTGTGTAAAGTGAGTGCACATGCTGTCTGGAGAACCATCAGGGCACTACGCATGTCATAGGGTGGTGGGAGGGGTGAGCGCTGGTAAAAGATAACCAATGAGGCTTCCATCACAACTTTCTGCCATTGTCGATGCATGTACTTTTAAATGCCTCCTAGCATCTCTTTAAGAGGGTATGTCCGTCCGTCGGTCGGTCTGTCTGTCTGTCGGTCTGAAATGCATTCTCTAAATTGTAATCCCCTCCTCCTGTGTCCACAAGGTCGCAGTGCCTAGATGGGCTGTTACAACCCAAAAGGACAATAACACGAGGGATCACGGAGTCAAGTTGATTTTGGGTTTTTACTTAAAGGTTTTCTGGCAGCAGTACAAATAAACAACGTAAGCAAACAGAACGAAATCAAACACAGAACAAAACAGGTCAGGAGAGCAAAGCCTGCCAGCTTTAAAGTCTTCACACAGAGGCACGCAGCTGAGGGCAAGAGTAGAGACAGCAAAACAACAGCCTCTGTGCTCAGCGCTCTTCTCCCAGTGTAGGCAAAAGCTGGCTTTATATACAGCTCTGGTCCAACTGTGCTGCATTCCCACTCAGGAGCACCAGGAGCGCGCACAGCTGCCAGCAATCTTCGCACCTGAAACTTATTGGGAAGAAACAGGACAGAAGTGGAAACGGCCACGCCCTTGGGGACGTGACACGGACGCATCTTTGTCCGCCTGTCGAGATCACTCGTAGCAATTTTGTCAGTAGCCTATTGCTTCTTGTGTGCGCGCACACTTATGCGTACTTACTTTTCTTCAGGGCTTACTAGCATATTATGGGTAAATAACAAGCCACAACATAATGCAGAAGAAAAATGTATTATTATTTTCATTTTTTTTAAAAACAAAATCACACATAAATGACAAGTGAGTTACAAAAAGGACAAGTACATATGGCTTTATGTCCAAATAGCAATGCCACATGGAAGCCAAAAAGGTTTGTGGTCCCAAAGTGAATACATAATACTGCAGGTATTCTTTTTTACCTTTGCTGTTTATGTCTCCATCGTAGTCATCCTGTTGAAACTGTTGAAACAGCAACCTCAGGATAAGATGGCAAAAAACTAATTTTTCCCCAAGACTACCATCTAGCAGTGAGCTACTGTAAACCATGGGTGGTCTGCTGTATATTTGCCCATCATACAGTCATCCTGTTGAAACTGTTGAAACAGCAAACTTAGGCTATGAGCTGGCAAAAAACCTTATTTTACCCCCAGACTACCATCTAGCAGTGAGCTACTGTAACCCATGGGTGGTCCTCATGTCTTGGCTAGCGTACACCCAGCGACCAGATGGCTAACAGCAGCAAGAGCTGTAAATCTTTAAGGTAGAGTGATGGGAGACAAATGCCCCATGGTAGCGGAAACTAAAGATGGATCATAATATAACGTGACTAAACTTCTCAGTAGGCCTACTGTATGCTATTTAAAGGCCTAGATGAATAATGAACAAATTCATCTGCTTGTAGTCCCATATTGCACAATGTTCCTCCAAAACCTTAGCAGTGGCCCTGGCAATGCCCCATGATAGCGGAAGCTGAAGATGGATCATAATGGAACGTGGTCCAACTCACCAACTTCATTTGGCTCTTTAAAGGGAAAGATGATTTATGAACAGGCTCATCTACTTTTGAAAAAAAATACTGTACATATACAGTATATACCTCATACTGCACTCCAAGGGTGCGTCAAAAAGGGGGTGCATAGATTTGTTTGTGTTAAGGTCGTGTAATCTGATTTTATCTGATCTTCCTACAGACTGTAGGCGCCAAAATGAGCCTTATGTTGATTCTCACCTCATCTCCCGCTTGCTTTGGACACAAATATGGAGGTGAAAGGCCATAATATTTGCCTCTGGAGATAAAGCAAGCCTTTTATAAAGCTGAGCACTCACACAAACACACACATGCACGGACACACACAAGCACACGCACACACGAACGGACGGACGGACGCATGCACACACGCACGCACGCGCGCACACACAGTAGCAACTGTATTTATGTTTATACTTCATATAATTAACTATTGATTAAAGCTTTTGATTCCCTCCTCTTTACCGAGGGAGAGGACTAGATTGCGACGATGCCAATGCTCCAGACATTATTTCTGTTTCTATTACGTCAGCCAGAGTTATGGCTCTGCTCCTTGCAGTATTCTCCAAAGGTCTGTGGACGCAATTATAATTTCCTATATATACAGCTCCAGGCCTTTTTATTAGAATACCATAAAAAAGTTGATTTATTTCCATAATTCCATCAATAATGTTACACTGTCATGGATTGTAGATTCATGGCCCAGTTTTTTAACTATTCCAATCATTAAATTGTTTATTTTTACACATTTTGGTCTTCCAGCTCAAAAAAACCATGAATTGGGGAATTCACATCATTAGAATATTGTAATAAAATCACAATTTTCTTCATCAAAATTTGTTTCACATCAGTGCACATCAAATCAGTTGAACTTTGGTACTTTCTACACAACATGCAATGTTCAATACTTGGTTAGGACTCTCTCTGTCTTAATATTATTAATAATAACGGCCATGATGCGTTTAACATTGAAGTCAATGGCAGAAACAGTGCATGGGAGTAATGGAAGGCCAGATATCCTTGATGCTTTGCCGTCAGCTGTTTTTGTATAGCTGACCTGGTGTCCCACACTTCACTCTTCAATATACCCTGTAGATTTCCATGCCACGTTTTGGCGCTAACTCACCAGTTTAATTCTAAATAACCAGAAATGAAACCCCATTGAAAATGAATGGGGTTTTATTTCTGTTGAGTTAGAATTAAACTGGTGAGTTAACACCAAAACGTGGCATGGAAATCTACAGGGTATATTAAAGAGTGAAGTGTGGGGCACCAGGTCAACAAACAAGAACAGCTGACAGCAAAGCATCAAGGATATCTGGGCTTCCATAACTCCCATGCACTGTTTTTGCCATTGACTTCAATGTTAAACGCACCATGGCCATTATGAAGACAGAGAATGTCCTAACCAAGTATTGACCATTGCATGTTATGTAGAAAGTACCAACTTTCAACTGATTTAATGTGACCAGAATTTTGATGAAGAAAAATGTGATTTTATAACAATATTCTAATAATGCGAATTCCCCAATTCATGGTTTTTTTGAGCTGGAAGGCCAACGTATATAAAAAGAAAAAAAATAATGATTGGAATAGTTAAAAAACTGGGCCATGAATCTACAATCCATGACAGTTTAACAGTATTGATGGAATTATTGAAATAAATCAACTTTTTCATGGTATTCTAATAAAAAGGCCTGGAGCTGTAGTTATAGGAGAATCTTTAGAGTTCAGGTTGACCTTACCTGGCCACTGCTCGACCAGCTCTGCACTCCGCTCTGCACTCTGTAATTTGAGACCCCTCCAAAAAATCACACGGGCAGATAACATTTTTTGTTGGAGTATCTGAATTAAAGTGACATCTGGAAATATGTGTACAGCGTATTTCACTCTTACTTGTGGTGACGGGGAAGCGAGGACCAAAAAACGTTTAATTGCAGATTAGAAATGAAGCACTCAATCACTCAATATACGGTACAGTGAAAGATTATGGTGATCAAGCCTGGTCCTGACCATCCCATAATACTACCATTTCTTTTCGTATTCATGGTCTGGAGTTATGGTGCATTCCCCAGAGGTAGGAGCTTCCTAGTAGGCAACAAGGAGGCAGCTACCTCCCACTTGAAAGCGTTCCAACCAGAAAGTCAAACAAACTACAAACATGGAGGGACAAAAACTACATATCCACTTCTCAAAGATGTCAGCAATGTAAACAACATCATGCGTTATTTTCATTTAGCCGCATTTCATCTTTGAAAGAGGCAATGCCAATATAACTACACCTTAGAAAAGTTAACAGGCTGTTTTGCAACCGTAACCTGTCCAAATCAACTCTATTTGTCCATAGAATGGTGATGTGCAACATAACACTGTGCGCTGCCATTGCTGTGATGACATCACGATAGTCAATGGGGCGAAGTCGGTTTGCTTCGCTTTTGCCCCAGCTCGCGACTTGAACATTCCGCTTTAACAGGCGTTCCAATGCATTTCAGCAAGTAGGAGGTCAGAAACATCCCATCTCCCAATCCTGGGGAACGCACCATGAATGTAGATCTGACGCGATTGCAGGAAGCGGGAAGTTTGCACTCAGTTATGGTTTAAAATGATTGGACAGCTCTCACCTAATCGCCGACAGTTACTCAACAACAACATAGCGCAGACCAGAGCCATTGGCGCAGACGTTTTCGTCATCGTCACAAGCGTCCTCCCCCATTTCCCCCCACGTGGGGCGCTTATTCACTTACTGGCTGTTTTCTGGGGGTCTGGGGGGGGCGTTGCGCATCAAAATCCTACCGCTCCAGACACTCCACAGAAAAGCAAGGCCAGACTTACCGTAGTGGAGCCAATCCTTTGGCGGAAGTACGTAGGAGGGCTCGCGAGGCTAATGGTGATCCAACCTGGTCACAACCTTTGTGGGAGTGGTGTAAATGCAATAACACCTCTGTAGTGTTAATCCACTCAACATGTTGGTTTATCTGGAAATGTATTCACCTGATTGAAGCCAGATTGTAATGAAACATCTGCACATAAAAAGAATACTGAGAATGGATACGTTGATGCCTCATCTTAATTTGAAATTTGTATCACATTGACACCTGTCTTATGGTGAACTGTTAGCTTTGTAGGCCTACTCTAAACACACTTTTGGCTTGAGTTCTGTTCCTTTTATGTCATATATGTATGTGTGTGCAGTGTGTGTGTAAGTGTCTGACATCTCGCTATATTATATGATCATACAGATTATTGCAAGTACACTGTAAACCCAGACATCAAATGTACTTACCAAGACTAATTAAAATGCACTAAAAAATAGAAGTTTGATGGCATTTCTGAAGAATACTGAGTATTGACAACTTATTTGAGGAAATAGTTGTTCAGATGAATATGTTTTAGTTGAATGGATTAAATTCATAAATTTTGGTTATGACCCCGCCTCTTTTTCTTCAGGCTGCACCAACTGGCCTCTACCCAGATGTGGGCAGTTGAATGTATTCCTGCAGTGTGTTTCATGTTAACAGATCGTTTCAAATTTCAACTGACAATATGGCCACGCTGCAGCATCCAATTTTAAATCAGAATATTGCCACCTAGTAAAATTAGGCTATCTTGTGAAGTGCCATTGCACAATTGAAAGTCAAATACTGCATGACATAATTGACATTGCCTACCATCAACCAGGAACAATGGTAGTGCCCAATCAACCTGTCAATTAGTACCTGCCCTCACTTGAGTACATAGGACTGTTACAAGTTCATTGAATTACTACCTGCAGCTGCCACATGCCTGATTACTCTGGTCACATGGTTAACTTTCACCTCTATAAAAACTCAGACTGTCACAATGCTTGAGTTGCTTGCCTAAATGACTGGTTCGCTGGCTCTCTGTCCGGCTTGTTGGTTAGTGAGCTAACTGACCGACCAACTGACTGTTTGCTGGCCAGCTGGTTGGCTGGCTAACTGACTCTTTTGGTTGACTTGATGGTTGGTTTGTTAGCTGGCTAGCCATACAACTGACTTGTTTGTTGGTTAGTTGGCTGACTAACTGAGTGTTAGTTGGTTAGCTGGCTCTTTGTCTGGCTAGCTGACAACTGACTCTTTTGGTTGGCTGGTGGACTGGTTTGTTGACTGGCTAGCTATTTAGTTGGTAGTGAGTATTGTGGTAGCAGGTATCCTTTTTGGTGTGTTGCTTACTTGACATTTCAGAATTGTCTTATTATGCTCAACTAGAGTATTCTATGCACACTGGTTAATGTACTATCATCCAGGAGATTACAATAATTAAATGGTAATAATATTGCACATACTGCAGAAATTTGAATTTCTCAGTGGTTATGGATAGTTTGGTCTATTAATACAAGAGAGCAGTGTGATGGACTGGTTCCATGCCACAGTTGTCTCAGTCATGGTGAGGAATGGGAGGTGCCACAATAACATGATAGCTACCTCTTTTGTGGTGATGAATGGAGGGGCGGGATCATGGTAGTGTGGGTAGGGTGACAGTAACTAACTGTGGTGTGACCACAGTAAACTTAACTGACTTAAGTACATTTAACTTAAACTTTTACATATAATGAGTATATACAACAGTTGAGGTCACAAAAGATTGTAAGTTTAATCATTCATAATTACTTAGTTTTTCTAGGGCAACCACTTTTCAGGGTTTTTGTAAGTAAACTCAACTTATAAGGTTTTACAGTGTAGATGTGTGCCAAGTGTAACTTTCACCATTGTAGGTCATTCTGCATGGTATGCATTTTTTTCTTCTAATTATTACCATCACAAAATCATAAAATGGAAACATGTAAATACATGGCTAAAATTAGCAATGGGCATTTAGCCTTTATGAAGAGGTCTAGATTAGATGGGGTGAGAACTACACTGTCAGGGAACATGTACTGTATGTTTCAGATCCAACTTTTTCTCTTTTGCGGTGTTGTCAAATGAAGACTACTCATGCTGGATATTGTTGCATATCATAAGAATTGCTAGTCTGGCTCCCACGCAGACCCTTTGTGCTTCGTGCATCTTCGTTAAACTTTGTGAGCACGCACGAGGGTCTGGAATCTTATACGAGTCCGAACGGAATCAGATATTTCACAGCCTGTCAAATCAGAATCGCGGGGCGGGGTATACAAGTCAGTGGTTGAAGTAGCATGTTATTTAAAAAAGCCACGTGAATTCTCCAATTAAATTCGAGCTGTTTTGAACACACCCAGGCCTCTCCAGAACTAAGCAATCGACAATGTTCCAGATGGTTGGTAATCACCATCGCGTGAGAACCAGGTTAAAGAATTGCAGCCATTTCATCAGAATCTGTCTCGGTTTGAGTCATCATCATGGTTTTTGACAATGAAATCAATTTTCCTTCAAAAACTGTCCCTTGGCATCCAACAGTCAAAAAAGCCAGGATGTATTTCTGTGACAAACTTAATCAGACGTCATTAACAAAATATCAAATACAAGGAAAATATACAGTACGTCGAATGGATTATGAGATATTTCATGAGGGATTTTTTCATCTAGGATAATAAGTCCATTTAAACCGATGCACATTAAAATGTTGATGTGACACGTGAGGGAAAAGCATTTACATGTATATCGGTAACGCTAACTTTCTCGAATGAATTAACTTAATTTGCTTGGCAAAGGTGGATTAGCGAAGACAATAAAAGCTACCCGGACACATCTTGTAATGCTAGAAAAATACAAATAATTATATTCCAGAGTTAATTTCATCCAAAGTCTGATGGGAAAAGGGCTTTAAGTATATCCCACAGCAAACCTTTATGACAAATGTGGCAAATGTAGTGTTGCAATCACTTCTTAACAAGTATTTTTCATGCATATTGCAGACATCCATCATTACTATTCCATGTCATGCTGCCATCTGTGAATCAGACAACAACAACTATCCTTGATGTCATCCCCATTAAAAGGCATAATCTTGCCAAAGCAACAGTTGAGAGCACGCCATTAAAAATCTGGAATTCCCACTGCTAAAAACAGCAGGTTACCACCACCCCCTGCGTTTAATCAAATTTATGAAATGTCTGATTCACAATTGCTTTAAAGGTTTAAATCATAATTAATGGGGACCTCTTCTATTAGGAGGGATGTGACGAAGAAAAAAAATCTTTACAAGTCTGGCTAATATGAACACACTTAAAGGGGCACAAGGTAGGATGACGTCATTTGCGCGGTGCCCATGTCATGCCTGTCTCAAAATCTACACCGTAATGAAAAAATGCTGTTCAAATAAACTCGCTTTCATCATGGAAAGCCAGCAGTTGATACAAATCTGAATATGGTATGTAAAGCGATAATTCAAATGAAAAGTGTTTCTCACGACACTCGTTCGGTCCGACTCTGTCAAAAGTTGCTTGTGGGGTTTTCTGACAGCGGACCTTGGAGTGGTCGCGATAGCCATCGTTCACTTACTAATGACCGTGATTAATTACACTTTTAATCCTACCTGGAGACCCTTTAAAGGAGCACTTCTGCCAATTTCAATATGCTGTTATATTGCTCACGCTACCCTTCACTTGTCAGTACCCAGTGATGCAGCATTTTTTGACTCAGCCCTTTCCGAGATCTGAGCTATTTTAATGGGGGCAGATTTTGTTCACATTTTAAAAATTCTTAACATAGGCCTACTCCTAATATTTTCCCAAAAGGTAGGCTATCACTGTTTGCTTGTTGTCTGCTGATGTTGCATAACCTTTTGGGTGTTTTTGGGAATAAATCAAGATGTTTTTTGAAAAGTAAACAAACTCTGCCCCCATTACAATGACCATCTCAGACAAGACATAAAAAGTAATTCTCAGGTACTGACAACTCGGGTAGTGTGAGCTTTACAACTGCATGAAATTGGCTGAAGTTATCGTTTAATAACGTAGCGACATGTTTACCTCTAACTGTGGAAGATGGTGCAAAAAACATTACTTGGATATCCCTGGGTGTGATACAGGTGATTAAGTCACTGCTGCCAGTCCATCCAAATGAGTTTTTGCCCTATATGAAGAATATTCATTCAAATGACACTCACTGGCCAATTAATTAGGCACACCTTTTCAAGTGCTTATTGCCAAAAATATATAATCTGCCAATCGCATAGTGGCAGCTCAATGCATTTAGGCATGTATACATGGTTAAGACGATCTGCTGCAGTTCAAAGCGAGCATCAGTGGGGAAGAAAGGTGACTTAAGTGAACATGGCATGCCTGTTGGTGCTAGATAGGATTGGTTTGAGGATCTCAGAATCTGTTGATCTCCTCTCCCTTCTACCTCCCTCTCTTACATACTACACACTCACACACACACACACACACACACACACACACACACACACACACACACACACACACACACACACACACACACACACACACACACACACACACACACACGCACACGCACACACACACACACACACACACAGATGCAGCAGGAATGTAGATATCTCTCAGCGAGCATCTGTGTCCCATCGAGTATTATGTATGTGGTTAGCTGGATGCACATGTGCCGTCTCCCAATGCGGAATAATTAAGAACAACGGAATATTGAGACGGCCCCTCTGTTAGCCATACACATCTAAGAATATCTGTGATGGAGAAGTAATGAGATATGAAGATTAGAGACATGATGAAGGAACTGTTGGAAGTAGCGTGGCAGCAGTGATTATAATTTGAAATAATTTATACACCCACACACAGGGAGACGCTGCCTGGGACGGAGTAATTAATTTCATTTCTCCAGAGCCAGAAAGAAAGAGTGAGAAATCAGCCACTTCCACATTCCCCTGCCTTCGTATTTAGAAACTCAGCTGAACATGTTCCTTGTTAAATGAGACATACAGTATTCCCGAAATCTAGAGATTGCAACAACCAAAGCTATTTTTATCTGGTTACGAAGAAACGGAAGCAAAATCATGTGCTTTGTAGAATGGCAAATCATCCACCAATAAGTCGCAGTGTTATTTAATGGCCAAGCAAGGAGACAAGAATACTGGTATGGTGAAGATCATGATGTTCAGGAGACAACAGGAGGTTTATTTATAACTTCTGCCAGGTTATAAGCATTTGGTCAGGCATTTGTTATGTATTCATTAAATGTCTCATTTACTGGTTGAAATTGCAATCAAGTTACAATTACCATCGCTCACTTGCTAACTGACCTGTTGCGTCATTGCCTTTGAGACTTTGAGCATGCTCAAAATTGATTGGCCCCCTTGATAGAATTTGAAATGTTGTAGGTAGTGCACATGGAGAAATGAGAAGTGAGACATTGCATCACTGGGACCAGGCTCTATAAATGCATGTCTGCATTGATAAAGGCCTATTTCACATGTAGGTGTTGTGTCTGAAGACGGACACTATTTCCCAATGTCAAGTGTATGAGCCTTGGTAGTGTGTCAGCCTTATTAGTCACGCCCAGTTCACCAAAGAGTATCCAGTCATCACTGGCCGTGATTACGAAGGCCGACACACTTCAAAGGATGCACACTAGACATTGGGAAACGGCCAATGTGTTCAAGGCATCAGGAGTGAAGAGTTGGGGGTGCAGTGCACAGTATTTGTGTGTTTTGTGACATTTGCTTTGAAGTTCTTCTAAAAGTTGAGCCCTTTGGTAAATCCCCCCAGAAACACTCAAAGTCATGTAAGTTTATAATAAATATCCTCTGAGTCCAGCTAAGGCAAGAGGGAGGGATATGGGGCAACATTCAATTGGTCCAAGCTCTGACGAGGGAGGCCAACCACGGTCTGCAAGGAATTGTCATGTTTGTTTTACATTAGAAAAGTGGATAATGATATTATGTTGTTGGGGTGCTGTTGAGGCTATAGCCACAAGAAAAAATCCGTTAAATAAAAATTGAATTTTGGGTGCAATAACAACGTATGCGCTACTTTCTTCCCCTCCCAAATACTCTTACACAAATATTTGTGTGTGCAGTCTCTGTTTCACATATGAATCCAGACTTGGAGGGCTTCGTGAATAAGGAAATAATACAAATATACGAAATGTGTTTGACCTATTCACGTACACTGTATAGCGAAGATTCAAGTGTTCTACAGTGCACAAATGGCTCCTCTAGTATTCATAGGACAATGCAAACAATCAGTTTCAAGCTGTAAGAATCAAGAATGCCAACGATATACCTACAATATAATCAGAAAAGGCAAGACTATTTTTCAGTGCAGCAAGCTGTGTAACACATCAAAAGAAATCACCAGGAACAATACAAACTAAGCACTGTTTTTCTGCCATTGGAGCTTTTAAATCTATTTTCAGAGCATATGATATCTCCAACAAGCCAGGCATCCTAGCCCAAGCCCCTTGGCCCCTAGGCCAGACCTTTTTTTCTGTCTCTTCCTTTGTCAAGAACGTCTTATACCAGTCCGTGGTGACACAGGACGCCTTTTCAAATGCAGATCCACCCCACAAACCCCACTCCTCTTACTTTCTCACAAGCCCATCTCAAGAGGATGACGATGGTGCAGGCTTTCATTTCCGACATCAGGGCTACCCGCTCTACTCTGCTCTGCCATGCTGCCTCTCTCTGCGTCAGCCAGGGTAGCTTGGCTGTATGTCCCTCATGAGAGGCAGATCAAGTCCACAATCTAAGACTCCGTAATGCAGTCCCGGGCCCAGACTCGTGATGATAGCTGTTATTACGTATGGGACCATATTGTCTGCCACTGTGATAAGCAAGCGGGGCGATGACTGTGATATCAAGCTAGTGTTTTGGAGCTTTGTTTTGTAAGTGTAAGGGCAACACACAAAAATGGCTCTGTGCACACACAGAGAGAGAGACAGAGAGAGAGAGAGAGAGAGAGAGAGAGAGAGAGAGAGAGAGAGAGAGAGAGAGAGAGAGAGAGAGAGAGAGACAGAGAGAGAGAGACAGAGACAGACAGACAGACAGAGAGACTGTGTGCATGTGCGTGCACGTGCCTCTGTGTGTATGTGTATGCGTACATGCATGTGGGTTTATGAGGGTGAGTCCCTGTCCCTACTGTATATTGTTCTTGTTAATTGTGTTCTTTAAATTTCCTCAATATTGGCGTTGTTCTCTAACCTGATTTACATCATCTGGCTGCGTTCAGCAATGTCATGCGGGGGCGTTCCCTTTCCTCACACTTCCCAGAGGTTCAAGAGTCAGGTAAGTTGATCTCTGTATGCTTTGGCAATACTGATACAACAAACAAGCATGCCAATAAAGCAAACTTGGGAGGGCGGCCAGGCAGGCAGGCTGCATGGCTCTAGAGAAAGATGTGTGTGCATTCTGCCAGGACAGCATGCCAAACAAGGCTTGAAGTGCTTATGACAGCTTCCTCGCCTTGCCTCTGCCCCAGGGTCTGCTAACATGGAGGAAAACTGACGCCGGGAGATGCCCCACCAGACAGCAGAAATAAGCTGTTAATTAATCGTAGAGCTCAAATTGTTGCAGGGCCCTATAGAGGCCCTATAGAGTGCGAAAATAAAAGAAACAGAAGAAAAATGCAAGGAGAAGGAAAAAATAGACAACATTTGAAAACGTGACAAAGAACGCATCCTGTGAAAGGCAAGGAAAGCTTTCAATCAGAAGACAAAAAGGAGACGAGAGGCATCTTCCAGAGCTTAGCTAGCCAGGGTGGTAAAGAAAAAAAATAAACAGAAAAAAATACATGGAGAAAAACATTTGAAATTGTACACTGCTTGAACGGAAAGGCCGGCAAGAAAGGCAGCTAGTGAAAGGTAAGTTTGTTTTCCAAAGCTGTGTGTAGTCAGAGCTCATTACTGGCCTTTTGTAATGTACACGTGCTGCCAAGCAGAAGAGGGGGAGGCTGGAGGATGGCTGTTTACTCGCTTCCTGTACGGGGCAAACTTTTTGGTTTTGGACAATTTGAATGTATCAGTAAGACAGACTGAGAGAGAGAGAGACAGAGAGAGAGAGAGAGAGAGAGAGAGAGAGAGAGAGAGAGAAGGGAGGCGGGTAGCAATTGGACCAAAACAAGAAAAACAAAAGCATAGATGGGACATCCCCAAGACATCAACAAAATTAAAGAAAAAATCAGTGGGAACAAACCCGAAGTACAAACATATAAACATTTTATTATTCTAGACATGTAGCAGGTGTGAAGTTAACCAAAGTGTCATGCTGACAGAGACATACTGTATGCCACTAAAATGAAATGTGGATATTGAACTTTTCAAACAAAAACAGTGAAAGGAAAGGTTTCATTTGTCTACCATGAAGTAAAATACAAAATCTAATCACGAAAGACAGGTCATGAAAAGTGCATTGAAAATGCTTGAATCAGATGCAAATATGATAATATGTAATACAAAATAATCATGAAAAAGAGTTCATGAAAACACGTCAAGTTCCCTGTTTATATACTAGGCTACTATACCACAGCAGGCATTCAGTTAACCGACATAGAACGCAACTGATGTATACTGTACGCAAAATAATACAATAGTAAACACATTGCTGTATTGTAAAAGAATATTAGGACAGCCTGCTGTCTATTTGCTCAAAAGTCCACAGAGTAACAGAGTGTTGAATTTAGTGCAAGTTCATTAATTATCCTTTATGAATTTCAATATGAAAGTTTGCCCATCTTTTATAACAGAGCTGCTTTGAGTCACACAAGAAAGTGAAGTACCGGCAGGCTAAAAGGCAAGTTCCTGCCTGGGACCTGTGTGTGTGTGTGTGTGCCTCTGCGCACTTGCGTGCGTACCTGTGTGCGTGTGTGTGTGCATGCGTGCACGCATGCATGCGTACCTGCATGTGCGTGCGTGTGTGTGTGCATGCATGCTTACGTGTGTAGCCTTGAGGAGCTGAGCAGTGACAGCCTACTGCAGCCCGAGCTTGTGAGACCAAAGTGGGAGAAAAGGGTGCTTGACAGGCCCCCTGTGGATATTTTTTCTCTTTCAGCACAGGGGAGTGTGGCACTGCAGGTTTGTCCCCTTTGTGTCACCGTAATCAGCCACCTGTCACTGCATGCCGACAAACACTTGCCATTGCAGCACACAGGCTGAGGCCTATGCTTACTCTGGGCAACTCAAATATGAAATAAAAATACAAAATAGTAGCCTATTTTGTATTTCAAAATGTATTTCAATTACATGTAATAGCAATACTGCCCATCCCTGATGCACACTACCTATAACCTCAGCTGTTGATGAAGAGGAGATCCTTTTTCACAATATAGACACAGCAGGCCTTGGCAGTGGTTCAAATGGCTAAAGCACCATATTGTTACATCAGGGACCCAGGTTCGATTCTGGCCCAAGGACTATTCCCGACCCTCCCCCAATTTCTCTCAAACATTCCCATTTCCTCTCACACTGTCCTGTCCCAACAAAAAATACAGTCAGCAGCTGCTCAATCACTGACGAAATGCAAGAGGAGTCATAGGTAAGCGGTTTGGGGCGTCAGACTTGTAGCCCAAAGGTTGCCGGTTCGACTCCCGACCCACCAGGTTGGTGGGGCGAGTAATTAGCCAGTGCCCCCAGCCTTTCAAGGAGTGCATGTGCATCAGGAGAAGGCATTTGAAGGTGCTAAGCACATTGGTACCCTTTGCTTTACAGCTTCACCAGTGTACCCTGGATGTGCTGATTCCCATGGAGTCCTCAGAGCTCTTGTGACCATCCTGAAGGACTGTGGAGTAGCAAACATGGGAGTGAGATTCTGTAGCGCTCCAATTACACTGTTGCTGAACTGTCAGGGATCTACTGTAAGGCAAGGCAGCTCACATTGGCATGCAGGGCCCCAGGCAGAAGTCATTGGCTTTATGGTATTGTGCATAGCCATTGCCACTGTTCAGTGCCGATAAGATTTACAGCTTGGGAACTGGTGGGGCAGACTGACAAAATGGTGGCTAAGAACAAAACTCATATTTTAGCCTGGACAGTTGATGATTTAAACTGTGTTAATAAATAATTTGAAGACAGATAGAAAGCACATGTTGGTATCTAAAGCTCTTCTGCCTTTTTGTTTGATTTCCACGTGCTTCAATATAAGAAAACATGAAGAGGGTTATGCACACGACCCTTTTCAGAATAAATAAAATGCAGCTGAGACAAAATAATAACAATAAACCTCAGTAGGGCGATGTGTCGGCACTCTAATTTGCAACATTTGTGAATTACAAAGAACTATGATTGTTATCCAGTTCTCACCATGCACAAATTATCACCTCATTCCTCTCCATATGAAAAAACACTGCTTAGGAAACAATGCACATGGTGAATTAAATAAAAGATGAAAAACATCCAATCATCCCTCCTGAAGGCTTCAAAATGACCAGAGTGAAATAATCATCACCTTAACCAGATGAAGCACGAAGAAAATATTATTTTAAAAAACAGTATGTGTGCTGAGGGTTTTTGTTCACTATCACTATCTGGCTCATGTGTTGCCGTATTAATATTCATGACAGCAAGGCTAATATGATGTAGATCACCAGTGTGTTTCACTGTTTCAACCCACAGAATTTCTCCAACACACAAATTAATCTTTATAAATAACATAAAATAAAGGTGTACCTCACATTGCTGAAAACAAGTCAGGGGTAATGATTCAGACAGATTAACAAATGGAAATTGGTTAATTTCCAACCTAATCTAACAATGAGAAATATTCAGTGTCTCAGCTTTGTGCCTACGCCAAATTGACATACAGTACTCCTGGCATATGTTTTGTATCTACCTAGATTAAAAATTGCTGAACCACAAATATCTATTAGATTTATACATTTCTTAGTATGTTTTCTTAGATTGCCCAGATAAATATTCATTCTGAGAGCGAGCTGCATAGCTCTGCCATGCAATACAACCTTAAAGCACTTTCAAATTAAAAAAGACAAATTGTTCTGAATTAACATAAGTTTATGCTTAATGCACTGATTATACAAGCAGCTGGGTGTTATGTTTGTATTTCTCACTTAGAAAGGTAGACACACATGACAGGACAAGGCACTCATCATTATTAACAATGAAAAACACACGAAAAATGCTCATTATTATACTGTAACCTCTCTCTCTCTATCTCTTTCTCTCTTTCTCTCTCTCTCTCTCTCTCTCTCTCTCTGGCTTGCTAAGGTTTGGCAAGTTCATATTACGTAATAAGCAGCGGCTCGTTATCCAATAGGTTCTGAGACTGACTATTTAGAGCAGTCTAGGAGATGGTTCCTTAGCCCTCTATCCTTCTCTCGAGAGACACTGCAGATCCACAATGAAAACTGAAATCTTTAAGCACACATGGATTTTGGTTGTAAGTGTGGTTGAGGACCAAAAAAGGTTTCATGAGTTCATATGAAAAATATATCATTTTCCTTCCCCTCCAATATCCAGGATCTGGGAGTATTCAGTTTAGCACTATAGTAGCCTATTTCCTGCGGCATAATAGCGTATTATGGGATTGGATTGTGAGAGCGTATTGTATCACAAGATGATTTAACTGTGGGGGGAAAGCTTACAGACACTTCAAATGAGTTGCCTGTCGTGGATGCCATAGTGATCTTAGTAGTCCTGACAGAAATAACTAATGATGTTCAGCCTCGCATCCCTGTGGTTCAGAAGCAGTGTTCTCCACACATGCCATAGGGTCATTCCACGCCAAATCTCCGAATCATCCCGCACGACCATCTCAGATTTGGCAGAAAAAAATCAAGGAGGTTCACAAACGTCCCAATAGGAAAAGTGCAAAATTATAGCTCTCAACTCCTCATAGTTTTGTCATTAAAAATGTTTTTGTCAGGTA
Source organism: Engraulis encrasicolus (assembly GCF_034702125.1). Classification (NCBI taxonomy): domain Eukaryota; kingdom Metazoa; phylum Chordata; class Actinopteri; order Clupeiformes; family Engraulidae; genus Engraulis; species Engraulis encrasicolus. The sequence continues at coordinate 42,526,394 of NC_085868.1, forward strand.
CCCCCCTGACTCGTTTGGAACAGAGTTCTCAGAGAGCCCACTTTCAGATTGCCGTATCCAAAAAACTGCTTTAAGTAGGTCCTTACAAATTTCAAGGGGTAACATTTTGAACATGTACTTGTGAAATGTGGATTTTCACACATCCTCTTGTCATTTACCACCGTTTTCTGGGGGCTTAAAGTTGCTTGAACAATTCTCACCTTTGAATTTGTGGGCATCTTTGAAGGACTGTGGTAAGCGCAGTTTTAAAGACAGAGGTTTGATATGGACACTGTATGTTCCCAACCATTCTGTGCATGTTGTGTTGAAAGACTGATCTTCTGCGATGAACAGTTTAGAAGATATGAAGTCTTTAAAATGGAAAAACTGAAACTTGGTGCCATCTTTGCCATGTCATTAAAAAAAAAATGTCACGACTCACCACCATATTATCAACAGTTTTGGAAAGATTAGATGTCTGTTCTTAACATATCCAAAAACTGTGATGGTATTCTGCCTCATTTGGTCACAATGATTTTTCAAAAACCCACTGTTGGGTGACTTCCATAGCTCCTACACTGAAAAAAGAGGGAATGGCGGGTCTTTGAATTAACCTATATAAAGTAAATAGATGCAAAACAATTCATTAACATTCCTTGAGTAAACATGATTTCATCAAATAAGGATAATGTGTTCTTGGAGACTGCTGAATTTGCATGTTTCTAATGCTTTGAATGAACATGATTAAGTTGTGTCTGGGGTGGCCTCCAGTCCTGAGGTGGCGCTAGTGCACCACTTTCTAAGACAAGAAGAAGCCGGAAAGTTTCAGAGAAAGCCGTTCGGCTCAGTCAGCTCGGTCCTACTCTTCAGTCTCATCTCGCTGGAATAGTGTTGTCATGTGTGAAGATCTACACAAAATTGAGTAAGTAACTGAATTACTTTCATTTATTGTGGGCGATGTAGAACTGCTCTTGTGTCTTTTGTGTGTGGAAGCTGAGCCAAAGGTGAAGTTAGACTCTGCTACATTTACCCACGCAGACTGCAGTGCTGTTTGCTTAGTAACAGGTGCACTGCAAACACATGCAGTTGGCTATGCATCATGTTAATTTAGAAAAGAATGGAAAATATGTACATTTAGGATATTCAAAGGATGTAGTAAAAACTGCTACTGTACAACAATCTAGCTGGTCATCTTCAGTTAGCTATATTTGCGCGGGAGGGTCTGATCCGTTAATGGGGGAGGGGTGGTGGAGGTGCGGTGGAGGTGCACAGCGAACTAGAACTTCATCGAACACGTTGCATGCTCACGAGCAGGCCCGTTTCTAGGATTTTGGGGGCCCTAGGCAAAGGGGTTGTCGGGGCCCTAGGTTTTTTTTTTTTGTAGGCGGGGGGGCACCTGACAGGGTAGCCACGGCGCCAGAACTTCTGTTTCGGGTTTCGGAGGGGCCAGACAATTTTTGGATGGCACTTCAGTCACTTTTTAGTCATTTTCAGTCACATAGCCTACCATTACAACACAATGTCACAGAAACCATAGAAATATGGTTTAAACAAACAAAGAAGTCACCTTATAGACAGGTGGCAGGGCAACACATGCATGAAGGGCAATGAATGCATAAAGAGCAAGCCTACACCAGCATTTCCTGTGAGGAAATGCAATCTAGTATGATAACTAGTCCCTACAGTTCATTTTATGAAACTTTATGAAGAAAGACCTGGGCAAATATAGCCCATTCCATTCAGTAGGCTCCGCTCATGAAGTAGGCTAATTGAATGTTCAGTTTAACCTGGCCTGTCTCACATGAGAGTATGCCTATATGGCCCAATCAGATTTTTTGACCCTACCACGAAAATCATGATCTGCATTGCCAATCACAAATAAAGAAAGGTCTAATCTTTCCAACCACCAGTCCAGAAACTCAAGGCTGAAAAACGAATGAGCACAGTAGGGGGTTTGGGGGGATGTGATATTGGTAGCAAGAATTCTAACCAAGCCAGGGCCCGACGAGATTTTTTTTGTAGGCCTATTGCATCCACCACGCATTTGAAAATACAATCCAAAGTTGTTAGTAATACCGCAGCACACACAAATAGGCTACTCTGTAGCGACCAAGGATCACTGAACAACGTTACTCCGTGGTTGACAGCTGTGTCAATTATAGGGGACCAATACCCCGGTGCCCTTACCTTGAGTTGTCTTGACCGCAGAATGTATCCCAACCTCTCACTGTAATCCACAGGTTTCCAGAATCATGGTCCCAAATTCCAATGTGTAATCCATATAATAGCAAGAAAGTGGGCTACAATGCTAGCTATCCCAGCGCACTTGTGTGACTCGTGTTATCCGAAATATTGGTCATATGCATATGCATATGCACATTGTTCATTCGTTTCTTCTTGCGTTTGTCCACATTCAAAACAGTTCCGTGTCGAAAAAAGATGCGTTATGGAACAATCGACGTTTGCCCAGTGCTTGTTACAGCACATGGATAATCCTTCACGGATGTTTTTGAAAACATAACACTGTCGCCTAAATGAAGCATCTCGCTGTCTGTGCGATGTCAACTGGCCTGGGTCAGTTTGGTTGCAGTACAGAGAGTAGCCTAATATGTCGCCTTCAAGATTAACTTTTATTTTAAAAGCAACTGTCTTAAGCCAAAAATGTAATACATACTGGCGCCTGCGCAACATCCAGTGAGAGATTATGTCGCTTCATCTTCAGTTTGTATTTGCGCTGCATTTGACGGTTGTACAAATTGGAAGGGGGGCCCCCTCGAGATAGGGGTACTTTGACTACATTTGTCGTTGCACCTTTTGGCAATTGACATTTTCACGTCGCTGTCGCTGATGCAAACCTATTGGAAGGGGGGCCCCCTCGAGCAGGGGGCATTAGGGAGGCGCTGTTGCTTCCCTCGCAGCAGAGCCCTTCATAAAGATGGCATTGCCTTATTATAACGCTATTTCAAATCGTCGTTGCTGTTGGGTCCATAACCTGTCGTCCTTGGGGGCCCCACCTACTCGGGGGCCCTAGGCAACTGCCTACATTGCGTACCTTAACGCAACGGGCCTGCTCACGAGAACAGAGGGCTGGCGTCGTTTCGGTGTGTTCATTTTAAGCCAAGTATTCTATTTTTAAAGTTTTTTGTTTTTTGACCCAACCCAGGTGTTTAATGCACACATGCACTTGTGGTCTTAATTGAAGATTAATCAAATGTAAGCTTTCCTGCACACGAAGTCAAAGAACAACCGACCTAGATAGAGTGCATATAACCTGAATTTAAACTTTGCACAGGGAATTGGATGAAACATGTGGGAATAGTATCCTATTTATTGAAGTGCATAGCACTTTTTTAACTTCTGCGTTATCTCGTTTTACTTATCTTCCTCTTTTAAGTGGAGCATTGTTTACAAGTAGCCTAGTTTACAGAATGCATGCTCCTCATTCACGAATCCTGTGCTGTTTTATAAATGTTTAACCTCACCAATTCCTTCTTTCTTTCTTTCTTTAAGGACTTCTGGCACAGTGGCCTGCACTGTTCGAAGTCTGTAAGGTAAGACATTCAATGCTGATTGTCTTTAAGGTTTGTATATTGTGTGTGTGTGTGTGTGTGTGTGTGTGTGTGTGTGTGTGTGTGTGTGTGTGTGTGTGTGTGTGTGTGTGTGTGTGTGGCTTTCCCTAATGTTTATGATTTGTCAATCCTTTGGGCTCTTTATGTCTTTTCAGATCAGTGCTGAATTCAAAATAATCACCACAGTTCCCCTGCAATCCAAGCAACTGTTGCTGAATTGGCTGATGTAAGTTTCTGTCTTTTTCGCCTGTCTACTTGATGGTTCCTGAGCAGAAAGCCTTTAACTATTGAGTTACCCCCCTGCATGTTAAAACCCCATAGAGAGGATCATGATCTGCCTTAGTAGTCATGGTGCCAGTACATTCATATGCATGTTTCTTTTGGTGGCAGTCAGCTTCCCAATGTTGATGCCATTCATAGAATGCCAAAACAAATCAGTACCACCACCATTTTTGACCGTAAACATGGGACTGTTTTCTTTATACTTCTCCCTTGGCTACTATCACACATGCTTGAAACAATCTAAAGCAAATGTGTTCATCATGGTTTCATCAGAGACAAACAGACTTCAGATATGGATTGCTGGAACCATGTCCTCTGGTCTGATGACACCAACATGAACACATTTTTTCGGATGGTGTCAAGCATGTGTGGTGTTAACCAAGTGAGTAATACAAAGTAAACTGTCCCATGCTCATGGTCAAGTAGTGGTAGTGGGACAGACATGGTTTTAGGCTGGATGCATGGCGTCAATATTGGAAATCTGAATTTAACCAACATGTACCATGACAATTGAAGCAGATCATACAGTCTGCGATTTTAAAGGTGCAGAGAGTGATTTTTTAAGTAGTTTATTTCCAGAACTCTTGCTGCACAGGTTACAAATGTTCTCCTTTTTCTTTCTTTCTTTCTTTCTTTCTTTCTTTCTTTCTTTCTTTCTTTCTTTCTTTCTTTCTTTCTTTCTTTCTTTCTTTCTTTCTTTCTTTCTTTCTTTAAGTTGTACAAGATGCACCATTTCTGAGGACTTCTGGCACAGTGGCCTGCACTGTTCAATGTTCGCAAGGTAAGACATTCAATTCGGATTGTCTTTAATGTTTTTATTTGTGAATTACAGCGTTGTATCTCCTTTCTTGAATGTGTGTGTGGGTTTCTCCTAATGTTAATGATTTAATCGTTAAATCCTTTGGGCTCTTTATGTCTTTTCAGATCAGTGCTGAATTGAAAAGAATCACCAGTCCCACTGCAATGGCCAGCACTGTTCAAAGTCCACAAGGTAAAGCATTCACTTTGGCCACAACCCTACCCAGTGCACCTTAACAACTTGACTCCTGCTTTAAATTAGCTGTTATCTGAATGGGGGTGAGTAAATATTCCAGTGGTATAAGGAGCTGCTTCTCAAATTTTTGTATTTAAATTTTGTCGTACTCTGACCAGTGAATATTAGATTATTGCTTAGTACTAGAATTGGAGTTATCTGAGACAAGATGATCTGATTTGAGAAGTGTTGATGACTACCTCCCTGGTGTTCCCACTCTCAGTGTGGAGTGTGACACTATTTGTATGCATTGTGCTATGCTCAACATGACATTGAGAGGCTTCAGTTGAAAGTGAGCAAGCTATCTCACGGTTTCCTTATTTCAATACACTTGCTACACAATTCATGTGCAGCTAAACAAAAAGAAATATTAATATATTCTATGTAGAAACGAAATGAGCACTACAATGACGGGTATAATATCTGAGAGCACTTTGTTGACACATGTTTTTCACTCTGATTATTGGGGGGGAATCAGAGTTGACAGAGTGCACCAGCTGTGTTACGCTTTTCATTATATTGCCCGTTGTATGTTTGCCTAGAATATTGCATGTTTTATTTTTAATCATGTTATCAATGAAACTTATTGAGATGGGGAAAACTGTAAGAACTTCTTATTTCAGCCCCTTGACAGACAAGCCCTGCATGCCATATTACTGCACGCATGCACAAAGAGCAATGCAGTAGACTTTTCCTTCAAAGTCTCCTCGCAAGGAACAGTATATACCATACCTGTATATGCATAATGAAACTTGTTCTTCTCTTAATTGAGATGAGCTGACCCTTACATCTCTGTGCTCTGAAACATCTTAAACAGAGGATTGGCATCACTGGTTGTCTACTACAAGCTCCTTGTAGGTCCCAGCCAAGGAGACACAGTAGACCTGGGGTGTTGTTCCATATGAGAGTGAGCTTTTTCATTGGCCTGGGCCCACTGGTATTCCTGTGACACACCAAGTTTCATGTCAAAGTCTTGTCATGCTATGCAATGATCTTGCAGGCCACATAAAATGACTTCATGGATCACAATTGGCCCTGGGTTTGAGTTTGACATCCCTGCAGAATGAAGGCAACTACAAAGCTTTGGCTCTGGTATTTGTCGACTTCAGGCCAATTCACACCAGCGTTAAATCATCATCATCCAGGTCCCACATCAGAATTAGAACTGAGGAAATCTTGACAGTGGAACAGAGGACATGCTTTGGACTTTGCAGTAACCTACTGCCCATCTTAATGTTGATTTATTTGTTAATTCAAATGGCTTGGTTAATTTGTGTTTATTTACTTTTTTCTGTGTTGAATAGGTCATGGATGAAGTTGCCGTAGACGAAGCAGTTGAAGACATCACAATTGGAATCTGCTCTGACAGAAGATTGGGCATCCCACCCTTTGGACATTGTCAGTTTTAGTGTATGTCTGTCACACACGTGACACCCAATCGGAAAGGACTCTCTTTTTTTTTTCCAGCAACTAAAAAACAGCAGTTATTTTTGCTTCTTTAAGTGAAATGTACCTTTTTTCTAGAGATCTATTTGCTTGTATGCACTTCCAGCTCCTTGCTGGTTTAAGAATAGCACTTGAGTGTGCATATGTTTTGTACGTACTGTGTTGATTTTGACCCAAACTAAAGACAAACAAAATACCAAAACTAGACTTAAATAAGACTGGGTAATGACACAAATGTGGTCACCAAAGAGGACAACCAAATGAATGGTGGACTGCCAGATGCACGCGCACATGCATACATTATACGTGCACATGCATACAGTATACGCGCATGAACGCACACACGCACACCTACAAGTGTGGACTAATGCACTTAGTCAATGAGCTAAAATAACTGTATGTAGAGTGAATTTTATTTGTGCCCGATGTGTTCACATGAATGCTAATCCAGCCAGAGAGCACTTTTTCACAGCAACCAAACAAATTATTTTCTTAAAGGTGCACTGTGTAGGATGGTGACCAGAGTAGGCAACTATGCTGATCATTGAAACGGTGCTGCCTATTACAAACTGTGTCCTTTTCATGAATATGTACTTAGTAATAAACGAAAATGTATAAATGTATTACGAAAATGTTTACTAAAATTCTGTATTTCTAGAAATTCAAAATGACAGTCAGTGGAGAAGATTCCTCTCTTTCCCCCTTTCATGTATGGAAAGAGCAATTTCCCCAGTCATAACGACAACTTAAAGTTTGGTGGTGGTAAATATTCATGAAAAATGCAACATTTGTGCATGGGCAGCATGAAATCTCAAAATAAACTACTGAAAGTAATACACAGTGCACCTTTAAAGCGAATTGGACTTTCTTTCTGTTCACAGACCCTGCTTGTTGATTGGTCTAAGAGTAGCAGTTATTTGTAACTGTGCTTATGTTTTGTATATCTGTGTGCATTTTACATGCGTACAGTGAAAGTCAATACATTTAATCACAGAATTCTGACTCTTTTTGTTGTTTTTGTTTGCACATGCCTGTACATCAAATTGTGATCTGCAATGCATTTGTGCCTAGACCTAATATGTTTACCATATGTTTTTTATTTATTTATTTTTTGTTTTTTTTTTGGGGGGGGGGGTGGATTGAGACTAAAGAATCATGTTACTGAAATGTAGCTGTATGCTTGATTTAGGTGATTCCATCACCTTTTAATAAACATGAAAAAAATACTTTCAAACTATGTCAAAGTTTTGTGTTTTTCCAACATATTTTCTGGTTAATGGAATACCAATTAATTGTTTAGGATTAAAGTGATTTCATCACCTCTGATTTAGGTGAAAAAAACATTTTGTGACTATTTAAAAAAATCACATAGTTCCAACACATTTTTATGATGCTGGAACATGAATAAGTTGTGTTAGGTTGAGGTGATCCAATCACCTCCGTTTAAGGTGATAAAATCACTTAAACCTTACACAATAAAAATAGGGGAAGAAATCATGTTGACCTTACACAATTGGATTGTGTGGGACCGATGTACACATTAAAATCATGTAAATCCAACGAATATTTTCTTTCAGTGTATGAAAAATTGATATTAGTGGCATCTTCTCCATGTTATACAAAAGAAATGACAGAACTCACCACTATGACAGTTACAGTTTTAGAAAGACTCAATGTCTGTTTTAAACATATCCAAAAACTGGGGTGGTGCTCTGTCTCATTTTTTAAGAATGGACTTGTAAAAACGGCCGTGTGACATCTTCAGCTTGCTGCTCTATTGAGGTGGGGCCCCTGCTCTGATCTTTGCAGGCTACATGGGGGCCCTATCTACCAGTATTTGCCATGAGGCCCTATGTGCAATTGTTCCGCCACTGTGAATGACTTGAGCAATTTGAGTCAGACATTTTTGATACAAGATATTTGACTTCAGCATTTTCGACACACTCAATATAATACGGCAAAAAAAGTAAAAGTGGCTGTTGACAGATTTTTTTTTCAGCTTTTTCTGAAACTACATTTCAGTAAATCAAAGGTTATAGACGTGTGTAAACTTCATCTTTAGGCACTGAAAACCAAATACCGGAATAAAGTGATGAAATGTTGAATCACTGAAACATCCCCGTAGATCTTGAAACAAGTACATCCTGACTATCACTACATATCAATGCTTTTTATTACAATTCATAACAATCTTTAATAACTTGTTTACCAATTTTGATGCAGTTCTGAGGACTGTTGTGGATTATTTGGGATTGTGTATGAGATTTATAACGTGTATGAGATTTATCATGATATATCACCTTTTGTCATGTGACATTTCTTTCTACATCTGATTTGTGTTTCACTCCATGTAAACACGTATGTGCATTAGTGCAACATTATCAGTGTCAATGTAGAACATCAAACATTAATACTTACATTGCTCAGTTCTGTGACATATTTGACCCTTGTCAAGTGATCAGTCAGTATTGCAGTGGTCTAGCACCATGCTCAGGGTAGCTCAGTCATGGTGATTGGAGGGGCAGGACAGCTGTTTAGTCAGGTTACCTCCTTACGAACAGTCTCCTCCTTTTGTATCATCACTGTTTTTTTTCTCTTCTCCATGATAATAAAAGTGTCCCACCCCCCCAAAAAAACCATGACAAAGGTGACCTGTTCATAGAACTTGGCCCCTCCCCAGTCCTAACCATGACCTAGGAACCTAGCGCATTGTATTGGTTCATGGCAAAGGTCCATGTGTCAAATCATTTGATATGCATCTCTACTAACAGAGTAGTATTGTAGAGGTCGTGGGAAAACTAAAATGTATTGAAATAAAATATCCATGTGAGGAAGGGCCAGGGTGCCCCAAAATGTCACAAAATTAAGTAAATGGGAGCTTCAGTGTTGTGGTTCTTTTTACATTTTTTTATCAAAATATCTTTACAGCTAAAAGAAATTTGTTAAAAAATCAAAATTTGGCAAACATCCTGTATCAAGACTATGTGTTAACAATGCTACTTTACCAATCAGAATGATTCAATTAATTTATCACTACTGCAATTCAAGACTTACTTTACGGTATAATAGCAAAATGTTAACTCCTACAGTGTTGAGGTTTAAACACATGGCAATAACCTTTAATTCACGAACATTTAGTTACCAAAAAAAAAGTTACCTAAAAGCTAAAATAAAAATAAAAATAATAATGGTATATGAATCACTCAACTGTTTCTTATTGTGTGCTTCAAAAATACTCAAGTCACATTTCTTGTATCAAAAATGCCCAAAACTGCCTGCCATTCACTGTGTCAGCCCAAATATATTGGCACCCAAAAGTCTGCAAAGGTCATGATTATGGCCCCTACCACAAATTCAAGAGGGCCCTGGAGAAATGCCCTGCTTGTCCCCCTATAGCTCCGCCCCTGGTAATTCATGTGACTTAGGCATTTTCACAGGAGCTGCTGATGTAACAGCAAAGGGTTTTTCAAGAGTCATTACAAGACATTGATGCAGAACACCATCCCAGTTTTTGGATATGTTACAAACAGACATCCTATCTTTCCAAAACTGTTGTGTTCATTGTGGTGATTGCTGTCATTGTTTTGGTATAGCATGGCAAAGTTGCCCCCCAATATCAGGTTTTCATAGGAGCAGTGGAAGTCACACAACAGTGGGTTTTTAAAAAATCATTGTGACCAAATGAGGCAGAATACCATCCCAGTTTTTGGATATGTTAAGAACAGACATCTAATCTTTCCAAAACTGTTGATAATTTGGTGGTGAGTCGTGACATTTTTTTTAAATAACGTGGCAAAGATGGCACCAAGTTTCAGTTTTTCCATTTTAAAGACTTCATATCTTCTAAACTGTTCATCGCAGAAGATCAGTCTTTCAACACAACATGCACAGAATGGTTGGGAACATACATTGTCCATATCAAACCTCTGTCTTTAAAACTGCACTTACCACAGTCCTTCAAAGATGCCCACAAATTCAAAGGTGAGAATTTTTCAAGCAACTTTAAGCCCCCAGAAAACGGTGGTAAATGACAAGAGGATGTGTGAAAATCCACATTTCACAAGTACATGTTCCAAATGTTACCCCTTGAAATTCATAAGGACCTACTTAAAGTAGTTTTTTAGATACAACACTCTGAAAGTGGGCTCTCTGAGAAGTCTGTTCCAAACGAGTCAGGAGGGTACCTGACAAAAACATTTTTAATGAAAAAACTATGAGGAGTTGAGAGCTATAATTTTGCACTTTTCCTATTGGGACGTTTGTGAACCTCCTTGATTTTTTTCTGCCAAATCTGAGATGGTCGTGCGGGATGATTCGGAGATTTGGCGTGGAATGACCCCATAGCACTGTCGTCACACTAGGGCCTTTAGATTTAATTAATGCTTTGGCGACGACAAGGAAAAATGTTGCATGGCACCCAACAGGGAAAAGATGTAAAAAAGTTGCTTTTTCCTGTAAAAGGGGGAGTTTAGGAGACAATTTTAAGAACACCTTATTTCCTCATTTCTAGCTTATAGTCAGAAGGCTGATCTCTCTCTCTCTCTTCTCCTTTTCTCTGCCTGTGAAACATCCCTGATGCGATATCGGGCTCCACAAGACTGCTGTTCATTTTTTCGGAAGATCCCTTGACTCAGCTCTTTCTCTCCACTCCGCTCCACCCTGCCAACACAATGATGATGTGAGGCAATCCAGCCTCCATCCGTGCATGGGGTCGCTGACGGGTCATATCGTTATAGCACAGCCAAGTCCAACCCAAAGATATTCTCAGACAGAATAAAGATCAGTAGCTGCTTCTGTTATAGCTGCAGGCTTTGCACATTTATAAAAAACAAGCCTTTTGAGCATTATGACGCAAAATGCTGCCAAATATACTGTATAAAACAGCTTGTAGCGGTAGAGAAAGCAATCAATGGTATTAGTCAGTGACAAAAGCAAAGGAAATGGCTGCAGTATTTGTGTCTTCTGAGCTCTCTACAAACCAATACAGTAGGTCACAAATTATGATTCAATTTCAGAGTAAGGAGCTTAAAAAAAAGAAAGAAATGTTGGCATTATAACTCACAGAGACCTCTACCAAGAGAGGGGGACATTTATATGAGGAAATAAATGTCCACTTTGCAGAAGGTAATGACAATCCCATGAATCATATTCATTGCATGCAGCAGGGAGTTCGATGTTACTAGCCCCATTAATATCTGCACATAAGAAATGCCCCTCTTAAAGGAGCAGTCCAACATGTTTCAATAATAAAGTGTGTTCTTCTCTGACTTGAGATGAGCTCCTCCCGACCTGCCTCGTCTTCAGACACGGCCCCAGTCAGCAATGCGCGCAACACAAACTTGTTAGCAGCATGAGCTTGGCTCAGCTTTGCCGCAGGGCACATTCGGTGCCTTAAGTTAGAAGTGACCAAATTGTTCCACATGGTCTCTATTTAAACACCCCTGCACACCTAGTTAACAGATCCAAAAGTTGTTGCACAAAATGAAGCGTGGCGATTTCCTACCTAGATAAAGAAATGGCACTGTAATGAAAGGCGTAGCAACACATTCGGAGTACTTCGACATCGATGCATTGATACCTTAGTTCCCCCCCTTCCCCCCTCCCCCTTCGTGCGAGAGGACTAGGAGTGAAGATATCAATGTGTCGAAGTCGAAGTACTCCAAATGTGATACTACTCCTTTCATTACAGTGCCATTTCTTTACCTGCACCTTAATCAATCTTGAAGGAATACTTGTTTTCGAATCAATTAATAATGTTCTATATATTATTATACTATTAGACAGCACAGCAAGGGGCTTATGAATTTTCTTGCCTTAATGTGTCCCAGACAGTATAGTCATCAACGCTAATAGAGACTGGAGAAGTGCAGCAGCTCTTCTGTATTGACTGGACTGGACTGAGTAATCACAATCTTGCAGATGGACTGTAGACACGATCCTCCTGCTCCTCAGGACAGATGATGTGGTCAAACACGCCATGGTACAGCAGCAGCAGAGTCATTAGGTTTGTGGCTCTGAAGATTGCCTGAGCTCATCATAAGTGCAGTCACTACTCACAGCAAACATTACCAGAAGTTATGTTTTTAGCCCTGAACTGTGAGCGCTTGGACACCAGTATACAGCATATGCACTAAATTCAGGACTCTGTCTTCATCCTTCATCCAAATAAAAATAAATGAGTGCTTTAAAAAGCACTCAGCTCAGAGAGACCTCAGTCACAGGTTTCTCTGCCTCTCTTAACTTCCTCTACCCCACCCCCCACCTCTCTTTCTGTCTCTCCTGCCTCCCCTCCAGTATCACTTCTGTCTTGTATGCTCTCTCTTTCTCTCCCTCCTTCTGGTGAGCAGTGTTTTTGATGAGGTGGGTGAGAAGTCCTAATGACAGGCGGAGTTGGTCTTTGATTAGCTCCCGGTGAGGTGACCTCGAATGGATCTGTCTCTCTAGGGAGCCGTGGTGGGATTTCTGTGGGTGTTCCATCTTGTCCAAGCAGTAGGGTCTGTTCAGGGAGACTGCTGATGGATGCAGGCCTATCTTCTCCAGGGAGTGTATGGAACAAGTGATGACGATGACACTGATGCACAGACAAAATGTAGGGTAGATAGAAAACAAATACACAGATTGACAATAAAACAGTCAACAGACAAGATGTTGACATCATCAAATTATTGTAATCTTTTGCCGTCCAATATTCGAAACATAGTTGCTAACTAAGTTAGCAACTTCATTCATTGCAGTGCAATTTCCCATTGGCAACTATCCAAGTTGCTGGCTAGCAGTACGCTTTAGTGTCAAGAAACACAACCTGGGTTTGCTTTGTAGCTTGGAGAACACAATCCTCAACAAAACAACAGCAATAGCCTAAATACATACAAGTTTCAAAGGTAAAACGTTTGCGCCTTTTTAAATTCCCCTTTCTCCTTTTGTTTTTTCTCTTATGAGTACGGCAGAAGTGACACATTTACTAAGATTACCCTACGGGCCCCAGTCCACGTTCGATAGGATGTCAGTAAGATGGATGTAATTTTCCAAATTATTGAAGTCCTTTCAGCACTTATTGTGGATATTTAGTTGTATAGGCCAACTGCTGGTGAAATAAACAGAGCTGAATGAAATGAAATGGATCTCTCTCTCTCTCTCTCTCTCTCTCTCTCTCTCTCTCTGTCTCTCTCTCTCTCTCTCTCTCTCTCTCTCTCTGTCTCTCTCTGGAAATAAATGAACAGGCAAAACAATCATTGCCTTGCTTTGGGGCAGACTGGTATTCTAGACACAAATTTAAAATGTACCTATTATGTTATGTTACCATTTTAATACCTCCTGTGCCACTGTGTTCCTCTTGCAAATTACTGCAATAGTGAGAGATGTGAGGGGCCTACCGATAGCGTGACGCAAGCAGTGTCCCATTGTCAACCTGTCTTTTACATGATCAATTAAACATATACAATATACAGTACTGTATTATATCAATCATCACCCATCATCCTATCTTTTTTAAAGTATACTGAATAGAGAAAACTCCTTTTTCGAGCCCTGTTCTATGCAAACCATCTTGAAACTATATGAAACTGTGTAAGGTTAGCTTCAAGACAGGAAAAAAAGTCCCATGTGCTGAGTCCAAATCTGCTGACGCGGCAAGTCTGTGATCAGGCAGTGAACAGAGCTTTCACTCTGTCGACTTACTACCCCATTCCCTGCTACCCCCATAGCAGTCCCTGATGAGGCGAACAATTTCAATATGGAACAAAGGGGATGATAAGCATCCTGGCTGACAACATGCAGGCCATTTTAAAACAGCCTGAGACGGATGTACTAATACAGGACACCACATCATAACAGGGGTGGCAAAGTTTCCCTTGGTCCAAGACACACTGTTGTGAGACAATGGCTTCAATTGAATAAAATTCACGTGTTTAACCCTATTCAGACTGGGCTTTTTTGGCATTCCTGGGCCTGTGGGGGGGGGCTCTTTTGACCCCCCTCATAACTCATGAACGGAATACAGTATGACTACGAAACTTGGGGGAGATGATCTACATATGGTGGTGTCAACAATGATCGATTCGGCGATCCAATCCAATGCAGGGAATGGACGATCCATCCAGGATTGATGCGGCAAGTTCCAGGATCGATGCGACAAGTTCCAGGATCGATGCGGCAATTTTTTAAAGTTTCAATTACTTCTGTGGATATTTCGAGAGCAAATGAATGTTAAATTAAATTAAAGTACTTCAAAGCATTGCAAGACTGATACAGACTGATCCAGACGGATACAGAAAACAGCCAATAAATTGTTGCTCAGTATCTGACTACGTGTATTGCCTCATCATGACTGATAAAACATTTGCTTTGCTTTCAGTAGAAATGTAATGCATTGCAATGCATTGTAGAATTGAATCGGATCGGATCGAATCGAATCGAATCGCGTAGAAACCTCCCGAATCGTGATCGAATCGGATCGTAAGGGCAGTGCCAATCCACACTAACATATGGACATCTATGAATGACGTCATTTTTGTGTAATTATCTGGTATTATGACGCCATTATGACATCATTATCTTATTATGGCCAAACAATTTTCCAACAAATGTAGGTAATGCACTTAAATTTTAATGATTTTATGCTTCAAACCACTTAAATGCTCACAAAGTTGTCTGATGCTAATGGAAATAACAAAAATATATGGCGTCATAGATATGGTAAAGTGATTTTTGGTCAGACATACCTGTCAGAAAACCGTTGCCATGGCAACGGCAAAAATGATAAACCTAATCTTTCGGTACCTAACTGTAGCCAACTAAATGTTAGGAAAAGTCACAAAGTTTCGTCATAGCTTAAGTCATTAAGGAATTATACAACATCAAAGTTGGTGCGGGCACTTTTAGCCCCCCCATTCTGGATAGGGTATTATGGTCGCATCCCCCAGTCAATCCCCCATCCCCCAGTCTTTGTAATAGTAATAAGAACAGGTTTCCTACACGATGAGGAAGTGAGTGAAGCAGACGTGAGTGGAGCAGGTGAGCTCGGTGAGTTGTGAGGGTTGAGTGACTGCAGGGTGACAGTAGTGGCAGCCCGGTGTCCCCTGCAAAGTGATTCATTTCCACCATGACATGATTTATGGGCTTGCCAGGCCAGTTTTGCAGGTCATTTGTGTGCCATATCAGTAAAGCTGTGCAAACTCCATGACCGCTATCGGCACCATGTTGGAGGGATGGGATGAGATGGGATGCAACGCCAGTTCAACTGAATAATGTGTGTTGCAGACAGAGTCGCACCTGTGTATCTGAGCATGTGTGACTCATTGTTTTGATCATCCCACAGCTTAATCAGAAAAGTCTTAAATACAAAGATGATGCTCTTGTTATCTTTTGGAGTCTTTGACTGAATGACATGCTTTGCCATGTGCACAAATAATAATAATAAGATATAAATGCATTTGCAATGCAATGCACATGTTCAAGCACACAAAATGGAAATAAACAGAAATGTGGACGTACACACGTACACATGCACGCACGCATGCACACATGTATGTGTGCACAGATTTTAAATGCTACCTAAATGTTTCCTGTGTGGGCTTGCTTTCAGTTAGGTCAACTTTGATAAGGTGATACAATAATTTTATTCACAGCAGTGCGTGTGTGTGCATGGGTGAGGGTTATGGGGTGCATGGTGGGGACATGTCTATACCACTGTATGGTAATTATCTTAAATGTATAATGTATAATGTAAAATAATGTATAATGCAAAACCAACACCATTGTGTGTGTGTGTGTGTGTGTGTGTGTGTGTGTGTGTGTGTGTGTGGGTGTGTGTGTGTGTGTGTGTGTGTGTGTGTGTGTGTGTGTGTGTGTGTGTGTGTCTGTGTCTGTGTCTGTGTGTGTGTGTGTGTGTGTGTGTGTGTGTGTGTGTGTGTGTGTCTGTCTGTCTGTGTGTCTAAGTGTGTGTCTTTGTGTTTATGTGTTTGTGTGTGTGTGTGTGTGTGTGTGTGTGTGTGTGTGTGTGTGTGTGTGTGTGTGTGTGTGTGAATGAGAGAGAGAGAGACAGACAGAATGTATTTGACTGATTGAGTTTTGCCTTTAGAATGCTCT
Source organism: Engraulis encrasicolus (assembly GCF_034702125.1). Classification (NCBI taxonomy): domain Eukaryota; kingdom Metazoa; phylum Chordata; class Actinopteri; order Clupeiformes; family Engraulidae; genus Engraulis; species Engraulis encrasicolus. The sequence continues at coordinate 42,542,789 of NC_085868.1, forward strand.
GTGCTCTTGCATGAGCCAGTAGAATGAAAAAGGCTGACTGTCATCCCCCACAGACAACTGTGAAATCAGACACATTTTCCCTTTTTAGCACATCTTCAGCCAAGCCAAGGAAACTTAATTGAAATGAGGGTCCATTAATTCATGTTCAAGTTTGGCCCCGCCGTGGACAAACGGTAGGGCACTCATCTACCATGCGGCTGACCCGGGTTCAATTCCTGGCCCGGGTCCTTTGCCGGCCCTTCCCCTTCTCTCTCTCCTCACTCGCTTCCTGTCGCCACCTTCACTATCCTATCATAAAATAAAGTCAAAAAGACAAAATTAAAATAATTAAATAAATAAATAAATAATTCATGTTTCTTCTCTGAACCTTCTCTGCATTATTGTCCATGAACTGGACATGTTATCTTCATTGCCATCACCACAACATAAAATATGAATATGCCTGTCAGGCAGTGTATGGAATTCTCTGAAGAAATGTCTTGAAAAAGAAAACAAAGGCTTGCCAACGTTATCTATAATTCTTTTATAAAATGCTCTCACTGTGTGACGATATCTTTTTTATTTAAAATAAATAAATAAATATATATATATATATATACATATATATATTTTTTTAATTTAGGCCTTGCCTTCCTTTTCAAAAAAGTAAACTGCAAGAACTGTAAATAATGCCCAAATTAGGAGTTCAAGGAAAAAGTAGAGGTCCCCTAAGTGTGGAGAACGGCTCGTGAACTCTTGAGCTCTTGAACGGCATGAAAGCTAACTTTAGGTACTTGTGAAGAAGACTCAAGGATAACATCTGTGATCTGCCACTTTGATATCAATAACACTCCCAAATTATACTTGGGTTTAATAACACTGTCGTGGTGGACTCTAGGGGTTCTTTCATCACAGGACTTAAGGGGACAATGAACTCATTAAAAATACAAACCACGTTGCTATTAAATGCTCACAACAGAAAAAAAGCTGGTTAGCCACTTCGTGAAGCAAACAAACACACAAGCACTCACTCGGAAATGCTTTCATGTTTTGCAGGATTGTTGAATTGCATGAATACATGAATATCATTAGTACTGTAAATGAGGTTCGTCAGAGTATATATGAGTTCGCCAAGGATAGAAGAAGCAAGCTCCTGTAATACATACCATGCAGGGGGAATCAGTATAGGACCAAAAGTGTCCATGTATTGCACTTAAAAGACAAGAGCAGGGCCGGCTCTAGGCATTGGCAGACAGGGTGGTCGCCTGGCTATAGGGCTCCAAATGTCTTGGGGGCACAAAGTCCCACACAATTAGTATGTTAAGCGAGATATAGTATCAACCTTTACATTGACAACAAGTATTCATGGGCACTCAGTATATATGTACAAAAGTGCTAAATAAGCTGTTCTTGATCATATGTAGGACACTGCATTTAAAGATGCTCATTTCTAACTCCACAAAAAGGAGAGTGGTGCTCGCCTAGGGCACCAAATTGACTAGAACCGGCCCTGAACATGAGTCAATGTAAGTGGTATTGACAGACCTCGGCCCATAATGACACTGTAAAAGATTTCAAGCTGAAATTTACAGCTAATTGATGGGGAATAATTGCCAGCAAATTGTTTTAAATTTACAACAAATTGCAGAAAAAATCAGTTGCCAGCAAGTCGTTTAAAATTACAACACTGTTCCATTTTCAAAACTACTCTGACCATGGCACATGTCCTGCCCCCTCATCCGCCCGCCTCCTCCCGCCTCCACCCCCGCTGCCCGCCTCCATGTCTGAGATGCCTTCAACATAGTATCGTCCCCATCCTCCACCATGACTGAGATAGCATGGTACCATAATGCCACTCTGCTCTAAGCATATATGTCTTCAAGTTCAGCCTAGCATGGGTGAGGTACAAATGATAAATCACTCAGCATAGTGCTGTCACAGTGACAGTGATAGTTTCCTCAAGTGGACTTTCATTTGTCAAGTCATCTCAAAGGGGGGTTCAAAAACAGTCACAATAAGGACTGTATGGATATGCATTTGTCAATCCAATCAAGTGGCCTAAATTTAATATTATGCAAAAAGCAGCATTAAACATGCTATGCTACAAGATGGCTCTCAAAAGATGAAACAACCCAACCAGTTAACCTGTCAGGCAGCCAACCAGTTAACCGGCCAGGTAGCCAACTGGCCTTGACAGACTGGCTGGTTGACTGACCAGCTGCCTGTTCGATTCACTGGCTGGTTGACTGGCTGCCTGGCTAAACCAGCCAGGCAGCCAGTCAACCGGACAGACAGCTGGCCAGTCAACAAGCAAGGCAGCAAGCCAGTCAACTGACCAGGCGGACAGGCTGCCAGTCAACCTGCCAGGCAGCTAGCTGGTCAACTGGCACTATGCTGTCAGCCACCCTGTCAACAAACCAACCACTCATCTAGTCGGCTAATCAATTGATTGCCAGTACCAGTGAGTCAGGCGCTATGCTGTGCCATTCAGACAAGCAACCAAAGCAGTGTGACAGTCCAGGTTTATATAGTGGGGCAAGTGAACCATGTGACCAGAGTAATCAGGCATTGGGCAGGTGCTGGCAATCATTGAATCACGGCATGAAAGTGATTAGTAATAAAGTGAGGCAAGGCACTAATTGACAGATTGATTAGGTATAGAGTGTGTCAACAGAGTAACAAGAGAGATCTGTATCAAAAAGCTAACAAGTTCCTAGAATGTTCCATTCATTGATGCTCCTGCTCTAGAACTACAGTTTAAAAACAGACTGGGCTCCTTCTAAGATAGTGTTTAAAAAAGTATAAGGATATTCTTAAATGGATTGGTTTTCAGTTCCAAAAAGTTTTCATTCTGATCCATGTTTATAAGTAAACATTCCATATATATGTGGAATTGTCTACACAGTGGTTGGACAAAATAACTGAAACACCTGTCCTTTTAATGTGTGGGAAGTTTCATGGCTCAAGTGGGCCAGCCTGTTGGCCAATCTTCATTAATTGCACATTGCACCAGTAAGGTGAAGTTGAGTTGAAGTGCTGGTGAAAAGTTACCAGCTAATTGTTGTAAAATTACAACACATTTGCTGGCAAAAAAGTTGCCAGCTCATTGGTGTGAAATTAAATTAAATTGCTGGTGAAAAGTTGCCAGCTCATTGAAGTAAAATTAAAGCAAATTGCTGGCAATAAAAAGTTGCCAGCTAATTGTTGTAAAATTACAACAAATTTGCTGGCAAAAAAGTTGCCAGCTCATTGGTGTGAAATTAAATTAAATTGCTGGTGAAAAGTTGCCAGCTCATTGAAGTAAAATTAAAGCAAATTGCTGGCAATAAAATGTTTGCCAGCTAATTGTTGTAAAATTACAACAAATTTGCTGGCAAAAAAAGTTGCCAGCTCATTGGTGTGAAATTGAATTAAATTGCTGGTGAAAAGTTGCCAGCTCATTGAAGTAAAATTAAAGCAAATTGCTGGCAATAAAATGTTGCCAGCTAATTGTTATAAAATTATACCAAAATGCTAGCAACAAGTTGCCAGCTAATTGTTGCGTTCTTCCAACGCAAACACTGGAAACTTCACAACATTCAGTCTTTGAAAATAATGGTCCTGGGCCATTCCATTCCTTCTCATGGGATTTTGAGATATATTCTGTTGCCGAAGCCATCAAAAAGCCAAATTGGAGGTTGGCTGCCACACCTGAGCATCGTTTATGCTCTGACCTGCCCATCGTCTGTATAAATGGACAAACCATCATTGGCTTCTCCCATGCCCTTTTAGCAGAGAGAAGCCCGTTTTGAATTGCACTGAGCTGAAATTAGCGCACCTGGACGTCATTTACAATCAGCTGGCTCATGACCAAAGAAGGTAGATTGGGTAAGCAGTATCACTCAATGGAAAATGCATTGGCCACAGTGTAATAGTTGGGGACAGTCGTGGCTCAGTGGTTAGAGCCCTGGGTTGGCAACCCAAGGGTTCCCGGTTCAATGCCCCACCGGACCACGGCTGAAGTGCGCTTGAGCAAGGCACCTAACCCCCACACAGCTCCCTGGGCGCCACTCAGCAGGCAGCCCACTGCTACGGACTAGTGTGTGTACTTCAATGTGATTCACTAGTCCAAATGGGATAAATGCAGAGAAAGAATTTCCCCTAGGGGACCAAAATTGGCTCCAATCCAAATTGGCTCCTATTGTCTTCGTAGTATAAGGTGTTGCTTTAATGCCATAGAACTAATACATTTATGCTTAATGACATGGTGCACATGGTCAGTGTGTGCGATGCCATGATGGACAAAATTTGTACTCCACAAATTTGGTCGAAAGAGAATATCCGGTTGTCAGTACTCAGTTTGTGGCCAAATTTATTGCAGCTGTCGATCAGGATTAATTGTGGGGGATAATTAAGGACAGCTGACAAACATTCACTATAGTATTCTATGACCTGTTCCACACTTTACCATGCTTCCAATTTGACCATGGAAGAAGAAAATTGGACTCCCCTTGCTATCATTCCGTAATACGCTCCGATGATGTCTGTAAACCCTCCTATGTCTACCTCCTTGCTCATGACCAGGTGTGTGCAATTGAAGAGTTCAAATCAGTTCAAATCCTCTCCACCTCTATCAGGCTTGTATGCATGTTTTAAAAGCATCCAATCAGAATGTGACCTGAGCTCCATAATTTCTGTATGTGGCTTTGCATACATTTGCATTAGGACAGCAGCCCTGACAAAACAGATCTTTACAACAGTATGATGTAAAAAGTATTATGTGCTGCTGTACATTTACAATTGTGAATTGTACTCTATATGATATCCCACAATGCATTGCACATTACAGCAGTGAATAGTAAACTGGTATATACATCTTCTTGATGTAGAATTCTAATGTGAAATCACGACAATCTTTTACAGTGGAGTTTTCTGACACAGTAACACTCTTGTTACGTAAGCGGCACCTTAATATTCTATCTCATGGCTAATGGTTTATTGATTAAGCCATTTGTTGTCAAGGAGGGTGTTCAGCATATTTATGAATCATGTGATGTCACAGATGCCGACAGCTCTCATCCAATCAGATGGGGCCGGAGATTTAGTGTTCTGTGTTTTTGGTAATACAGTAACAGCACAGAAAGTACTTAGATACAGTATATCAAAAAGTTAAGGACTACAAGGTCCCTCCATACAAAGAAAATGTCCCAGATGTCATCAGAAATGAGACAGGCTGTGCCTTCCTAGTGACGCAACATCTTCAGCGTTGCTTCTAGTCAGGCCAGGAGCAATACAAATATCGTTTCTGATATTCTGCTCTGGAAACAGGAAAAACTGGTTTGCAACCAGTGGCAAACCAAGGGATGCGGGTCAAGCATGCGTTTGGGAAACGTTAATTGCATATGAGATAAAATATAAATAGATTTAGCCTTGCACTCATTTTGAAAAAGGAGAATGAAAATGAAAATACCTATTTTTGAAATATGTATGCATAAACTGCCATAAACTGTCACTGTATGCAAGTTGGCCTGATGTTGAGTCATATACAGTCCATTGAAAAGCTGTAGGAGAAGAAAGCATTTTGCTAAAAAAAAAAAAAAAAATGGAAAAAAGTAGACCACTGTCATGTATTCCATCGGCTCTTGACACTCTTCATGATTTCACTAATTAGCTTGTCGAACTGTTGGAAGACTCACACTGATGAGAATTTTATTTGTTGGTTGTGACAAACAGAGCATGTGCCAGGACTTTCAGTTTGTATGTCCATCTCTCTACCAGAGGACTGCATACAATAACAGAAAAGACACAGATTCACCATCACTTACTGCATGTGCACATGTCTGCCCTAGTCAAGAAATATGACTAATAATAACAATGTCTATTTCCTGGATAATCCCTTTACACTGTAAAACCTTATAAGTTGAGTTTACTTACAAAAACCCAGAAAAGTGGTTGCCCTAGAAAAACTAAGTAATTATGAATGATTAAACTTACAATCTTTTGTGACCTCAACTGTTGTATATACTCATTATATGTAAAAGTTTAAGTTAAATGTACTTAAGTCCAAATTGATTAAACCTACCATCTTCCACAGTAGTAACTGTTTACTGTGGCCACACCACAGTTAGTTACTGTCACCCTACCCACACTACCATGATCCCGCCCCTCCATTCATCACCACAAAAGAGGTAGCTACCATGTTATTGTGGCACCTCCCATTCCTCACCATGACTGAGACAACTGTGGCATGGAACCAGTCCATCACACTGCTCTCTTGTATTAATAGACCAAACTATCCATAACCACTGAGAAATTCAAGTTTCTGCAGTATGTGCAATATTATTACCATTTAATTATTATAATCTCCTGGATGATAGTACATTAACCAGTGTGCATAGAATACTCTAGTTGAGCATAATTAGACAATCCTGAAATGTTAAGTAAGCAACACTTCAAAAAGGAAACCTGCTACCACAATACTCACCACCAACTAAATACCTAGCCAGCCAACAAACCAGTCCACCAGCCAACCAAAAGAGTCAGTTGTCAGCTAGCCAGCCAAAGAGCCGGCTAACCAACTAACACTCAGTTAGTCAGCCAACTAACCAACAAACAAGTCAGTTGTATGGCTAGCCAGCTAACAAACCAGCCATACAGTCAACCAAAAGAGTCAGTTAGCCAGCCAACCAGCTGGCCAACAAACAGTCAGTTGGTCGGTCAGTTAGCTCACTAACCAACAAGCCGGACAGAGAGCCAGCGAACCAGTCATTTAGGCAAGCAACTCAAGCATTGTGACAGTCTGAGTTTTTATAGAGGTGAAAGTTAACCATGTGACCAGAGTAATCAGGCATGTGGCAGCTGCAGGTAGTAATTCAATGAACTTGTAACAGTCCTATGTACTCAAGTGAGGGCAGGTACTAATTGACAGGTTGATTGGGCACTACCATTGTTCCTGGTTGATGGTAGGCAATGTCAATTATGTCATGCAGCATTTGACTTTCAATTGTGCAATGGCACTTCACAAGATAGCCTAATTTTACTAGGGTGGCAATATTTTGATTTAAAATTGGATGCTGCAAGCGTGGCCATATTGTCAGTTGAAAATTTGAAACGATCTGTTAACATGAAACACAACTGCAGGAATACATTCAACTGCCCACATCTGGGTAGAGGCCAGTTGGTGCAGCCTGAAGAAAAAGAGGCGGGGTCATAACCAAAACTTATGAATTTAATCCATTCAACTAAAACATATTCATCTGAACAACTATTTCCTCAAATAAGTTGTCAATACTCAGTATTCTTCAGAAATGCCATCAAACTTCTATTTTTTAGTGCATTTTAATTAGTCTTGTTAAGTACATTTGATGTCTGGGTTTACAGTGTAGAAGGCCAGGAAGGCTGAAGGTCATACATGTATGAGTTTGAGGGAGGCTGAACAAGTAATTTGAAAAAATGCAAATGATGTTGGGTAATAATTTACAAGAAGGCATAAAATCCTCATACATATATTGTAATGTCTTTCATGAATGTTAAAAAAGCATAATTTTACAAAATACTTCAGCAAAGTGAACCGAGACTGAAACATCTACGGTAACACTGTTCGAAGGGCGATTTTATGAGAGAAGTATTTTTTAAGACTTCATTAGAGACAGCCTTTGATAATAATTGCTAACCGTATATCCATATCTCCTATTACATTATGTAAATGGGGTCATTTAGGTAAGAGAAATAACTAAAGATGGATGATAATAGAGTTTCCCTCCCCTCAATGCGAATCTTTAAATGCATTTAATTATTGCGAGGTAGGCTACTGATAACAAAGGACCTTGATAATACTGTTGGCAAAAGACAATGTCTGCAGTTACTGTAGCTGTGATGTAATATCTCTAGATGGCTCTGATTCACAAGAATCCTGATTTCTTTGATGCCGACCTGCAGTACTCCTGTTTTTCTTCAGAAGTCTTCAAAATTAACTGTTACTGAAACACATGATAATGTCAAGTGCTGTGGCGCACCAGGCTGCACCCTCCTAGTGACGCAACACCTTCAGCGTTGCTAGTCAGGCCAGTATCGTTTCTGAACTCCGGAAAAATCTGGAAATCTTCCCACTTTGTCGGGAAGCAAGCAACCAGTAGCAAACAAAGGGAGGCGGGTGAACTGTACCGTTTGGGTAAAGTTAATTGTAATGCTCTTGGTCAGACCAAGTCTCGAAGAAATTTGAAAGACGATTACAATCAGGCTAGTGGCGCACTTCCCTGACTCAACATACCACACACTCATGGGGTCCAACAATACCTCCTCTCCCATATCACCTTCACTCTCCTGTCCAATATGGATAAAACAATTGACTGTAGCCTATATTAAAACAGATGATTATTATTTGAATGATTTTTGCATCACAACACAAAATATTGCTTGAAAGCTTTATATTATCAGATGGGGTTTCAGAATAGAGGGGGATCCCAGAACTCATCGACTCACGTTTTGTTTGTTTGTTTTTTTCCCCTCAGAGATGCTGATTAAAATCCACAGCTGATTCATGATCTGAGACATTTCCAACATGAAACAAGCACTTGGGAAAACATCTATCCACCTTCATCATCTCACAAATCTCATCAAAGCTAAAAATAAACAAACAAAAAAAATCCACCCAAACTGTGTGACCTATTTTCTCCAGTTCTCCACTCGCCATGACTGTACAGAGAGAGAGAGAGAGAGAGAGAGAGAGAGAGAGAGAGAGAGAGAGAGAGAGAGAGAGAGAAGTTGTTGCTAAGGGCAACACAGAACTCCTTGAGTTCCATGGGAGATGCCAGGGATGGCAGGATGATGTGTGCCCTCCATTTGTCTGGTGACTGGAGGACACAGGAAGTCAAGGCACAGTGAGTTATGAGGCTGCCACTCCACCCCAACATTCCATTTTACGGGTGGAAAACACGTAAACATATGGCGGTCAAGCCATGTGCCATGTCACAGGCCATCTTGGAGGAAAAGAGCCTAGCTGTTAGTGTCCTTTGTACAATAAGTATCGGTGTAATGGGCCATACCCCTATGGTCCTCATACCTCACGAACACCAAAAAACAGGGCCGGCGAAGGGCATAGACAGACAAGGCAGTTGCCTAGGGCACCAAACTAAGTAACACCACTAGTAACACCCCAACGTCAGACAACATTAGAATGCCAAAGGAAATTAAACATTTTACTTTACTTTGGCAACGATTATTCATGGTCACTCTCTAAATGCATTTATGTCAGGTGTGCTCGATTAGCTGGACAACATTATGTTTCCAGATGCCAATTTGGAGATGCACGAAAAGTAAAGCGGGTGCTTGCCTAGGGCACCAAATTGGCTAGAATCGGCCCTGCCAAAAACTGAAAACAAATCAAGTGAATAAAGCCAGGTCTCAAAAGTACACTACTGGGTTTGGATATACTCAAAGGCAAGTCCTGCGCTGAGCTAAATGTCACCATAATATCTCAGGCTCTGTTACGGCAACACGCCGCGGATGAGCAGAAAGCATGCAGCCGGCAGGTCTGTACAGATGAGACCTGCTTGCAGTACCAGCGAGACACCAAAAGAGGTTCCCTGTGCCACACGCACTGCTCCAACAAGCTGCAGCCAGCCCCCATAAACACACAGTGCAGGCGGGGATGTAGTGAGGGGTAAAGAGGAGCTACTGTAACCTGATTTACATCATCTGGTTGCATTCAGCAACGTCACGCGGGGGCGTTCCCTTTCCTCACACATCCCAGAGGGCAAGAGCCAGGTAAGAGCTACTGTATAAAGCAGAGCCCATGAGGACATGTTTTAACCAGTTAAGACACGGCGTTATAAATTTGCTGTTACCAGAATGGCAATGACCATGCATTACTAAAGGCCCTGTGTTATGTCATAGTATTGTAGTACTATGGTTAACTCTTCAATGACTATTACAGAGTGCCACGGGAGATAAGGTGTGTGTGTGTGTCTGTGTGTGTGTGTGTGTGTGTGTGTGTGTGTGTGTGTGTGTGTGTGTGTGTGTGTGTGTGTGTGTGTGTGTGTGTGTGTGTGTGTGTGTGTGTGTGTGTGTGTGTGTGTGTGTGTGTGTGTGTGTGTGTGTATTCTATTATTGCAGACCATCTGTTGAGCATCTGCTGTCTTTGTCTTAGTAATGAGTTATGTAGTATGTTTGAACACACACCTATTGTCTCCTTAAATAGATGGCTTGGAATTGCTCCTCTGACCTTAAGGAACAAAAACATAAACAAACATGTCATCATGTCACACAAAGACATGGGACGTACACTAGTGTAGGCTTACGGTATAAGCAACCTACTGTACGTACACAAGTATAAACAGTAATGCACAATATGACTGTTCCACTGACATACCAGCCAACAATTCTGGTAGACCAGAAGGATATGGTCATTATCTGCCATTGAGTATGATCCAAAGAAAAAATGCAGATGCAACATAAAGTGTGTGTCTAAATTGTTAAAATGTTGTTTGCCCCGAATTTTGCAGGTCAGGTAGGTATCCCTTATCTCTCTGTGATTTTTTTCTCTTCACAAATAATCCCCTAACTAGAATGAAAACGTCATCAGATTGGTAATCACCAGACTGACATTGTACTAGTAGTTCCATGAGTCCCTTTTGCCGTTTTTCCACTGCCATTTTTTTGGTAGGCCTACAGCTCGACACAGCGCGACTCAGACATCATTTTTTGCTTTTCGATTGGGCACGACACCGCTCAATTGAAGAGCAAAAAGTGGCGGCCGAGTTGCGCTGCGTCGAGTTGTAGGCCTACCAGAAAACGGGCAGTGGAAAAGAGATATTTGAGAATCACCTGAAATGAAATCTCTGATCTGAAATCTCTACCAAAACAGTGCATTTTATGCATGTCACCTCCCTTCACGGTGACCCTCCATCTAAAGGCCAAAAACAGCCATACTCAGCCAGAGGCAACGGAAGGAAAGCATTTCATAATTAGAAAACATATGACTTATGATCTCAGAGTCCGACAACTTTTATGTGCTGTTGCTAGGCAACAAAAGGGCACCTCAGGGGAGTGGAGTTAATGCACGGCTTATTATGAAATGTATTAAATAGTAAATACAAACTGTCAAATCTGTCTCGAGTGAAGAAATGATGAGGGTTTTCCACATTGTCGCCAACACAGTTTGACGTTCCACTGTGCCTTAACTTTGACGTGTATCATATGATATCAGGTGCCATGCAATTTAAAATTCTGGCAGCCTGGAACTAGAATAATTATTTGCCCCAAGTTTATTGGGGGAGAAAAAGCAGCCACTTCCTCGCATCTACACCCGCACCCAACATTTGCCCGAGAAAGTGTTTTGTATTTAAATTGGTATAGATCACATTGTCGTGCATTATTTCAGTAGGTCTACTATTGCACTAGTCCCCACAAAAATGTGCAGCATGCAGCTTCTTGGAAACTTGCTGGCTGGCCTTGTCAGCTCTTCATTATATCGCAACCATACAATCTGTCAATGGGGAACACCTTTGCTTACTTTGCCTTTTGCTCAGTGCCTTTGGCTGAACCACACCTGGGAGGATAACCATGAACATCATCCCTCCCACCCGTGACATACAGTATTGCTTAAATAATAACGTTAATGAGTATACCTTGACACATAACACAGTTCCTGGCCTCAGAGTTCTGTGTTTTTTTGTTGGTATTGTTACTCTCTGTGTGCTGGGCACAGGATTTCATTCTTATGTTTACCCCTTGGGCTTGCAGCCACTAATTTCCCCTGCTCCCTTCCTCCCTTGTTTAATTCCAGATCTTTCTGCACAAATGTAGGGTTTTATTAGAGTAATAAAGAAACAAGACCAGGAATAAGGCCGTGAAAGTTGTTTAAATCATTCATCATCAGTTACACATTAGCTCTACTTGTTTTCTGGATCTTCAAGCTGGTTCCACTCTCCACAATTGCAAATGTACTTTCTACCAATCTTTAAATATATATATGTATATATATATTACTTGGGTTTGGGTTTTTATTCAGGAAAGTGCAGTATGACACTTCAAATCTTACACAGTTCATTCACTTTTGATGAATTGGCTTCAGTTTTCTCTCCATTAGCCTTTGCAAGTGTGTAATTACACAGCTATTTGTGGTTTGACTCATGTAAGTGCTTCATGTAGTTGGTCAAGTCAAACCAACAGCAAGTTCAAGCTTGAGAAATGTGCTCACTCTGTATATCCAGTGAAAGGTCACCACATGTTGGACAGCGCTTGGGGCAAATGTACAAAAAACAGTGTGCAAACACAGCATGTATGTCGATCACATTTTTCATTTGAAAATACTTTCATTTAGAGAGTGTGATATCCAGTGATGTAGTCTACTTTTTGTGGTGGGTATACAGTACATTTGAACATGTTTTGAGGTGGGTAAACTAATATTTCTGCTATTCTAAATAATGGATCAATCAATTTTACTGCGCATACCTGCGTTCTACGTAGACTACACCACTGATGATATCTGATTTATTTTTTTAAAAGCCTGGATGAAGTGCACAAAGGTCAGCTGGTACTGAACCCCAGCGTCTTAATGGAGGATTCAGAGTTTCATGTAACTGAAAATTCGTATCGAAAACTTTTGACTTCATACTGTAGCGGTGCTTGCTCTTGTCAGACTAGCCAATTATTCATTGATTCCAGTCTTCCAGACGTACCCTTTACCTCAAGAGTTGCTTTCAGGAGGAGGGGGTGAGGGGGTTAAAGCCAGGGTAGCTTCAAGATCTGCCAAGTGTTTGCAAGCATCTTGCTGGTCTCCTAGTGCTCTCTCTCTCTCTCTCTCTCTCTCTCTCTCTCTCTCTCTCTCTCTCTCTCTCTCTCTCTCTCTCTCTCTCTCTCTCTCTCTCTCTCTCTCTCTCTCTGTTTGTGCGTGTGCATGTGCATGTGCCTGTGCGTGTGCGCGTGTGTGTGTGTTACCCTGAGCAACACAGTGAAGTTGCAATCTCAGAGACAAGGATATGACATTTTGCACGCCTACCTTGGGAGACATTCAGTTACTTGCAAAAGTTATGCCATTTTTTCCCAGGAACACTGACAAACTGTTAGTCAAACTGTCAAACTGACAAATCTCAATGATTACCCTATACCATGCAAAATCACATCCATTTTATGCTCATCTTCTGACGGATCATCATCAACATTAATAATAGACGGCCAGCTAATTTGGAGAATTTAACTGCTTCAAATGCCTGCCCCTAAGTCAAAAGGCAGCGTGGTGTGTGTGTGATGCATTGTATGAACCAGATTTAATTAGACCCAACATTTTGCATGGTCAGGTCAAAGATGTTAATGGAAAGAGCACTCAGACTGAAATCATTATCAGCCCATGAAATTAGACAGTCTGCTCAGAAACATTCAGGAAAAAAGCACATATTGGTTCTCAGCTCATTGGTGTAGTATTCACATTGAGGAGGCAGCAAGGAGAGGACAGGAAATGACATCAGCAGAAAGAACTATATCAGTTACAAATGCAGTAATGCGACTTGATCTGCACGTTTTCAGCAATTATGACCTGCTAGTGCTTTTAATTTTACAAATGATCATTTTTAGGTCTTAACCCAACAATGCATATTTTGAATCTGTGTTTTGCATAATAGGGCCTAATTTGGATTTTATTTTATTTTGGGATTTTATTTTTGCATTTTATTTTATTTCATTTTATTTTATATTATCATAATTGGAAGTTTTGATAGAAAAAAAAAGATTTGTACTCTAATGACTGATTACTCGAAAATTATGATGACTGTCATTTATATTGACTATTCATGAAAATCTGTGAAAAAATGTAATTTGCATAATAATTTAGAACACCATGTATATTTTATCTTAAAGATCATTCAATCACAAAATAATGTGTTTTAATGCTTTTGTCTGTGTGGGTGTATGCGTTTGTCAAGCACAAGCTCCCTGATTAGTCAGCAACCAGTTCACTGATGACGAGTTTTGGGCAGGGCTGGACTGGCCATCTAGCATAGCTGGCATCTCCCGGTGGGGCCCGCACCCTCGTTTCTGAAAACTGGCGCCCACAAGGGTGCAGGGCCCACTAATTATGAGGGGCCCCTTTAAGCCAAAAGTGTTCGGGTCCTATTTCTCCCCCAGTTCAGCCCTGTTTGTGAGCATTCTCCTGTGAGTAAGCATACATGAAGAGAAATTGCTGCAATGTCCTACAGGTGCGATAACGCAGAGGGCTTGAGTCCATTTGGCACACGTCCAGAGGCATATACTCTTTCCCATGAATATGAAATGAGAGCAGCCCTTTCTAGACAAGATCTTATTGAATATTCATGTGAGCATAGTGCAGAGCAGTGTAGTGTAGTCTAGTGTAGTGCATGCTCAGCTACGTGTTAGGTCATTGCACTTTACACGACACCTCACTGTCCTAAACACTACTGTCTCAAGTGTGTACATCGTACAACTACTTGCACTCAAGATTTCCGGTTTAATTTTACGTCCTCGAAAAGCACTAAAAAGTGGCTATCAATTTAGAAAAGATTATTATTAAGATGATAAAACAAGGGATAGAGTTGAACGGCCGCTCCTGAGATAGGCTTTATCACCCTACTTGACCATAAACACATGCAGAAATGGGAAATGAAAAGATTAATTGAAGTGTAGTAAAAAGAAAATGGGTCAAGAGCCTGCTCATCGTACAAACATAGTGACGCAGCTGCTTTACAGTGGTCCTGAGAGTTGCCACTCTGAGATGCTTTGCTCTCAACAGTCCACCTGAGCCAGAAGAGTGCATCCAGGGTCTCCAACCCCAGTATGCAGTTCACTCTTCAAAACACATCCTCCGCCATGTTGACAGACTGCCACAGATTTATGGCACTGTAGCGAAGCTGACAGTCAGTCTGACTATCTCTTGCTCAAGGTCTATTTTCTTTCTTTCTTTCTTTCTTTCTTTCTTTCTTTCTTATCCTCTTAGTGACTGGTTTTCTATTATCCCTCATCAGAGCCAGGATCACACATGCACACACGCACGCACATACCTTACACACACACACACACACACACACACACACACACACACACACACACACACACACACACACACACACACACACACACACACACACACACACACACACACACACACACACACACAGATCGTACACACATACTGTTCTCTCACTTTGAGTGAAACTCACAACTTGCAGCAAAAACTCTGTAAATGAATCGTTTTCATCACCATGCCTTCAGCATACGCCTCTAGCTCCAGCGCTTCCTCTTTCACTGCTTTCTCCCATCTGACAGTCTCGAACCCCTTTATCCTTCCCAGGAAAATTGCTGACATACATTTTTCGTGATGGGGCCTCCTCATGGAACTCACATAGAAAACCCTTCAATGTGATTGCTACCCAACGCCTTGATCTGCAAACAAAAGTGTTGTGAGTGTTGTGTCTTGATCTATTCTAGCCCCACTCACACATGACGCCATGAAAGGGAATCAACAAGCATGCATGCCATGCTGTTCTACATAGAGCTTTGGAAACAAGCACAAGATTAGCTGCTGTAACACACTGTAACTAAGCTCTAAATAATTGTAATTATATTTTTTCCATAATCCTGCAGCCCTAAGATATTATTGTCATCAGCAAATGTTTTGTAAGTGATATCTGGGACAATGGCGTTTTAATAGTAACAGACGTCAGTGTGGTGCGACGATGCCACTATTTTATAGATTGAACATTTTTTGTTTTTACTGGATTTTCTAGGAAGCATTTTCATTGTTTGTACATGTGCTACCTGATATCTGCTACCAAAAGAATGTCACTGATTCACCAGAATGTCAGACTTGTGCTACACCTCTTCTCCTTTCATGGCTGATAGTGCTATAACTGCAGCTATACAGTAAAGGTTATTGAGCTCACTGAGCTCTTTTGTATTCAGCTTCTGTCAGCTCATCTGGTACATGATATGCTTGTAAGGCATGGCGACCCCTCAGGCTCCCCTCGTGAGCCCAAACCATACATCCTCCTTCCATTACTGTGTCATGCCATGATCCACTGGCCTTGAACAGTGGCCATCAATCCACAGACGGGGCCTCAGATAGTGAGTGGCAGGGCAGGCTGGCTCACTGAGCCTTTGTTTGAAAAAGGGACAGCGTTATAGATCAGAGCTTCATTGAAATAATCCAGCTAACCCACATTGCAGTTCATATGGATGGACACGTCTTGCATGAACAGAGACAGACCGAGAAATAAATAAACTAAGAATACCCTCGGCACGCTTGGAGAACTACAGTAGTTTTTACATTTTTACACTTTTACGCCACAGTTGACTTAACTTAACTTGACCTTACTAGATTATTCGGTATCATCCAGTCTTGAAAATGAATTTCCAAAAATGTTCTGATTCCATTTCTCTTTAAAGGAATGTTCCGGCGTAAAATGAAAGTCTTACCATCGAATGGGCATGTCACATAATCTGTCTACTGATGAGCCATTCTGGGAAATGCCGCGGCATTACGGAATTAGCTTATTTTGAGCTTTTTAACAAAAAAAGCTGTCCATGCTAACCGCTGGGCCCAAATTGAAATATCTAAGTTATCGGATGGGTTTTGGCAATAAACCAACTCGAGCACATTCCATACTTCAGATATATCATGACAAAGGTCTTGTGAACCAAGTCACAGACAAGAGTATAGCTCTACACATTCTGACCATTGATCTCTGAGGGTTTCGCGCGCTTCAGCCACCAAAGTAGGCTATAGCGTTGCAATACTCACTCCAACAGGTGCAAATGAACAGTGGGCAGGGATGTGTTGCTTGTTGTGGACAGCCGTACAATCAGTGAATCACAATGCAGTGAACAATAGTCCAGTGGTGTATGTAAATCCAGTGAATCCACATGAGGTCAAAAAACTGTTCAAAAAGGTGTCAGTGAATTTTAGAACTGGGATGTCCTTCCCTAACAGACGCCGACGGTGCAAACCCCCATCACTTCCTTTCCCATTACTATTATATTTTTACATACAGCACACCTTTTTGCTGTCTGAAGTTAGCATTGTAGCATGGCCTACCTCTCTGATCATAATTATTGTTATTTCGGCACCACAATATGTTGCAAAGGACTTTTACTTTCTGTCAAACGTCAGTGACTGTCATATATATATATATATATTTAAATCATTTTTTATTTGTTTGTCCTTCCGTTTCATCTGCTCGCCTGCACACACAAACTGTGCTTTCCAATAAGCAATATGCCAGTAATCTATTGGGGAGAGGATGCATCGACTACGTTAGCCCCCTTAGCCACAATTCAAGACTCCAGAGGGAAACACGGCCCTGAGCTCTTTGTTGCCAGAGCCTTTACCAGCGTTAGTAATGGCTAGTGCCAGGGCTGGCCAACCCAGCGATGCTTAAATTACATGGGTGATAATTACACTGTGCCGTTTCGGTGTTGATTATCATTTTCAGTGAATAATAACTCATTAGCTTGTGAACTCATCCATACACACTCAGTCTTGTATTACCCAGAAGACGTAAATTAGGGGGGTGTAGAAAAGGGACATGTTTACAAAAGCAGATGTGGACAGACGAGTGCATAGTCTCTACATAAGGCAGATAGGGATTGGGATAGAAAGGATATGACATGTGGTTAGGGCAGTTGTTCCCAACCTATGGGTCGGGACCCACCTTATGGGTCGCCAAATATCCACAGGGGGTCGCGGAGCCCTCTTGATTTTAAGGGGTTTCATTTTAAATCAATATGGCCCATGTTGAATAAAAGACAAAGCATTTAACTAATAAATGCATAGAAGCAACAAATTGTAAGTGCTAAATTAAACATTTATTCTATATTTGACCAAAGACGAATTGAGGAATAAAATAACTAAAATCTGTTTTCGCAGGAAACAGAGGGCATCTTGTGACTCCGTCTCGTGCGGGCGCTCGCATGGTTGGGTCACCAAAGCTTACAATAGTAAAAACATGGGTCCCTTAAGAAAAAGGTTGGGAACCACTGGGTTAGGGGAAACAGTAAGGGCAAAGGTAAATGTCAATACGAGAAGAGCATTCCTCTCTCGATTTAAAAAAGCATTTCCCAAACAAAGAAAATTATCGGTAAATTTCTCATTATTGCTTGGTTGTTTGTTTGTCAATTATCAATCAAATAGGCAACCATCTGTACATATTGTCAACAGATACAGTACACATCCTATACCTTATATAAAGTATCTTAGTCCGTCTTTATATGTGATTGTTGAATCAGTGCATGTGCTAGCCTAGAAATCTAGACGCCCCTAGCGACCGCAAATTGAATTTGCTCCCGGGGGCAGTCTAGCGGACCCCGGTCGTTTTGCGAGGCTGAAAGTTATCCGATGACAGGGCCAATCAAATCGCGAGGGGGGGGCGGGCTACCTAGTAAACACAGGAAACTTTCTAAGAAGAAACATGGTGGTCGTCCGTGCTACGTACAGCACGAAAGTGTTTACTTAATTTAAAAAGCCTGGATGATAATACATTTCGTGGCTGACATGGATTGATGTAAAAATACACCATGAACTTATCGGACACAAATAGATCACAACACATTACCATTTGATCATTCGATGTTTTAAGCTAGCTCGGTAAGCTAATTTGAGCATTTTACAGAACCAGATAGTCACATGCTACTGTAGGTGTAGAATGAAATTGTTGCCCCAATTTCTAATAAGACACATGCCATTATAAACGAGACATTTGGGAGCTTTGAAAGTATTTGAGTGACTTATTAAATAGATGGGAATAACACATAGTCTACCAAGCTAGTGGCTAGCCAACCTGTCGTCAATAACAGAGCTAAGTATCCAGCCTTGTATTATATGCCTGCCCCAAATTCTAATACGATCCATGTCATTAAAAACGAGACATTTGGGAGGTTTGAAAGTCTGCTTACTAAATAGATGGGAATGACACCTAGTCTACCGAGCTAGCGGCTAGCCAACCTATCGTCAATTACACAGAGCTAGGTATCCAGCCGTGTATTAGTTATGGGTAAACAGCTAGCTTGCTAACACCGAACATGCCATGTTGACAACAATCATAAATATAACCATTTAACAAGCCCCAAATTGCTCAACATTTCGCTGGTTGATCAAGGAGGGCTAAGTGGTTGAAAACGAGGCATTTTTGAACTGTGTAAGTGAAAACACGATTTATTAGGAAACATATTTGTGGCTGTGGTGATCACACGCATTCACTGCTACGACGGCTCGGAGTTGCCGCTTCACCTACAAAGGGGCGTGTCGCGTGTACGTTCTGAAAGACAGCTATGACGTTACACAGAAGTGTGTGGGAATTGGTTGTTCCACCATCCTGTTGCATGCCGTTGAGTGCCAAGGCATTTTGATAGACAACCGTTTGTCCCGCCCACACTCTCTCCGAGCTCACCCAGACCCCTGTACAGCTTTTTGCTGTACGGGTCTGGTTCTCCAGGCTAGGCATGTGCAGCTGTAATGCCTCTTTTCCACTGCCATTTTCTGGTAGGCCTACAGCTCGACACAGCCCGACTTGGCCGCCACTTTTGGCTTTTCGAATAGGCACGACACAGTTCAATCGTAAAGCAAAAAGTGGTGGCCGAGTTGCGCTCTGTTGAGCTCTAGCCCAACCAGAAAACCGGCAGTGGAAAAGAGGCATAAGGGGGTCAATAGGTCAGTGTCCATCCAACAGTATACCGTCCATACAGTGTCTTAGTCCGTCTTTATATGTGATTAGCGAATCAGGGCATGTGCAGCTCTAAGGGGGCCAATAGGTCATGTTTCCTTAGGTGCCTGTGTCCATTGCACAATGAATTCAAGCCAGCTGGCTGAAATAAATATACACTATATATAGCTGACTGAGGCAGTGTCACTCAGCATGTGTAAGAGCCTACTGCATATCAGAATGACACTGCATTATGCACAAGTCACTACGCTTTCAAGGAAGGCCTCTCTGTGTCTCAGTGCCCATCTGACTTTCCCCGTTACCTCAAGTGTGAGTAGGCAAAACATGGAAATTCGTGTTCAGCAAAAATGTAAATTCAATTGTAATGATGCACAGAGAGAGTCTTTTTAAATGGCCTGAGAACAAACCTGAGAAACACAATGGGCTTTTTGCAGAAGCTGATTTCAGAAAAGAGCACTCCAGGGCAAACTACATTGCAATCATCAAATGGGAAAGGGGTTCAGATTAATGCGAGGTAGGCTACATTTAATGGCCCTCTTTCATCTATGGCACCTTTGGGAAACTTTATTTTGTCTGGGAGTTTAAGGGCCTAACAAGCTGTTATGGAGCGCCTGTTATTCAGAAGTGATTCACCAAAGGGTCGCCTTAAAAATAAGGTGTGGGTAACAAGACCGGACCATCTATGAAAATAGTGTCGATGATTCATTGAGATAGGGTTTTCTAGTCTAGAAATCTAAACGGCGGGCGCAAACTGAATTTTGTGGTAGGGGTTTAGCTCACTAGGCTAAGGGTTTTCACACTGAAGACTGAAACCACAAGTGACTGTTGTCAGGCTATGTTTTGTGCTTATACTGTAGTGGTTACACAACATATACTTACTGTATTTTCCTTTAATAAATCTAATTCACCTACAGAAAGTAGAAAAATAAGCAGAGGTGTCAAAGGTAAAAGTAAAAAAAAAAAGAAACACAAGTAACAAAAGTTCCAACACAAGTAACTTATCTGAGTAACCAGTATACCTGTGTATTTGTCTTATGATCAGATAACTGGATCAAGTATTTGGTGGGTCCTTGTTAGGTTTTCAGTGTTTTTCAATAACGACACAGTCTATCTATCTCATTAGGTACAATGGAGTAAATAGTGTAACAGCCAGGAAAGCTGGCAGGGGGGGGACAACGGGGTCACTTGTTCAGCACTTGCCCAGAATTGGATGCACATTACATTGAATAGATTGGGTTTGAGATGGCCTTGTGATGTCTTTGTCCCGGGCCCAGCCAAAGCTGTCAGCAGCTACTAGCCATGTGCTAGTGTGTGTAATTACATCACCAATGTGCTTTTACTTTTACTTTTGACACCTCTGAAAATTAAATATATAAAACAGCCAAGTTTCCACATTTTAAGACTTTAACTTGTGGCATAGGTATAAATTATAAATACAACTGAAATGTAACTGTATTTCAACCTCTCGAACCTTCGTATGCCTCAAGAGTACCTTAAAGTACTTTGATGTGAGGATTCAGAGACATTTCTCTCTCTCTCTCTCTCTCTCTCTCTCTCTCTCTCTCTCTCTCTCTCTCTCTCTCTCTCTCCAACCTCTTGACTCATGGCTCTTTAATCTTTAACCTCTTGGCTAATTAATGAAATCACGTGGAGCAGAACATGGCTGGATGGCATAACCTGCTGGACATTTGCCCTGGGCTGCCCTGAGCAAAACCCACATAGGTGGCCCAGTAAGAGGCCAAGATTAAAGTCAAGAGCCCTGGCTGAACTCACCACTACATAGGTGGCCCAGTAAGAGGCCAAGATTAAAGTCAAGAGCCCTGGATGAACTCACCACTACATAGGTGGCCTAGTAAGAGGCCAAGATTAAAGTCAAGAGCCCTGGATGAATTCACCACTACACACTCCCAGTAGTCTCTTGTTAGGAGACAAGACCTTCATGACCAGGTGAAGCAGGATAACCTGCTGGTGTTTCCAAGCAGTCAGTACACTGTACCTCTGTGTGTGTGTGTGTGTGTGTGTGTGTGTGTGTGTGTGTGTGTGTGTGTGTGTGTGTGTGTGTGTGTGTGTGTGTGTGTGTGTGGGGGGGGGTGTGGGGGTGTGTGTGTGTGTGTGTGTGTGTGTGTGTGTGTGTGTGTGTGTGTGTGTGTGTGTGTGTGTGTGTGTGTGTGTGTGTGTGTGTCTGTCTGTCTGTCTGTCTGTCTCTCTGTCTGTCTGTCTGCGTGCATGTGTGTGTGTGATGTACACACTGTAAAAGATTTCAAACTGAAATTTACAGCTAATTGATGGGGAATAATTGCCAGCAAATTGTTTTAAATTTACAGCAAATTGCAGAAAAAAAGTAGTTGCCAGCAAGTCGTTTAAAATTACAACACTATTCCGTTTTCAAAACTACTCTGACCATGGCACATGTCCTGCCCCCTCATCTGCCCGCCTCCTCCCACCTCCACCCCCGCTGCCCGCCTCCATGTCTGAGATGCCTTCAACAATCGTCCCCATCCTCCACCATGAATGAGATAGCATGGTACCATAATGCGACTCTGCTCTAAGCATATACTTCTACAAATTCAGCCTTGCATGGGTGAGCCACATTTAATAAATCACTTAGCATAGTGTTGTCACAGTGATAGTGATAGTGTCCTCAAGAGGACTTTCATTTGTCAAGTCATCTCAAAGGGGAATTCAAAAACAGTCACAATAAGGGCTGTATGGAAATGCATTAGTCAAACCAATCAAGTGGTCTAAATTTAATATTATGCAAAAACACACCATAAAACATGCTATGCTACAAGATGGCTGTCAAAAGATGAAACAACCCAACCAGTTAACCTGTCAGGCAGCCAACCAGTTAACCGGCCAGGTAGCTAACTGGCCTTGACAGACTGGCTGGTTGACTGGCCAGCTGCCTGTCCGATTGACTGGCTGCCTGGCTAAACCAGCCAGGCAGCCAGTCAACCGGACAGGCAGCCGGCCAGTCAACAAGCAAGGCAGCAAGCCAGTCACCTGACCAGGCGGACAGGCTGTCAGTCAACCTGCCAGGCAGCTAGCTGGTCAACTGGCACTATGCTGTCAGCCATCTTGTCAACAAACCAACCACTCATCTAGTCGGCTAATCAATTGATTGCCAGTACCAGTGAGCGCCAGTGAGTCAGGCGCTATGCTGTGCCATTCAGACAAGCAACCAAAAAAGTGGGACAGTCCAGGTTTATATAGTGGGGCAAGTTAACCATGTGACCAGAGTAATCAGGCATTGGGCAGGTGCTGGCAATCATTGAATCACGGCATGAAAGTGATTAGTAATAAAGTGAGGCAAGGCACTAATTGACAGATTGGTTAGGTATAGAGTGTGACAACAGAGTAACAAGAGAGATTTGTATCAAAAAGCTAACAAGTTCCTAGAATGTTCCAATCATTGATGCTCCTGCCCTTCTAAGATAGTGTTTAAAAATGTATAAGGACAGATTCTTAAATGGATTGGTTTTGGCCCATGTTTAATGCACATATCAAAACTTCAGTTCCAAAAAGTTTTCATTCTGATCCATGTTTATAAGTAAACATTCCATATATATGTCTACACAGTGGTTGGACAAAATAACTGAAACACCTGTCCTTTTAATGTGTGGGAAGTTTCATGGCTCAAGTGGGCCAGCCTGTTGGCCAATCTTCATTAATTGCACATTGCACCAGTAAGGTGAAGTTGAGTTGAATTGCTGGTGAAAAGTTACCACCTAATTGTTGTAAAATTACGACAAATTTGCTGGCAAAAAAGTTGCCAGCTCATTGTTGTGAAATTAAAGCAAATTGCTGGTGAAAAGTTGCCAGCTAATTGAATTAAAATTAAAGCAAATTGCTGGCAATAAAAAGTTGCCAGCTAATTGTCTACACGGTGGTTGGACAAAATAACTGAAACACCTGTCCTTTTGATGTGTGAGAAGTTTCATGGCTCAAGTGGGCCAGGCTGTTGGCCAATCTTCATTAATTGCACATTGCACCAGTAAGGTGAAGTTGAGTTGAATTGCTGGTGAAAAGTTACCAGCTAATTGTTGTAAAATTAAAACAAATTGCTGGCAAAAAAGTTTCCAGCTCATTGTTGTGAAATTAAAACAAATTGCTGGTGAAAAGTTGCCAGCTAATTGAAGTAAAATTAAAGCAAATTGCTGGCAATAAAAAGTTGCCAGCTAATTGTTGGAAAATTACAACAAATTGCTAGCAACAAGTTGCCAGCTAATTGTTGCGTTCTTCCAATGCAAACACTGGAAACTTCACAACATACAGCCTTTGAAAATAATAGTCCTGGGCCTCTGCGTCCATTCCTTCTCATGGGATTTTGAGATATATTCTGTTGCCGAAGCCATCAAAAAGCCAAATTGAACCACAGGGGGGCTGCCACACCTGAGCATCGTTTATGCTCTCTGACATGCCCATCGTTTGTATAAATGGACAAACCATCATTGGCCTCTCCCATGCCCTTTTAGCAGAGAGAAGCCCGTTTTGAATTGCACTGAGCTGAAATTAGCGCACCTGGACGTCATTTACAATCAGCTGGCTCATGACCAAAGAAGGTAGATCGGATAAGCAGTATCACTGAATGGAAAATGCATTGGCCACAGCATAGTAGTTGGGGGCAGTCGTGGCTCAGTGGTTAGAGCACTGGGTTGGCAACCCTAGGGTTCCCGGTTCAATGCCCGACCGGACCGCAGCTGAAGTGCCCTTGAGCAAGGCACCTAACCCCCGGGCGCCACTCAGCAGGCAGCCCACTGCTCATTCTAGTGTGTGTACTTCAATGTGATTCACTAGCCCAAATGGGATAAATGCAGAGAAAGAATTTCCCCTAGGGGACTAATATAGAACTAATACATTTATGCTTAATGACATGGTACTCCACAAATTTGGTCGAAAGAGGATATCCGGTTGTCAGTGCTCAGTTTGTGGCCAAATTTACTGCAGCTGTCGGTCAGCATTAATTGTGGGGGATAATTAAGGACAGGTGACAAACATTCACTATTATATCCTATGACCTGTTGCACACTTTACCATGCTTCCAATTTGACCATGGAAGAAGAAAATTGGACTCCCCTTGCTATGATTCCGTATACGCTCCGATGATGTCTGTAAACCCTCCTATCTCTACCTCCTTGCTCTCAGGACCAGGTGTGTGCGATTGAAGAGTTCAAATCAGTTCAAATCCTCTCCACCTCTATCAGGCCTGTATGCATGTTTTAAAAGCATCCAATCAGAATGTGACCTGAGCTCCATAATTTCTGCATGTGGCTTTGCATACATTTGCATTAGGACAGCAGCCCTGACAAAACAGATCTTTACAACAGTATGTTGTAAAAGTACTATGTGTTGCTGTACATTTACAATTGTGAATTGTACTCTATATGATATCCCACAATGCATTGCACATTACAGCAGTGAATAGTAAACTGGTATATACATCTTCTTGATGTAGAATTCTAATGTGAAATCACAACAATCTTTTACAGTGCAGTATCATTTCCTCAAATACCTTTCACACTCCTTTCAGCCAAAGTCACACATACTTCCCTAGTTCCTCTGACTTATCATGCATGTGAGAGTAGGCTACCATTTGATGGCAGTTTTTATTTTAATTTACATGAAGTTTTTTGCATCCTCTGTGAACACGCACGCACACACACACATTCTACTGCCAAACTACCCCTAACAGCAATTACACACCTGTCATATGTCTCAGTGAAAATTGAGCCTTTGTTCCTACAAATGCACTGGATTCATTTCACTGGCGAGAACGGCGAGTTTAGAACCATTAATGCTCCCAGAAGCTGAGGGTTTAATGCCATTAGTGACAGACCAAGGGCTTAATCATCCCTCTGTTTGGTATTGATTTGCCATTAGGTGGTTACTATTTAAAGCCAACATTGTATGGGGCTCTGAGAGCTGCCAAACATTGCCTCTTACAGTAATCGAGGGAGCAGAATGAATGACCTTGAGCGTAGTGGTGCAATCATATACAGCAGTGGATTCAATGCTCTCCCCTTCAGGAGGGCTACTGAATCACAGTGACAAAAACAAAACCTCAAGCAATTGGGGAAAGGCATGGAGAGCAGCAAAGTGGGCAGGCCTTTGAGTTCTTTGACATGAATGTATTATGTTGGTTTCATTCTGTACTACACATTTATTATAGCTGACAATGCGGAACAAAACAACTTAGTCTGATAATTGTTTTAACTGCACACTCATACAAAATGGCCATGACAGTGCAATTAAAGCAGTTGGTTTGTTTTTTCCTTTCTTGTCTGCCTTAGATAACACACAGCCAGTTGGCAGGCAGGCTAAATCGAAAACAAACTAAGAACTCAGACACAAGTGCAGATGTTTTTTGCGGGAACCAGTCTAAGCCCTAAATTATAAATTTAACAATTCATTTCAAGAATTTCCCTAGTCTTTTAAGATGGCTGATGATGTATGACTCCTGTTTGTTATGGTTATGAATGAGAGTAGACGAAGTGGTGCAACGCGTTCAATTCAACTAAAATAAAGAAGCAACTGGGTGCTCATTCTTCAAAAATATATGAAATAAAGAGAAGAGGACAGCACTCCAAGTTTTTTACTTTATTGCCCCTCAGACGCTTCGGTGCCCCACAATGAAGAAGGTTAAGACCGAAACATCTGACGGGCAATAAAGTAAAAAATTTGGAGTGCTGGCCTGTTCTCTTTATTTTGTATGAATGAGAGTAGGTCACCCTTTATTTCTTGGCTTCACTTGATTTTGTGTCTAGAGCAGTGGTGCTCAACCTTTTTTGAATAATTGCCCTCTGGACTTTATCACAGGCCTCTCAACGGCCCCTTGACCTCATCGTAAGCCTGTCAAAGCCCCCCTTAGTATTAAAAAACAAAATGGACTAATGCCCTCCAATGGGGTACCTAAGTCTCTGCCCCTTCCGGGCAGCTCATGGGGCTGTGATTGATAGCAAAACATTTTGACTGGTCTGTAATGGACTGATCAAACCTATTTTCCGATCCACCTCGCATTCCCCCCTCGATCACACATATGCTGTACCTCAGAATTAATGATAGTGTGACTGTCGATTTCACTTGTCAAACGATTTGTGAATTGTGTGCGTGCAAAACTATGTAATTATTTGGACTACACAACAGAAGTTACATGCCTGACGTGCAGCCACTTCAGCCACGGTGCAGCTTATACTTTCTTTTTCCCCCAGGATGTCTTCACTGTTGCTAGACATAACTGTATCGTAATGACACATACATTATTGCTGCACTGTATTGCAAGAGGAGTGCACTGTCGTGTTTTAGCGCCAGACACATAAGTTGTTTGGGGAAAATATATTGTCTTGTCACGTGTTTGAAACTTTCAATTTATGTCTGACCATGCAAACCTATTGAAAGAAATGTAAATGCAAACATGCACACATACACCACACCCACACACACACACACACACACACACACACACACACACACACACACACACACACACACACACACACACACACACACACACACACACACACACACACACACACACACATGGAAGCTCTCCGTAAGTCAACTTCTGACAAGTGCCTTCCCAACATAGCCACATTTGATTAGGGCTGGTGCCACGTTGTGGTCATCAAAGGAAGCCAGGCAGGCAGGATGCAGTGTGTGTCCAAACTAATCCCATGCAACAGCGTATGGCGCAACCATTTGTGCCTAATGACTGAGACTTATGAAAGATAAGCCGTACTTCCCTTCACCATGCAGAGAGTTGAAGTTTATGACTGCTAATGGCATGTCTGGGGGTGATTAAAACCTGCTTAGTGTAATTATTGATAGTTTGGACAGGGAGCTGTTTGAAGGTCAATAGATGAGACATGGGGAAAGGGCCGGGGGGGGCTGGGGGGGTGTTGAGGAAGCTCGGTGTGATTTCCGCCATCTGCATGCTGATTATTTGACCTCTTTGTGACCAAATAACGTCATATTGGCTACGTTTACATGACACATTTAATTCTGAATGAACTCACTTTAATTCTGAATAAAACTTGATTCCACTTTGAAAACGTCATGTAAACACGGAATTAAATGAAAGATCATAGTAAACTCAATAGAACTATCTAATTTGAAATTGGTTTGATTAATTCGGAATTAAAAATGCCATGTAAACATAGTAATGGTCTCAATCATGTCTCTGTCCTGGTTTGGCATGGTGGTGTTGTTAATGACATGGTGATGTTAACTGTCATTGTCATGGAATAGTAATGGGAGAGGAGGCCATGTCAGATTTGGCTGAAAAATACATCAAGGACATTCACACACTTCCCAATCAAAAAAAAGCATGAGATATCGTGGTCATTTAAATAAAATGCTAGCTGCTTCTCTCTTGAAGTATATTGGCTTTTTTCTCTTTCTTTTCATGAAGGTTTTTCATAAAATGTTAAGGCCACACAATATTATAACTGAAGTGTTTTTTTTTGGTGGTCAGCATATAAAAGACCACGATATGGGGCTTATTCAGTTCACATGACAGGAATTGCCACACCAAGCCTCTTCCACAGACAATGAAACACACTGAAGGACACAACATAACATTTATTCCCTCCTTGCTTCCCTTATCCAATTCTCTCCGAGGGTGAAGTATGTGGCCTGCTTGCAAAATCTGTTTTAAGAGCTCCACTACCTGCTCAGAGGTACTGAGAATGAATGACTCAGCTATTTAAAATATCTTTTGGGCACAGGCATGGCTGGGTTGGATGGGTCCAACGAGTCTGGAGCGCTGATTCGGACCTCAATCTGTCATAATTTAGTCAACACACCAGTCAACCAAGTGCTGATGAATGGCTATTTAATGGCTCTCGATCAGGAGTCTCAGCCTTTATCTTTTCCCCTTGGAGGGGAAGGGAAAGAGGGTGGGCGAGGGTGCCGAGTCTGTGGCTGAATCCCCATTGGCTGGATCCTCTCACTAATACTGTTTTCAGGCCATCCAGAAGGGTGTCGGTGCCAGTGCACGTTCGGCACTAAAGTGCTTACCCAGAGATTCTTTAAGTATATAGAGATATGCCAGTGTAATAGGTTGCTATGGGCACCTAACACGATCAGGTTCCGGTCTGCCTAAAGGGCCGTGTCATAATAGTCCTAGCATTGAATAGAACAGTCCTTAGGTCTGCCTAAAAGGGGATTCCCCCCCCCCCCTCCCCCTTGCTATAATAGAACCCGGAAACAATAGGCCAATGGAACCTCTCTCTCTCTACTCTCTCTGGCTTACCTGTGAAACATCCACGTTCATACCGGGCTCTGAAGTTTTCTGCATGTGACTGTGTGTTAACCGGATGAACCTGTTGACATCCACTTTGCTGTCAGGATTTGTGAGGAAAAAACAACCACACGGGCTGGTTCGCAATCGGGTGTGTGAACGGGTACCGGCACGGTTCTCAGTCGACCCGTACGCACCATAAGTGAGGCCGGTACATGATCCTGATAGACCTGACCAAATATAGTCTTCAATCTTCCAGATCCCGGGATTCCTGCTAACAGGGAAGTCCATGATGCCTCCCATCGGGTTAGGGACACGTAGCTCAGTGGGCTGTCACAGGGAATTTGACCCTCCTATCACAAATTGAATGCTTTTCATTATGTACAATAAAAGTAGACTTTATAAAGGCTTCCCTTCTAGCAAAAAAAACACCAGGTGACTCATTAGATTTGAATTGGCCAGCACACTTGGGAGGGGGGCAAAATGATGAAACAGACTCAATGTGTTTGCAATTGATTTTTTTTAGTGTGTTAACACTTTAGCCTTGCCAAATCAGCTCATTCTTGACAGAAAAAGGAGTAATGATGATCAGATATAGCACTGGTCAGGGATGGGCAAAGATACAGTTACATGTATTTTCAATACAAATACAAAATACCCAGCAAAAAATGTTACAAATAAGATACAAAATACATAACTGTAACAGTATCTAATATCGAAATACAATATTTGGTATTTTCAACACAACAAAATACACAGCAAATACAACAAAAACCATTGTGTAAAAAACTAACAATTTGACTTGCACAATGAAATTAATTGAACAATTAAATTCTGAGAAATTAAATGATGATTAGAAAACAAACAAAAGCTCAAACAAGAAAGAAAGAGGCCCTGCTGTAGGCCAAGTAAGTATGTATGCCCTTTATCATCCCAGTGGGGAAATTCCTGTGTTTCAGTGGTATCATACATGCGTACAACTTGTGCAAAAATACTGATGATGACATACAAACACAAGACCAAAAAGTTGAATAATACTATATAAGGGAGATGTACTGTAGGCTGTGTCATCATAAGTAATTTTTCAGCTTCGCATTCCAATGTTGGCAATGGGGCCGGTTTATGAGGCCTGCAAATGAGAACATCTCTCAACTGGTCACCATTCAATCTTGACTTAATTTGTCTGAATCAACATGTCAGTGCCATAAGAATAGCAATCATTTTTGTGACAAAGTAGAGGTACAAGTGGTTTAAAAAAAAAAAGTGCACTATGGATGGTGGCCAGAGTAGGTCTTGCAACTATACTGCTCATTGAAACTGTGCTCCCTATAGCATGGTGGCCGGAGTGGGTATTGCAACTATACTGGTTGGCTCTATGAGTGCATTCCAATATGCGACCTTGCTTCCTCCACTTGAGCTTGTGGCCTCGCCCAGCCTCCTGGCCCATCCTCCGTGGAGAAAAAAAATAAGTTTCCC
The DNA here is from genome assembly GCF_034702125.1 of Engraulis encrasicolus. Lineage (NCBI taxonomy): Eukaryota > Metazoa > Chordata > Actinopteri > Clupeiformes > Engraulidae > Engraulis > Engraulis encrasicolus. The sequence continues at coordinate 42,573,128 of NC_085868.1, forward strand.
AGCCACAACAACTTTTCGGGGACTGTTTTTCATTCACCATCCCAATTGCAAATGAGAAAAAGGCTCTACAATTGCGCTTTTTTGAGATATTTAAATATAATGCTGTTGTCAGTGATGTCATCCCGATATATTACTTCCTGATACGAGGCCACAAGCAGAAGTGGAGGAAGCAAAGTTGCATATTGGAACGCACTTTGGCTACAGCTAGTTTTAAAACAATATGCACAGGTAAAATCTCAATTTTTCACAAAAGGCCCTAAATTGAAAACAAGTTTGAATGACATGGGGAAAACATTTACACGTCATTGAGGAATGAATTAAATGATTAGCCAATCACCTTGAACCAAATTGAACTTCCTGTGCAGTCAAGATTTAAGAAATCCAAGCATGTGCCTCCAATTCAGCTAGGGGCATTCATATACTTTTTAACCTACAGCACCATCATGTGTTCATATTGTGTAATAATATTCTTTAGAACAAAGTATTTGTATTTGTAGTTTTGTGAAATACACAAAATACTGGAGGAAAGTATTTTGATACAAAATACAAATACATGTAATTCACTTATATGAAATAAAAATACAAAATAATATTTTGTATTTCAAAATGTATTTCAATTAGATGTAATAGCAATACTGCCCATCCCTGGCACTGGTTAACCTTTTACATGGGCGGGGGTGCTCGCGATACTTGTCGAAGCAGCCCATATGGGTTCACACAATGATTGCACTTCATCAAAGGACACAAGCAGGGCCACCGATAGACATAAGCAGAGTAGGCAGAGTGCTTAGGGCACCAACCAGTACTTGGGGCACCAAAACACTTTGCCCCAAAATTGGGGCCTCTTAACACATTGACTCCCGAGCCACGTAAAAATACGTTTTTGCCTCCCATGTGTTGGCTCCCAAAGCGTAAAATTACGTTTGTACGTTTTTTTATGGATTCTGAAGCTACACAATCTAATGCACATTCTGTGTGATTTTCGTAATAATGTGATGAACAGAACTGACATAGATCATGAAAACACCTACAAAGTCAAAACCCCTACAAAGTCAGGATCTGGATATTTCATCATCTGTGCATTTTATTAAACACATTTGAGTTTTATTATAGCGAATCAAACCACTTCCTGATCACGTCTCAAGTTACTTCCTAGAGAATCAAAACATGTCCTGTCAGTTTCTTGCTAGCTGGCCTATTCCTAAACATATGATGGGAGGATAAGGAGTTTTGCTGTCATCAAGATGGGTGTAAAATGGAAGGTTGTAATGAAAAACAGCTTGCAACACAGCAGGAAGTAACCTAATTTTGGATGAGTACTTTGGCACGTCTACTTTCATCTACAGGACGAAAACTGCCAGTCAAGTGACATTAGCTAGCTAGCACTTCAGATGATGTGGCTCTGAACAATAGTCGAAATAGTTCACTTGGAAGTTATTGGAGTTGTTCTTTGGGCGTGAAAATGCATTCAGACCCTCAATTTAAACTCGAAGAGTCAAAGAGCGCACCCGTGACAAAAAAGGCCTTTTCTATGTCGAATGGGGAAAAAATGCTATTTCTACCTAAACCAATGCTGGCTTAGAGTTGAATAACTCCGGAATCCGTAAAAACATACAGAAACCTGAGAATTTGGGCTTTCGAACAAGCCCTGACATGTGTCTGTAGGTTTAAGACAAAATATTCGGTGGCTGTTCAAAAAATGCTGAAATTGGCTGGGAGTCTACAGCTAAAATTCCAAAAAATGCCTGGTATTGAATGTGTTAAATTGAGATTGACTAAAAAACTTTAAAAATATATATTAAATTACATTATAAAACATATTATTTCACAGAGCTCAAATGACAACGTTTTCCAGCACCAAGTAAACATAATAAACGTAAGCTTAAACCTACATCTTAAGTTTAGCTGTGCAATGCATTTGTTATAGCTTATTATTATTATTATTATTATTATTATATATTTTTTATTTTATTTTAATTATTTAATTATTGGGGGGGGCTCCTGACCAGTTATGCCTATACGGCCTACAAAACCTCAGCAGCAGCCATGGACTCAAGGGAGAGAGCGAGAGGGAGGAGGAGAAAACAATCTTTGCAGGGGAGTGGAGACTTTGCAGTCACCAGTTCAAAGCCGGTGGAAGCCATGTTGCGTTTGAAGAATGAACTGCTTGGCCATCCACAAGTAAAATGGAGGATTAACACAAAGACACATGGGGAGGGACAGCGGTGCGGGAAGTCTTTGCTTGGCAAGAGGGGTGATGATGATGAAGGAGGAAGGGGGATCCCCCTCAGGGCAGCACCCTGCAGTAAGATAGATGTGGAGAGGAATGAACAGGGAAGGCGAGAGGGAAAGATACCTCAGGCTATTGGGGTTGGCAGGTGTTCCACTCCTCTGATGCATGTTCGTAAAACAACATTCTGAAAACTCAACGGGAGTTCCCTCAACAAGCCACTGGAATGGTAAACAATGACTGTGCCGGCCCCTGGAGGGCTCTATCTCCTCTCTACAGGGATGCACTTGAAACAAAGATGGACAAGCTGTACGAGCTGTGCTGGCTAGCCGTGCTGCCATTGGGGGACTCTGCAAACAACAAGGCTTGGAGGTACAGGAGTCTGTGGCCAAACTGCTGCGATGTGGTTGAGAGGGCCCTTGATGTGCCGCTGATCTAAATGAGGTGTGACATCTGCGTTAACCTTGTTGCCAACTACACCCTGACAGGGCAAGGGGGTTGTAATTGGAGGTCACTCAGCAAGGCAAGATGTCTCCAACTGTAACACACTGAAGATTCTGTCAGCTTAGAAGTAGGTGCAATGCAAGCTAACTGCATAAAAAGGATGTTGTATGAGTGATGATAGGAATGATCCAGCAGAAATGACAACAAACAGTTAGAGGGATATCAGAGAGAATTTTCTCTGTGACCTAGGCATGAGTGGTTGTTTGAGTGTCTGTTTGAAGAGGGAGAGAAAGACAATGGCTACCTCTCAATGTCAAGTACTCTAGCCTTGCTAGGACGTGAAATTCCTGGTGATTGGATACTCTGCGGAGTTCACCAAAGAGTATCCAATCACTGGGCGTTTCATGTCCTAGCACGGCTATAACACTGGGCATTGAGATAGACCCATTGTGCCTGTGTGTGGGTGAGTCTGAGCTTGTCAAAGTGTGTGCTGCGTGTGTGTGTGTGTGTGTGTGTGTGTGTGTGTGTGTGTGTGTGTGTGTGTGTGTGTGTGTGTGTGTGTGTGTGTGTGTGTGTGTGTGTGTGTGTGTGTGTGTGTGTGTGTGTGTGTGTGTGTGTGCATGCATTATGCATGTGTGTGTGTGTGAGTACTGGACATTTCACTGTCAGGTATATACTGTCAGTGTGGGAATGAGCTTCTCTCCTGGTCAGTCACTGGAAGAGTTGCTAATAGGCACGGAAATAAGCAGACACCAGCAAAGAGGCTTGAGACAAGAGGGCTTACTCACGTCATAACACCGTAGTACGAAATTCTTCTTCTTCTACGGTCAGTATTGGAAGCATCAGGGAGGAAACTTCTGCGAGGGTCGGAGTGTGGAACAGGTCCTAGGACAGCGTGAATGTTTGTCAGCTGTCCTTAATTACCCCCAGCAATTACTGCTGACCAACAGCTGCCGTTAATTTGGCCACAAATTATCCATCATGGTGTCGCCCCCACTGACCATGCGCAAGGGAGTACGGCAGTTGTATCCATCGCACCCACTGACCAATGACCATGCGCAAGGGAGTTAATTTTGCATCCACTCGTGTCCTCAGGCAACGCCCCCGTACTACACCGTGGCCAATGCATTTCCCCCGGAGAGATTGTTCTTCTGTTGAGTTTCTTTGGACACCAGTGAGCAGAACAATGGCGAGCCTCTTGATAACCTCTATTGGAAAGGTGAAGATTCACCAAGAGACGAGCCTGCAACACCACACATCTGTCTGCAATCACATGGACGGGAAAGTCCCCAAGCCTATCTTCTCCACTCTTCTCTATTGCTTACAAAGTCTTCCACATTTCATGTGAAGAGGTAGCAGGCAAGGAAGAGAGTCACCGGAGCATGTTCAGCTGTGGAAAAATTACTGTTTTATTGGGCAAGTGCCAAGACTAACGTTTCAATGACTCTGAAGAAGACATGACAATGTCAAAACGTTAGTCTTGGCAAATAGGATGCGAATAGGTGAATAGGATGCGGAGCGGCTATGGCTAAAAGGGCGATGGTGATATGTTGTATTTGAGAACGGGGTAAAATTCGTGGAAGTTGCTGAATTTGTAAGCTGGCTAAAGCACTTTGAGTGAGGCCTGTATACAGTATAATAACATAAGAGGTGAGGGGTGGAGGGTTTAGTTGCTGCTGCTACCACTGCAAGTGAGACAGGAACTGTCAAATGTTCCGTGGAAGGGAACTTACATTTGCAGCAATTAGCGGTTCATGTTCTTCCTTTGATTTGTATGCAGAGCAGCGAAGCAGAGACGGGGAGCTGACAGCACAATTTATTTCCTGCTTCTCTTCCTGTGTTGGTACTTCATTTTTCAATTGCAAACAGTGGCAGTGGCACATTGAAAGTATCCTGACTCTCGCCATGTGAATTAATTCTGCCTTGCTCCACGAACATCATGCGTAGGTCTCCAAAGGTGTGGTTTTATTTTAAAAAACAAAAAAAAACATGCATGTGATTGGGGAAACACTTATCTGACATTTTTGAGATGCTACTTGTAACTTCTCACAGATTCGAAAAATGCAGTTCAAATTGCAAAATCAATGTTGAGGATGAGGGAGTCCATGCTAGCGGCCATTGTTGTCTGAAACACCTATTACGTTTCACTTATTTTCCCTTCTCCGCTATACTGTAAACTTCTTCTGCACTACTCTCAACTACATCACATTCTCTGGAAATCCTGTGATTCCTACTGGTTTGGCTGCATGGTGGTTCAGGAGCAGGGCGAATCCGAAGGTCCTCCAGACCTGCATGTAAACTCACGAAGCTGAAATGCTGTAGGCCTATGATGGTCTAGTGAGGGTGAGGCTTACCCTGATTTAGATGAGCACATAAAAATCAGGGAAGAGCAGAGGGAGACAGAGGGTATGCTCAGAGACGATCTAACAACAATATCTCTGGTATACTTGACTTGCGGCTTATTGGCAGCATTCACTTTTCGAGGATTTCCTCTCTCGATAAACCTTGTAGATGAACCGTGTGATTGTTGCACACAGCTGTGGTCAATTTGCTACCACCCGATTTGAAATGAAGAACTTTCTAATCAGGCTCTGCGATTAAGTGCAGTGCTGGCTGTCTTTGTTTCAATTGCCTGCTCAGCTTTGCCACAAGACTGGAGACCAATGTAGCATGCCTGCTAATCTTCTCATTGCCAGCTTGGCAGGGCTGGTCTGGGGGAGAAATAGGGCCCAGGCACTTTTGGATTAAAGGGGCCGCCCCTCATAATTAGCAGCACAGAACTGACGCACCGGTGGGCCCCTATTTTCAGAAATGTTAATATATATATATTTTTTTAATCATTTCTGAAAATAGGGGCCCACGAGGGTGCAGGGCCCACCGGGAAATGCCTGATATGCCAGATGGCCAGTCCAGCCCTGCTGCTTGGGAAGTTTTCAAGTGATGCTCCTTCTTTCCTTCCACTTTTTTGTTTCCATTTATCCTAACTCTTATGAATGCGGGCCCGTCTTGCTCCACAAAGACATGTTTTTTTTTGTTCTTTTTGATTTTTAATTATGATGTGATTGGAGAAACCACTTGTCTGACAATTTTGAATGACATGGTACTTTGTACTCATAGATTCAGCAATGCAATTGGAACTGTAGAATTGATTTCAATGAGTGAGTCCATGTGAGCCGCCGTTGTTATCTGAAAACAACATGACTCTTGCCTCTTTTCCACTGCCGGTTTTCTGGTAGGCCTACTGCTCGACACAGCTTGGGCCGCCACTTTTTGTATTTTTCGATTGAGCACGACACAGCTCAATCGAAGACCAAAAAGTGGTGGCCTATTCGTACGGTGTTAAGCAGTAGGCCTACCAGAATACCGGCAGTGGAAAAGAGGCATCTTTTCACTGTGCTGGAGTGCTGCTGACATTAGTAGGTCAACTATAAAAAAAAAACCCTTTTCATAATACTAGTGTTATGAACAGCTTCAGAAGGTCAGCCTAAATATTGTGCTTAGTTGCCCTTTGATTGCAAGGACCTGCCAACAGTTCCAGATTAATCGGGAATGCACTCATCCTTAGATCCCTTCATTTACAACCTGCTGTAAACCCATACGTCATTTCCTTTGCTAAAAATATAATGGTCTGATAACACGTTATATGAGGCCCAGAAATTGTGATGGACAAGACACTCTGTCAGCATTGCATTTCTCGCACGCTAGAAACCTCCACTACCTCTCTGCTCTCTCTGCATCAGAGTCCAGGGGAAATTTACAATAAAGCTTTTGGTTCACTATATTTAGCAAAGTAAAGACCACATTTATGCCTTGGGAAAGGCCGTGAGTCAAGTGCTAAAATGAGTGAGTCAAGTGCTAAAATGAGTGCCTTACGCTGGTCATTCATTTATAATGCATTGCAAACAATAAAAGGCATCACACATTTATTATTACAATATATCAAATGGTGGCAGTTATTCATTTTGATCACTACCTACTAGTGAATGGCTATCAAATATCTCCCTTGACACTGTTTTTAAGGACATATTTGCTAATGTAAGTAGGCCTACAGTCCCCTCCAAAAGTCTTGGAACAGAAAGGCAAATTGTTTTTTGTTGATCACTGAAGACCTTGAGTTGTCAGACTAAAAGATGAATATGAGAAAAGAGTTCAGAACGTCAGATTATATTTTCTGGTCAAATAAAGCGTGGTGTATGGAAAAAAAAACGAGTCCACTCACAAACTAAAATCTCCTCACTGTACTTACACACACACACAAAACCTTAATTAACTGTCCTCGCCACAGGCCATGTCTAAGGTAACAAACTACGTCTGTTCTGTTGTTATTATGGTCATTGCTGTTGCTGCCATCACTACACTTGGGCCCATAATCTGTGGTTTCCAGGCTATGTTTTATGGTGCTTGTGCATCCCACTGGGAACAGTTCCCTTTATGGCTCCTCCAGGGAAGCTGACAGGGGGGACAAACGGGTCTGCTGTCCCGGGCCCAGGGAGAGAGGGGCCCTAGAATTGTCTCCCCATTACATTGTATGTATTGAGAGGGGGGCCCTTTGAGATGTTTTTGTCCCGGGCCCAGTCAAACCTGTCAGCGGCCCTGGGCTCCTCCACCTCCACCCCCTGAGGAGAGACATGCTTTGTGTTATGTGGTGGCCTCAATGGTTGTTAGAGGAAGTCTACTATATGCCGTGCCTGAGGCTGGGGACAGAAGTGGCTTGCCTAATGATGCCGACTCCATTCCACTCCACAGGTGCCTTCAAGGAAGTGACCCAGCGGAGCTCGAGTTGGCGATAGAGAACTGCAGTGGGACCAAGAGTTCCTCCATACTGCTGGCTTCCACAGGCCACAGGGAATACAGGAGTTAGTTAACAATCTTGAACCTCTTTCAGCACAGGAGATGTCTGCATGTCTACGTACATGCAAGATATACATTTTATTCAAGCACACACACTTTTACTCTCTCTCTCTCTCTCTCTCTCTCTCTCTCTCTCTCTCTCTCTCTCTCTCTCTCTCTTTCTCTCTCTCTCTTTCTCTCTCTCTCTCTCTCTCTCTCTCAGCTCCTCCACCTCCACCCCGCGAGGAGAGACATGCTTTGTGTTATGTGGTGGCCTCAGTAGCTGTTAGAAGAAGTCTACTATGTGCCGTGCCAGTGGGGACAGAAGTGGCTTGCCTACTGATGCCCACTCCACTCCACAGGTGCCTTCAAGGAAGTGACCCAGCGGAACTCGAGTCGGTGATAGAGAACTGCAGTGGGACCAGGAGTCCCTCCATACCGCTGGCCTTCACTGGCCATAGGGAATAGTCCGACTAATTAACAATCTGGACTTTGAGCACTTGGGGTGGCTTCATTTTCATTCTTTTAACACACATTCTCCAGGGTTGAGATGACCCATTTTACTGTAATGATCACCTGAACCAACAAATATTCCACAGGAGACATCGACCACATTTGATGTGCAGATGCAGATTTTTTCAAGATTTTAAACATTTAAGATGCACACCTTTTTCCACCCATTTTACTGTATGACTGTGTATAACTGTGTTTTATAGAATTGTGCAGTAAAGTTGGCCTCTGGCTGCAAGAATTGACCTTCAACTTAAAATATGAACCCAAATAAGTGCAGCAGATAGGCTACATTACAGTAATCCACAAGCTGAAAGCATTAGCATGTATACTTTGATTAATTATGGATATCACCCTATACATAAACTGGTTGTATTTTGGAAAATAGATAAAAGTCCAATGACTTCTTATCTGAAATGCACAAACTTTATGAAGTTTCATCTTTCCTAACATGCATGTTTTGATCTCTGGGGCAACTTTTGTTTACATTAAAAAAAAATGAGCATAGGCCTACTCCAAATATTTTCCCAAAAGGTTGCATAACCTTTTGGATGTTTTTGGGAATAAATAAAAATGTTTCTTTGAAATGTAAACAAAAGTTGCCCCCATTAGAATAGCTCATATCTCGGAAAGGGCTGAGCCAAAAAATGCGGCGTCACCGGGTACTGACAAGTCAAGGGTGGCGTGAGCAATACAACAGCACATTGAAATTGGCAGGAGTTGCCCTTTAATGTTTATTATCTGCAGGTAAAAATAAAAGTGAATCAGATCCAGGTTATCTATGGTGACTACTACATATTCTACATGAACTTGTATTGAAATGGTCACAACTATGGATTGCACATTGCATTGCAAGGGAAATGTTGCAATGTCATTATGATGGAATGCGAAAAGTACTGCATGAGAATACAAAACAGTAGTGAGGGGAAACAAAGGATTGTGTGAAAACAACACTTTTGCATGGGAATGTAAGAAATTCAGGAATTATTCAAATGGCAGTAGTAAACCTCCACTTCTTACAATGAACAGCATCAATGGAAGGGAAATACAGTGAGCTTTGTCATCTGTAGGCTATGAATTGGCCTGAGTCAAAAGGAAGTAGCTGCACGGATGTGTATGTACCCCATGAATGTATTAATGCCCCATGAATGTATTAATGTGATTCCCTTGCCATTAAAAATAATTTTGTTTGGCATGCTGAGACGATGCAAAGCTATGCATGGCATTTGATTTGGATTAGTAGCTTCTGTCAGTTTGTTTCTCAATCCATTGATTATGTTAATCAATGCCAACACAGGACTCCTCCAAAGAAGATACTGTAGACGCTGAAGTTGAATCATTTCCACACAGTAAATGCTGTGGTGTTAATTCAACACTTACAGAGTTCATTTAAGTCCAAATGGACTCAAATGAACTCTGTTAAATGAGCACTGCAGAATTTACTGTGCAGTGGATTAGGTGTAATCATTAGGTTTAAGTTAACAGTATTTAGGCCTACTGATGTATTATTGCAGACTATACAGTACAAGGGTTAAACTGTTCTAAGTGAGTTTAGCTATCAGATCGACAACTAATGATTGTACTACTCTTGGTCTATGTAAATAGTGCTGTATATAGCAAAAAGCAACACTCCATATAGACACTCTTTTGACTTGACAAAACTCAGTCTGGAGGGTATTACAAATCGATGATCAACTTTCAAGTTACAAAAATGCTAAGTCAAGATTGTAGGAATATCAAGACACTACACAACTGAGAGAAAGAGAGAGAGAGAGAGAGAGAGAGAGAGAGAGAGAGAGAGAGAGAGAGAGAGAGAGAGAGAGAGAGAGAGAGAGAGAGAGAGAGAGAGAGAGAGAGAGAGAGAGAGAGAGAGAGAGAGAGACATCATCTTTTGTCACATTTTCCTCACTTGAATCAGGAGTCATATTCAGCATGTCCTTTTGTCAAGCAGCCCTCATCACTAATGAGTCACATTTCTCATTGTGGAGGCTTATTCACATCAGATATAGCGGAGCAGATAAGACCAAAAATAGTTCACTTTGGTATGCAAGCATAGAAATTGGCACAGAGGTTCATTAGAATGTACTCTTTCAGCTAAGGGCGTTGGCCACGCAAAAATCCAAAATGGCGGCCATTTTCCAAGATGGCCACCCTGTTCACTTGTAAATAAGGCTAAGAAGAGTTAAACTAATGATACAATCACACAATTCGGCACAAATGTTCATTAGAATGCACTCTTTCACAAAAGAGCATTGGCCACTCAAAATCCAAGATGGCCACCATTTTTCAAGATGGCCACCCTGTTCACTTGTAAATAAGGCTAAGAATAGTTAAAATAATGATACAATCATACAATTAGGCACAAATGTTCATTAGAATGCACTCTTTCACGAAAGAGCATTGGCCACTCAAAATCCAAGATGGCCGCCATTTTTCAAGATGGCCACCCTGTTCACTTGTACATAACGCTAAGAATAGTTAAATTAATGATACAATCATACAATTAGGCACAAATGTTCATTAGAATGCACCCTTTCACAAAAGAGCATTGGCCACTCAAAATCCAAGATGGCTGCCATTTTTCAAGATGGCTACCTTGCAACTTGTAAATAAGGCCAAGAAGAGTTAAATTAGGGATAGAATCATGCAATTTGGCACAAATGTTCACCAGAAAGAATTTCTGATCAATGATCAATTTTTGATCAATGATTTAAGCCTAGGAGCCCAACTGAAATATTCAATTTTCATATCAATCAAGTGAATACATGTGCATATCAAGTGTCAGTGACAGCTTGGATTATCTACCTCTATAAGGTCATTACAAATTAAAATGTATGCTGGTTTGTGTTCAGATATGTATATCTCAAGTCCTAGTGTACTATGGAGTGATGGGGGCCTCTATGCTTAGGAAAGTATGAATAATCAATATACAATACACCATACATACAGTATATTGACATATGCAAAATGGTAACATGTCTGTTTTATGTTCTACTTTGGCCTTTAACCTAGATGATATGTTGGCTACCTAACCACTTGATTTATTGATTGCTCATTATTTTTTATTTGTAGGTGTGGTCCTTTGTTTATGTCAGCCTGGCTTACTTCTCTCACACACTCAAAAATTCTTTCAAAAACTTTAAACAACAACATGTGGAAATCCCATTGACTTTGGAGGGATACACCTGTCAAATTAGCCCAAACATCATCAAGATACTGTACTCTACTGTACTCTGGTGTAGTGTACCTTGCTATACTGTACTGTAATGTTATATACTGTACGGTACTGTACTCTACTGCACCGTACTGTATGCTACTGTACTGTACTGTACTCTACTGTACTGTACTGTTCTGTACTGGACCGTAATGTACTGTATGTGATATACCATACTGTACTGTAGGCCCACTGTACTCTACTGTACCGTACTGTATGCTACTGTACTGTACTGTAATGTGATACACCATACTGTACTGTACTGCACCATACTGTACTCTACTGCAGTGTTTCCCAACCTTTTTTGAGCCAGGGCACACTTTTTCCCCTCAAAAAATCTCGCGGCACACCACCAACCAAAAATTATGAAATATTGAAAACAAATTATAGTAGCCGCCTAACAATATAGGCCTAGCATTCTTATAAAAGTGTCTTGAATAGCAATCAAATAAACACATTTTTTATCATCTTTTAAACTTCCTCTTTCAAATAAAAAGTGCACTTAACATGTCCAATTCTTAAGGAAGCTAAACTTCAAAGTAGTCCTAGGCCTACTATTTACAAATTGTTATTCTGTCCAAAAGCATTCAATTTGCAGGAATATAGAAAATAATGCTTATTCTGACAGCAGCAATGATATTTAGGAAAGATTTCACTGTTACAATATGAACATGCATGTTTAATAGGCCTATCAATCTCTGTTCAATGCCTTGCAAAATAGAACGTTTTCTCTGATTGCGTCTCCATCCACAAAACGCACATTGGCCAGGAGTTGCGCATGTCCACTAATATCAGCCTCGTCAAGTTGCAACGCAAATTTCTCACGGATACGGATCTTTTCCAAAACCAAACTTTCGATGTCAGCAGACATGTCATCAATGTCTGGAAATTGTGTTATTTGAGAGAGGGACTTTGGCTATTTATTTCAGGTCCAAGCATGCCATTCACAATGGCTTTGCAGGCAGGTAATATTAGCGTCTCTACCACCACTGTGTGACTTTTTTGATTTCGTGAAGTTCAGCTACGTGGTAGCTAGCTTTAAGGGTTCTCTCGTTTACCTTTTTTCCCTCATAAATGTTGCTTGGTTCTCTGTTTTCTTACGCAGGCCAACAAAATAGTCTGCACTCTTGTTTTGTGAAGGGTGTTTCGTTTACATACCAAGCACAATGGAATCGGTGCCGTTGCATCCCACGTACAAGTACCGGTAGTCCTAAATCCAAACTCTCTTTGTATTGACTCGAGCTCACGGCATTTGCCTTCATTTGACAGCTACTACAATGCAATTCGCTACCTGCTGCCACCTAGTGATAAGGAATTATTACATGATTAGGACGCCAGTCGACACTAATGACATATAGACATTATTTGCTGATAATAATGAATTCGTTTTTTTCTTTATTTTTTTTTGAAAACAAGAATTTTCCACGGCACACCTGACAATCTCTCACGGCACACTAGTGTGCCGCGGCACAGTGGTTGGGAAACACTGCTCTACTGTACTGTACTGAACTGTACAGTAATGTGATATACCAAACTGTACTGTACTGTACCGTATTGTATGCTATTGTACTGCACCGTACTGCATGCGACTGTACTGTACTGTACTTTACTATTCTACACCGTACTGTATGCTACTGTACTGTACTGTACTGTACTGTACTGTACTGTACTGTACTGTATTGCACTGTATTGCACTGCACTGTGCTGTACAACTACATAGTAGAACTGAAACATGTGGAGCCTTCTGAGGTCATGTACAATATGATGCAAAATGGTGTAGTGGGAATGAGTTGTGTTACTATTACCACTCACAATCTATGATAGACTATCCTTCCTCCCAGACTATTTGTGTGCCTTGCATATCAAGAAAATGAGTAATGAGTACCAGTAATGATTTACTTTTATAGTATATACCATATGAGAACTGTTGTTTTATATAGATATTTCTCCTATGGGTAAGGGTGGCAAAGACCTATGGTACATGTTGTCCATCAGCTGTCAGTTGTGAAGTAGCAATTGAAGTACTCAATGATTATTGAGCTAACTGTAATACAACTTGTGACACAAGTACTAGGTGAAGACTTGAAAAAAAAACAATTTACCTCTGCCTACTTACTCAACACCTACTTAGAAATGATTTCCATTTAATTTGAACTGAAGACATACTGTGGCCTACATGTATATTGAGTAATCTGTAATGCCATTCTAAAGATGACTGAGGTGCACTCACTATGTGCACAATGCTACTTGTGAAAATGTTGAATTAGGTGATCTTATGGGTTCTTCATACATATGGAGAGATCCTATCCTTTACCCTCTGTCAAACAAATACAAAATATCTGTTAATGAAATTAGAGGATGGAGAACCTGCTACCTTGGACATCATCTTGCACTGACACTTCCCCATTCAGATGCTGCTGAGTGAGCATTAGCAGCAGTCTATTCTTACCATAGTTTTAGTGTGGGAAATACTCATTTTAATTCAAACCAAGAATCTTCTCAAATCGTTCACAATGTTACATTTGCTGCCAAGCATGTAAGCACAGTATGTACACTATCACACATACTTTCACACTATGTACATTTTTGTAGTTTCATCAATCTGTCAAGCAGGCTACAACTGCCATTGCTTCATCTCTGCTGGGTTTGGGACTATATTAACATTGTCAGCTAAGTATAATGTCATGTACTAACAATGTAATGCATTACAGGTACACAACATGGCATTGTATATGACATGATAGAATTTTTTTTTTTTTCGATGGCTCCCTAGGCTAGAATTACAGCTTAATACCCTAAAGACACACCATGCAAAGTTTGGTGCTTGTATCACTTCCGTAATGGTAAAACCATTACAGACTCCACTAGTAATACCTTCTGCACTTTGCCTTTGTGGAGCACATACTCATTCTCACATTCACAGACCAGCTCTGGAGGCTGCCAATAAGGCACCAATTGTTTGGGGTTTATGAGCGAAAGTGCTGTCTCTCTCTCTCTCTCTCTCTATGCATCATAAAGGGTGGCCATCTTGAAAAATGGCAGCCATCTTGAATTTTGTGTATCCAACACCATTTTTTAATAAGTGCATACAAAGACACATTTCTGCCAAATTACATGATTGTATCACTAATTTAACTATTCTTAGACTTATTTGCGAGTGGCGAGGGTTGCCATCTTGAAAAATGGTGGCCATCTTGGATTTTGCGTGGCCAACACCATATTTTGAAAAAGTACATTCAAATGAACAATTTTGCCAAATTACAGGCTTGCATCACTAATTTAACTATTCTAAGACTTATTTAGAAGTGGAGAAGGTGGCCATCTTGAAAAATGGCGGCCATCTTGGATTTTTGCGTGGCCAACGCCCTGAGCTGATAGAGTACATTCTAATGAACATTCGTGCCAATTTTCATGCTTGCATACCAAAGTGAACTATTCTGGGCTATTTTGACAGTTAACTGCTGGACTAATATTGGAAGTCTCTCCAAACATCTTTGATATGTCTTTCATGCTCAGGGCACAGCAGGCATCGAGCTCGTTTTGTTGAAGTGTTCAGAGCAGCCTAAATGAAACATTTTTCCAAAGGAAATGTCATCTCATCCAATGATCTTCTCTTGAATATTATTATGTTGGTTCGTGGTAATACTAAGGCAAAGAGGAAAGCAGTACATACTGTAGTAGGTTGGTAAGTAGGCCTAGCTCAGGGGTGTCAAACTCAAACTGACTGAGGGCCAACATCAAAATCTGGAACAAATTTGTGGGCCGAACCCAACATTTATTTAAAAAAATTGGTCTAAATTATGCATACATGCTCATGGTTAAATTTCACTCTCACTCTTTCCCATCATATATGCTAGTTCAATTGTGTCTGCACATCCTGTGACAAACCACATTCCATGTTCAAGTCTCGTTACACTTTAAATCAATGGTGTATGAGGGCCAACTGTAATACACATTTGAAATGATCTTGCGGGCCGAATAAAATGGCTCTGCGGGCCAGATTTGGCCCCCGGGCCGGAGTTTGACATCCCTGGCCTAGATGATTAAGAAGCTGAAAGGAATATGTGTGATTTCTCTCCTATTCTTCTGAAGTAGGTCTACTAAAAACAGCACTGTATGACTACAGATGTTCTGGGATCTTTGCTCTAGAAGTTGAGACCTTTGCCACCCCCCGTGCCTCTCGTGACATTGTATGCAAGAATGAGGAAAAAGGAAATGCGTATCTTTTGGGTTTGAAACTCATATTCTGACAAGATCTGTTTCCTAAAAAAAAATCTAAACATTTTTTTCAATTTCATGAGGCTATAAAGAGGAATGGCTAAAATGTTACACAGGGCACAAAAAGCTCTCTGCTCTGCTCATTTTGTTTGGCATGTATGGTATTTTTCCTTGAACTGCCACTGTTATTGTTTGTTTTCTTCTCTATTCTCTGCATCCAGTCATTCATAGCAGTTGTTGTGGCCACTTTACTTCTCCCCTCGGCAGCACTGGGCTCTGATCGATATTTCCCTCTGGGTATATAACAGGCCTCGTCTTGCACATAACAGGAATGTGCAACCAGTGCCTCTCTCATCCCACACACACACACACACACACACACACACACACACACACACACACACACACACACACACACACACACACACACACACACACACACACACACACACACACACACACACACACACACACAAGCCAGAGCCACCACCCATCAACAACCCCCGCCCCCCTCTCTCCTTCCCCCCCAACACACACACCCTGTGCACAGCCTGCCTTCTTTCAGCTCAGCAGGTAAGATGCTCACTTGGATGTGAAGACACGAAACGATGCAGCACCACAGGTTTTGTAGTGAGACAAAAAGTTTTTTTTAATATGTGAGGCAAAACCTTCTCTCTACCCTTGGTGCTTTACCACAGTTTTATGTGTTTCTTCATCCCCAGGCCCTCCTCTTTGATTCTCAGTCTTTATTATTATTATTATCATTATTTTTTATCCACATTCGCCATTTAAAATAGCAACAAACACACTCCACTCCTCAACTTTCAGCTTATGTGGCTATTATGGGTGAAATATAATCAGTATATCCTCCATGGCCCCCAGGAAAGGGCCATGACTTATGGTGTTTGGCCAGGGGTGGATCTAGCCATTTTGGGGCCCTAGGCGAAATATAAACTCATATAAAAATTCTGGTCAAATGCTGGTGAAATTGAAGTTCGGCCGGTAGAAAAGACCAACTTAGGCTACTAGTCATTTTGACCCATTAGTGAGTGTGCGTTTGGCTAGTACAATCAACATACTAGCCATTTTGGCTGGTGACAAAAAGAGCCCTGGTTTCATGTATAACCTATCTTTGATTAGTGGTGAGACAGCTGGGGCCCCTATGGAGGGCAGATTTGGTTGGGCCCTAGGCAATTGCCTATTTTTCCCTAATGGAATGTCCCCCTCTGTGTTTGGCTTGTACTATGCTGATTAAGCAGTCTAGGATTTGCTCAACTTGTAACTGGGAAGCTCCCTGAGTAAAAGTTTGTACATGTTAAAAGGACAACGCAGTTGGATGGCTTGACGTGGATCAGAGGACGAAATAAATTACAATGAATTTGAATTTGATGCTTCTAAATGATGTGTACAAAACATAATTTGAAAATCCAAACACAACATTTGTTATTAACAAAGCAAGTCAAATCAATTACTTCAGCAGTGCCGCTGATTCATTTATCACCTGACCTGACAGCCTAACATGATGCCTCAATAGTAGAGAGGAAAGTAAGCACCTTCAAGGATGATAATTAAATGGAAAAAATCGACTTTTCTTTCACCCCTCCCATGCCAGCTGAAGTCATGTAATTGGTGCATTTGGATCTTGAAAGGCCTGCCATCATTACAGCAAAACAGAAAAGACAGACAAGGGTGAGATAGGAGAGAAGAGAAGAGGAGAGGAGAGGAGAGAAGAAAACGGTTCTACACAATTTTCTGTGCCTTGTGAACAAAGCTTGGTGACGAACTAAAGAAGGTACAAGGGCTTTGTTAGATGTACCCTCTTGTAGCCTCTGTGTCCTGTAGACTGTAGAGTAAGGAGAAGACATATCAAAAAGTCTCTTTTTAGTCATAGGCCTAAATTAGCTGGTATTGAGCAAAAACTAAACAAAACCTCTTGACAAAAACCACATATTTTATTCTGTAACCACAGTTTACTGCAATTACAGACAAACAGGAGAGCTGAGCAAAAAGTGTACTTTTACGGTCACATGTGTCTTGTTTTTGTCTACTGTGGGAGAGACACATGCAATTGTATTTCACTGTGTTTTTGTGTCAATAAACTGGTAGAATTCCACGGGAAATGACAAAAAAACAAACAAGTTGTTAAATTGGGTTAGTATCCATGGTGGCTATACGCACCATTGTGGGCAGTCATGGGTGAGCGGTTAGGGCGCCAGACTTGCATCCCAGAGGTTGCCGGTTCGACTCCCGACCCGCCAGGTTGGTGGGGGGAGTAATCAACCAGTGCTCTCCCCCATCCTCCTCCATGACTGAGGTACCCTGAGCATGGTACCGTCCCACCGCACTGCTCCCCATGGGGCGCCACTGAGGGCTGCCCCCTTGCAGGGGTGAGGCATAAATGCAATTTCGTTGTGTGCANTGTGCATAAATGCAATTTCGTTGTGTGCTGTGTCACAATGACAATGGGAGTTGGAGTTTCCCAATGGGCTTTCACTTTCACTTTCGGCTTTCATTATTAACCGTATGTTAACAACAGCAATGTCTTGTCTATACCCTGCATATTTACTTGGGCTTGTGGCTTCACGTTTTGCTGATACCCCGCCTCCGTGGAGAAAACAATTAAGTTTCCCCGCTGTCAGCCTAGCCAAAACATTTTTGGGGGACTATTCTTCATTTACCATCCTGTTTGCAAATGAGAAAATGACTTTACAATTGAGATTTTGTGAGATATTGAAATATAATGCTCTTGTCATCACGACATATTACTTCCTAGTACGAGGCCACAAGCACAAGTGGAGGACGCAAGGTTGCATATTGGAACACACTCTTAGTGTCTCCTCCTGCTGCAGCAGGGCCCTGTGAAAAAATCTGAGTCCATGCCAAAGCGGTTTAAAGCTAAAGAGGGTTCAGTGCAACCCCCGCTCAACAGAAAGTAGCCTGAAGGCAGAAATAGGAGTGATCCAACGTATGCCTTCTTACTGGCATGTCAGCACCCAAGTTCTTAAAGGAGAAGTCCAGTTTTTGAACATTAAGGCCATTTTCTGAGTGGTCTGCAATGTTTTAGAGTCCCCCTCACCGTTTATTTCATGATTAGTGCAGTCTCTGTTATTTGGCTGATTTGGATTTGATCTCAACCAGCTTTAGAATGGCCGTCTATGGGCACCTGCAACTCTGTTCTTAAAATGACGAAAAGAATATGCAACTTACCAAGTGTTCAGCAGTATTCGCTGGTGTTCCTTAACAATTTTTGTAGCGAAATTAAGTAAATTAAGTTTCACTTTCACTTTCACTTTCTTTCACAAAATGGCAAATTAAAAATGACAGAAGCCATATTTCGCCTTGAAACTTGTTAGGGACTGCTAGTGAACACCCCTAACCACTTTGTGAGCTGTAGACTTTCGAAAACAAATGTTTATTTTGGTGATTTTAAGAACAGAGTTGCAGGTGCTCATAGACGGCCATTCTAAAGCTGGTTGAGATCAAA
The DNA here is from genome assembly GCF_034702125.1 of Engraulis encrasicolus. Lineage (NCBI taxonomy): Eukaryota > Metazoa > Chordata > Actinopteri > Clupeiformes > Engraulidae > Engraulis > Engraulis encrasicolus. The sequence goes on from NC_085868.1 coordinate 42,592,058, forward strand.
TCCAAATCAGCCAAATAACAGAGACTGCAGCAAACATGAAATAAACGGTGAGGGGGACTCTAAAACATTGCAGACCACTCAGAAAATGGCCTTAATATTCAAAAAAGTGGACTTCTCCTTTAAGTGCTAAAAAACTGTCAACGTGGAATCATAGCTCCTCTGACTGTCTTGAGTATGTATCTGAAGTGTGATAACGAAATATGACTAGCAGCTTCCATGTAAACCATCCATGCAGGCAGCCAACCATGAACAAACAACTGCCCACTCTCAACAGTCTGCAGACAACACAATGCGCTTGGCTGCCAATTTAATGAGGCGAAAGGATATGCCTGAGTAACCAGCAATTTCCAATGCAATTAGCAGAAAAATACCTGCCATCCTTATTACAGTTATTGATTTATTATCAGAATGCACGCTTCAGTTCAAGGGGGAGGTGAGCTGTGAAAATGTCGGGGAGGGAAGAGGAGGGGAGGCGAGGCCGCAGAGCCACCAGGGGGCCGCTCATTATGGGGACCATGGAGACCAGGGTGCAGCTATCACTACAAAGAACTATGATTCATTTGGAAATGGAGCTGGGCTGCAGAGATTAAACAAGTCGGACAGGCGAACAAAGATAAGTCCATCTATGCACTCCAGCCTTGTGGACACAGGAGGGAATTACAACTTAAGGACTGCGTTTCAGACGGACAGACAGACAGATCGACGGACGGCCATACTCTCTTATAGAGATGCTAGGACGCATCTAAAAATGGAGCTGCTCACAGCCTATTCTTAGGGCATTATAACACTGGCAGCCGTTGAAACTCAGGGCTGTGACATTTTCTGAGCATATGTGTACCCATACCCTTCAGAAGTGAACCGTACTGAGATCTTTGTTTGATATTTGACGTAGACTCAGTACAGTTACCCTAAGAGTCCTGCCAAGTTACACCTGTGACTTGGTGTAATTGCTCAAAGAGAGATCTATGAGAATTGGGTATAATCAAAAGATGACTGACACCCATACAATTTTAACAGGACAAGAACAAGCACCTCCCGCAGGTCCATGGTCCCTTTTGTAATACAAATGGTTCACTTATAGAGGACTGAGTTCAGTTCTCTTAAAGGGGACTACAGTAACATACCCTTACTCTTTCCTGCATGCTCTAGTACTGTATACAGTAAATTATGCAGCGTTAATTCAAACTTTAGAGCTGGGATGGGCAACTCACTCCCATAGATAACCTACAACCCAAAGATATAGAACACAATTAAAAACTAAAATGCACTCTGAGAGTGCAGACCTCCGCTAAGGAAGCTGTTTGTTAGAACCTTTGACTATCCTTGCGTTTACATGAGACACTTAAGTCCGATTTAACTCACTTTAAATCTGATTAAAACTTAATTCCACTCTAAAAATATCATGTAAACAGTTACCGAACAGGATTTAAGTTTATTCCGATTTAAACTTAAGTCCGATTAAAGTGGGTGGTTTATTCCTCTTTTAAATCCGATTAAACACGTTCCTCTGTCATGTAACCTTTTATTCGGAATTACAATAAATCCAGTCGTTCCACGCATGCTCGTTGACCACATGATGGCGCCAAGAGGCCGTGCTCTTTGCCAGTGAGAAAAACATGGCGGCACTTCCTGTTGATTTTCACATAAAAGTTTTGCTTAATTTAAAGTCCCTAAGCGACTATAAATGTTGTGGCTTCCATATATTGATGTAAAAGTGCCCCACGAAGTAATGAAGCACAACAAAGTTACTCCACATCACCCTTTCACCAGTTCGTTTTTCTAAGCTAGGTGGGTGCTAACTAGCATTTGAAAGAACCAGACCCAAAGGGGATTTCTTCAGCCTTGAGTCCACTGAGGGAATTCATTTTCGGGCTGCTTCTGTCCCAGTAGTAAACAGAGTTCCCCGGAGGTTTGGCGACCACGCCCCCACGCCTTATTTGGCTCACTCAGCACGTGCGTCCTCAGTCCAATCGCAATGCTTTATTTTCCCCAGACGTTTAATCACATTTAAGTGAAAGTGCCATGTATACACGTCGCAAAATAACTCTTAATCCAATCTATTTAAATCCGATCTATTAAATCCGACTTAAAAACATCATGTAACCGTAGCAAATGTTACACCCGGTTTTTGTTTGAAGTCTTCTTTTTGTGGAGTTGGAAGTTGTTGGGAGTTGAAGCTGGAAGGTAAACATTCGCTCTGTCCCGCAGTTCAATTTGCGATCACTAGGGGCATCTAGATTTGTACGCTAGCAATGGTTAAGAATCTTTTTTTTTTTTAAAGAGTCCTTGTTCCGATTCGTGACCTGGATCACCACCAGAATTGAATCACTTGTTCCTTGGGTCATTTACAACCACTCCAGCGAGTTCCATCCAAATCTGATCAGAAGTGTTTGAGTTATCCTGCTGACAAACAGACAAATAAACAAAAAGACAGACAGTCAGACAGACAAGCAGACAAACCAACGCGACCGAAAACATAACCTCCTTGGAGGAGGTAAAGAAAGACCAGATTAAAAAAACCAAAAAAAAAACAATACTAAACCAATCCATTCTAATTATACTGTTGGCCGATACAGAACACTCATACTCCTTTCAAACAAGATCGGCAGTCAGTGAGCAACCAATTGCACCTCAAACTCTGTGTTAGAGTCAGATTTGTGGTGATATGGCCCACCGATGGTATCGATGGAAAAATGTGTCTCTCCTTATCATGAAAGTTGCCCATCCCTACTCTATAGGGTGCAATTTAACACTCAGTGTTGATACTACTCTTTACTGTAGTATTGATTTAACTGCAACATGACGTACTGCTCTGGTCTGGCACACATGTGTTCTTTGAAGGGATCCTTTAATTGGATGTTCTCCGAAGGTGCTGTCAGATTAGCCATGCAGAAAAAAGACCAGTCCTGACTGGTCATGCTTCTGTTAGGGGGGGAAATGCGATCACTTCTGACAGAAAGAGATCAGCATAATAAGAAAAGATGATAAAAAGGGGAGATACAGCATATCAAGCCATATCAGTGCCACACATATTTCAAAGACAAAGTACTTTGTTAAAAAGATAATTATGTAACAGTCATGTTTGTATCCAGTTGTTTTCCTAGAGGTGGTTGTGGGCCTAAAATATTCAAATTAGACAAAACAGAATAGAACAGACATAATCATACTCTTTCAAAACAGACTCATGCTCTGGTTCTCTCTCCACATGTTTGTAACATAATTGGGTATAGGTTTGCATGTTTATTTGCACATGGGGAATGCCTCTTGAGATGCAACATCCAATATTCAGTAGGGTCCCCTTGAAACTGGACAGTACAGACAATACAAGACAAAACATTGCATCGCAACACATATTCACACACTCATTCAAACAGCAGCCTCTTCGTTTCCCCCACCTCTACAACCCCCATAGCAATATGTTTTTGGTGTTATTTTTTATGTTAGTGGGACAGGCATTAGGTGCAAGGATTACAGTCAGAAGAATAGGTACTTAAAATGAATGAATGGTAACAACAGCTATTCGCACCCAGATGCAAATAGCAACAATTAATATTCGGGTGTAAATAGCAACAATGCCTATTCACAACCGGGTACAAATAGCAAAAAGTGATATTCACATCCGGGTGGAAATAGCAAAAAGTGATATTCACATTCAGGTGTAAGTATTAAAAACAGACTTTCAGGTGTATTTAGCAACAACGGCTATTCACACCAGTTTACAAATAGCAACAATGGCTATTTACACCCAGGTGCAAAGAGCACCAAATTATTCACATCCGGGTGCAAATGGTAACAATGGCTAAATAGCAACAACAGCTATTTGGGTGTAAATAGCAACAATGGCTATTCACAGCCGGGTGTAAATAGCACCAACAGCTATTCACATCCGGGTGCAAATAACAACAATGGGTAAATATTAACAACGGCTATTGGGGTGTACGTAAATAGCAATAATGGCTATTCACACCCGAGTGCAAATAACAACAATGGCTATTCACACCTCGGTGCAAATAGCCACAACAGCTATTCATATCCGGCTGCAAATTGAAAGTTTATGAACATGCATGATAGTTATCAAATGCAATGACAATTCAATGTTCATGTTTACAAATATCTTCTCTCTTTACATGTAGAGAAATGTGATGGTCTTTCTCCATCTGTGTGCTGCCTGCCATTATACAATAGTTAGATCCGGTCGAATTATTTCACAAATTCTGATTGGACAAGAGGGGTTCTACACGTCACTAGGAGTGAGGGTATCCTCCAACACTCTATGAATGACTCTTCACATCTAATAATCACTCCGCGACCTAAGATACAAAGTAACCGTTACATCAACATTCCATTCCATCATTCCACAAAATACATAACAAGCAAAAAGTAATCGAGGAAGTTGACAGGTAGCCTAGAGAAGAAAAAAGAATAGCTATGGACGAGTTTATCATTAATTTCGATCTGAAGTATGAATCAGATGAGGAGGAGAGGGAGGAAAGGGCCGAACATCGCAACAAGAGCTGTCAAATTAACCCTGCAAGAATTGGACTCAATAGAAAAGAGCCGACACGAAGGGAATACCGTTAAACAAACTTCGTGGGCAGTGAAGTGCTTTACGAGTTGGCTGCAAGAGCGCAAGTATACAGCGGATCTCAAAACAATAGCAAAGGCTGAATTAGGCCATATGCTTAGAGAATTTTATGGTTCGATAAGAACAGTGAAAGGGGAAATGTATGGCATTAGCAGCTATGCTGGGCTGCGGGCAGGGCTCAATCGCCATCTCAATGAGCCTCCCCTTAGCCGCAATATTAATATAATGCTGGACACTGAGTTCGCAGCGACTAATAATGTGTTCAAAGGTGTCCTCAAACAAATCAGGAGAGCTGGAAGTGATAAAACGACACATCACCCACCCATCTCAAATGAAGATGGGGCAGATGGGAAAGCGCTTTACCTTCATCCTAGGCGGCATGTATCTCCCACAGACGATGTTTGGTACACCACTGTCCCAGTTGGGATAAATCAACTGAGCCAGATGCTCCCACGTTTGAGTTTGGATGCCGGGACGAAGGTGCGCTACACCAATCACAGCTTAAGAGCCACGGCCATCCAGAAGTTGTCAGACGCAGGACTCGCGGCAAGGGAGATCATGGCAGTGAGTGGGCATAGGTAAGCGCAACATCATCTAGATTAGGCACCCATTACACACCTATTTATTAATTATTTTTGATTGTTTGTTTAATGTCTCGCTATGGCATATGTTTTTTTTCTTGTAGGTCAGAGAGCTCTCTTGTGAGCTATTGGCGCCCCTCTATGGAGGGCAGGAAGCGGTGGATCCATGTACTTGGAGACCATCACCAAACTGGAGACCATCAGCAAATAACGTCAGCAAAATTGGATCAGCAGCAGCTATCCACCTGTTTCACCCCACCACCTGTTTCAGACTGCCAGCCAGGGCCCTTTCTCAGCGGCTGCACAATTGCAGGGAACGTTCAGATCAACGTCTACAAATAGGCAGGCAGCGCCGTGGTGCGCGTTGCGCAGCAACCAAAGACAATAACTGGAACTATTTTCCGGAGCGGAGGAACAAGCAAATAAACAATCAAATCAAATAATGAACATAACTTAACATCACTGTCAATGAACTAATTGTGTTGGCAAAGGAGCTATTGTATAAAAGCAATATAACACTCCTGGTCGTGAGGTTGTTCTGGGACACCCTCACGGGTGTAATTACCTACAGCACTAAGCCTGCGGCTTCGTGCCTGCGGCGAATCACACCCGTGAGGGTGTCCCAGAACAACCTCACTCCCACTCGTGTCATATTGCTTAAGTAACTCATTCTGGTTGTTGTGTGAGGTTGTGCCCGATAGATACTTTCCACACTGGAAATATGATTGACCACTGAATACCTGCGTTACTTTGTTTGGCGCGCACGGTATACTTTCAACATTTATAGTATAATTTGCCACAGGCTTGTGCCTACCTGACTTACCAATGCTGGTGCTTGGTATTTTATTCAAGCCTCCACACAGTGAGTGCAGTGACAGCACATAAGCTATGATTATAGCTATAAGTTTTGGCAACATTTTTCAAAAATCCTCCCTTTAAAAACTATGGTGTTGTACGGCAGTAATTTAAGTTTATCATCCAATTATGTTGTAATGCACCAAACTGTATATTCCATCTCAGAATTTTTCTGACATCTCACAGGAAAACAAAGACTACGGCAGACCTCCAAATCAGGCCAAGGTGATGCAATGAGGAATCAAAATGCAAAGTTAATGCAATGTACATGTTTGGTGACTGCCTAATGAACTGGATTGTGTATGTGACAACAATCAGATGGGTGTGGATCTTGGGTATGCAGCATTATGATTGCACACAGGTGACAGAGGAGAGATATGCATATGGAACAACAGGAAACCTTTGCTATGTGCATAACTGTGTGGATAACGGGATTTAGCCACAGTATGAATGAAAGAATCTGTATGATGGCTAGGACATTCCGAGCTTTATCTGGACATTTTAAACCCCATGGAGTGTGAAATGCACACCTTTTCTGTTGTATGTTTGTTTTGGTTTGGTTTCTTGGGGGCTGTCATGCTGAGAGTGTGTGTTATCCTGACAGAATGGTGTTTATACTGGCCTAAAATAAGGTGGCTCAATATACAGCACTTGCCTTCTGCAGGAACATCCTCTCAAGACATCCCTCCAAAGCACTTCCCTCCTGTCTCACTGTGCATGCTGTCTGTCAAGCAATTTGCTATTGTATAGCCATTTGACTGTCAATTTAGCCATATGTCATATAGCCTTTAGAATTTTTTGGCGAATATAGGCTCCTGTGTGTATATACCTTACGTATGTTTCACCTGATACATTCTAAAATAAGTATTTTCCAAAATTCAAACCATATGCAATATGTTCCACTGACGCCTACATTAACCCATTGTGTCCTGGAGACACATATACGCCGCATTCAGGTTCTTGTGATTGGAGCTGTTTTATTAAAAATGTGGGTAAGTTAGAGCTGGATGAACACGTTTTAAGGCAAAACGAGGGTCCTAGCTTTTAAATGTAACTTATTTGATGTTTGTATGTGCTATGGGGGCTGAGATATTTAGAATTTAATAGGCAGAGGGTACCCTTTCCCAAAAAGGGCTTCGGACAAAATGGGTTAAAATATCCTTACAAACTGCAACACATGTTGTAGGAGCTTGTTTCATGGGGTCAGTGTGTACTGTAGGCCTTGTGCACAATTCAGTTTCAGGCCCACATGGCGGGCTGTGGTTTATGCGGAGTGTTTCCTACAGTGTGTGGGAGGTTACACTCGTTCAACCCCAGTGTTGAACCCCTTCTTAGGGAGGGATTTCACAGCAGCAGTAGCTGTACTGCCCTCCTAATGGTGTTCATAACCAGAATTAGACAGCCAGCCAAACTCCCTGAATGATGACACGAGAGTCAGGATGTAGCGTCTCAAGCTCCAAGATTTTATGTAGACTCTTGTTGTCAGACAAGGTGTAAAACTGAAATAGTACAGAAATAAAGTACAATGAATTCTTTATACAATTACTAAAGCATAAATATCAAACCAAAATCAGATGAATTAAAGTATAAAATACGGTACAGGTATCTACAATAACCTAGATACATGATACGATAAGCATATCCTATGCTGAGCGGTGTTACCAAACCGGAATCTAGATATTAATCTAGCAACATAAACATTTCCATCAATATACATTAAAACTGAAAGATATCAATCTTATGAACACATTTCTACTCACAGACGATGCTTTCTACGGCTCAAAACAAAAGGATGGAGACAGATGAGAAGACAGCTTCATGATCTGCTGACATCTGCTTGAACTGACAGGAACATGTGCTTAAACTACTTCCTGTATTTCCTTTTCCTAAATTCCAACTTCCTGTTGCAATACCACATTTGACCACATTACCAAAAAGGGGGGCGCTAAAATGCCAAAAAACTTAAAACTGCCTGGGAGGCAGAACACTCCCCGCCTGGCGTCTGTGATGCCACTTAACATTTAAACTATTCAAACACTTAGTCCTCTTTGGGAAGAAGAAGGACGACGGCTGAGACAGGTCTCAGGAAAGTCTTTGGTATCCCTTGCGCTGCAGTCTTCACTTCCACCTTGCGCACCTTTCCATCCTGGCTTGGGTAGGTCGTGGTCACCAGTGCCAGGGACCACTCGTTTCTTGCAGCTTGGCTGTCCTTTAACAGCACAACGTCGCCTTGTTGCAGGTTGCGGTGGGCCCCAACCCACTTGCGACGGCTCTGTAGCGTAGGGAGGTACTCCCGTCTCCATCGGGTCCAGAACGTGCTCGCGAGGGCTTGAACCTGTCTCCATTGGCTCTGGTGGAGGTCTTTGTCTGAGAAGTTCCCAGGTGGAGGAGGCACAGCACCCTTTTGTGTGAGCAGCGTTGTGGGAGTCAAGAGGAAAGGAGCGTCCGGATCGGTGGACACTGGAGTAAGGGGTCTGGCGTTGATGATCGCAGACACTTCACACATGAAAGTGCAAAGGACCTCATGGGAGAGATGGACGTGCTCCTGTAGCAGTATGGAGTCGAAGATCCGTCGGGATACTCCAATCATCCGCTCCCAAGAGCCTCCCATGTGCGACGAGTAGGGGGGATTGAACTCCCAAGAGCAACCTTGGTCACTCAGGTATTTCTGGATACTGGGTCCTTGTTGCGGTTTTGCCATTCCAAGTTCCTTGCTAGCGGCGATGAAATTGGTCCCGCAATCAGACCTTAGCTGCTTTGCAGGTCCACGGATTGCAAAGAATCGCCTCAGGGCGTTGATGCAACAAGAGGTGTCCATGGACTCGATTACCTCGATATGCACCGCTCTGGTGCTCATGCATGTAAACAATATCGCCCATCGTTTGCTTTCAGCATGCCCGCCTCTGGTGCGTCTCGCAGTGACCTTCCACGGCCCGAAAACATCGAGCCCAACATAGCTGAAGGGTGGAGATGTGCTGAGGCGCTCGGGTGGCAGATCCGCCATGGTTTGCTCTTCCATCTTGCCTCGTAGCTTCCGACAGGTGACACACCCATGTATGATGGAGCTGACAAGCCTTTTGCTTCCGATGATCCACAAGCCTGAAGACCTTACAGCACCTTCAGTAAAATGGCGCCCCTGATGTTTCACCTGCTTGTGGTGGTAGGACACTAACAGGGCAGAGACGTGGTTGCGCTTAGGTAGAACAAGGGGGTTCTTTTCTGCGTGTTCCAATGGTGCATGTGTGAGCCTGCCTCCAATTCTTATCAGGCCTTCTTCCACCACTGGACTGAGCTTAAAGAGTGGGCTGTTGCTGGGTAGAGCCTCGCCATTGGTCAGAGCAGAGAACTCTGCTGGGAAAGCCTCTCTTTGGACTGCTTGTATGATGACATTCATGGCTTGTGAACGCTCATCGGGTGTGCGAGGTTGTTCACACCAATGCCAGCCTTTACATCCCTTGGCATAGTCCTTAGACTTGCGACACCGGACTATGTGGATGAGCAAGGCGACAGCTCTCACAAGTGAGTCCCAAGTTGAAAAGCGCTTGAACCGGTCTGTCTTGAGGGATTGTGCTTGGACCTGTGTGTGGAAGCTTGATACCTCAGGTCGCACGTCAACGTCAAGTTCGGGACTGATGAGTTCAAAGGACTTGGACTCCTCTTGCAGGCCATTGTACGGTCTTTGGAGGAAAGCTGGTCCGCTGAACCATGTTGTTTTTGCCAGGTTTGACGCAGAGACACCCCTGGATGCGTGATCAGCCGGATTGTGCTCTGTTGGTACATAGAGCCACTGCTCTGGCTTGGTCGACTGACGTATCCTCTGCACTCTGTTGTGTACATACACGTAAAAGCGCTTCACCTCGTTATGTATGTACCCTAAGACCACTTTGCTATCGCAGTAAAACTTGACTGCATCCATCTTGAGGTCGATCTCGTCAAGGATGAGCTCTGCCATTTCTACTGCTAGCACAGCGCCACAAAGTTCGAGTCGAGGGATGGTAGGCTTACACTGAGGGGCTAACTTAGCTTTCCCTAGGACGAAGCCAACATGGCTGTTCCCGTCTTCATCAATGGCTCGAAGGTAGGCAACTGCACCAATAGCCTTGGTGGAGGCGTCGGAGAACACACACAGTTCCAGTCGGCGTGCCTTAGTGAGGGAATCTGGTGTGTAGGTACGCGGGATGTGCAGCTCTTTCAGCTCTAGGAGTGAGTCTCTCCAGGTCACCCATTCACTTCGCTTCTCCTCTGGGAGTGGAGCGTCCCAATCCGAAGTGTCACAGGTAAGTTCCCGTAGAAGAGCTCTTCCTTGCACCGTGACCGGAGAGGCTAGACCGAGTGGATCAAAGACACTGTTGATGGTGGACAGGACACCACGCCGGGTGAATGGCTTGTCACCCACGGACACTTGGAAGGTAAAGGCATCGCTAGCTATCTCCCAGCACAACCCAAGACTTCGCTGTAAAACTGTGCTCTCCTCACTCAGGTCTAGATCCTGTATGCTTACAGCATGATCCTCTGGTGGGAAGGCCTTCATCACAACAGGGCTGTTGGAGACAATTTTGTGAAGTCGAAGGTTTGACTCGGCGAGAGATGCTTGCGTCCTCTTGAGAAGGCTGATGGCCTCAGTGTCGCTGGGCAAGGACATGAGCCCGTCGTCCACATAGAAGTGTCTCTCTATGAACCTTTGTGTGTCTGCGCCATGCTCACGTTCACCCTCTTTGGCGGCAAGCCTCAGCCCATAGATGGCGATGGAGGGCGAAGGGCTATTGCCGAAAACATGTACCTTCATCCGGTACTCGATGATGTCTTTCGTCGGGTCATTATCCCTGAACCACAAGAACCTCAAGAAGTTCCGGTGGTCTTCCCGGACCAGAAAGCAGTAGAACATTTTCTGGATGTCCGCCATGATTGCCACTTGCTCCTTTCGGAAGCGGATAAGGACTCCCAGCAGGCTATTGTTAAGGTCTGGGCCTGTTAACAGCACGTTGTTAAGGGAGACGCCACCTTCCTGAGCACTGGAGTCGAATACCACTCGAATTTGATCAGGCTTTCGAGGGTGATAGACTCCAAATGTCGGGAGGTACCAGCACTCTTCGTCTTGCATCAGGGGAGGTGCTGGTTCGGCATGATCGTCTTCAAACACCTTTCTCATGAAGTCGAGGAACTGCTGCTTCATCACAGGTTTCCTGTTCAGGGTCTGACAAAGTGAGGAAAGGCGATTGAGAGCCTGCTTTCGATTGTTTGGGAGTCGCCTTCGCGGGACCTTGAAGGGTAATGGGGCAACCCAGTTGTTCTTGTCATCTCTGTACACCTCCGAGTCCATGATCTTTAGAAAGGCTACGTCTTCGATGGATTGAGCAACCTTATTGTCGTTGTCTGTTGTTTGGAACAGGTTCTGACCCAAGCTATGCTCTGTAGCTCTCTCTAGACTGGACTTGCAGCTGTTGGCGAGACCGCTTGGTTGCTCCCCGCCGTGGCACACTTTCTCTTTCAGGTCGATGAAGTTGTTGCAGGGTGACAAGAAGGAAGGGCGTCCCTTCTCCAAAACGTGGGTCTTGAAGGCACTCACCTTAGGCTTGTGGGCGTGTCCAAGGCACACTTCTCCAACTATCGTCCAGCCTAAATCCAATCTCTGAGCAAAGGGGGAATCATGTGGACCATTTATCTGCTGGCGCACCTTATGTGCTCTTATGATGTCTCTCCCTAGCAAGAGAAGGATTTGCACGTTTGGATCAAGCTCAGGGATGTGCTTTGCCACGGACCTCAGGTGGGGATGGAGCAGAGCTACCTTTGGCGTCGGAATTTCTGACCTATTGGTGGGTACTTGGTCACATTCTATCAGCGGTGGCAAAGTAAGGGTAACTCCTCCATTCACAGACTCTATCTCGAAGCCTTCTGCTTTGCGCCCAGACATCTCCATGGTGCCTGCGCATGTTCTCAATGAATAGAGAGAGGAGCTGCTCTTGACGTCGAATAGGTCAAAGAATTCAGGCCTTACCAATGAGCGGTTGCTCTGGTCGTCATGTACGGCATACATGTTGATGGCCTTGTTGCGCTTCCCCTTAGGAAATACACGGACCAAGCATATTTTTGAACAGGACATTGGTGGCTGCCCTTCACCGCAAATCTCAGTGCAGCGTGACGTGACTGTAGGCACAGACGCGAGTTCTTCTCCTTCCTCTTTTCCCTCGGGCGTAGAAGTAGGAGCTGGAACTTTGGGTGTCTGAGGTGCTGGGCCAGCGTGCATGGCTGAGATGTGGCGGTCGCTTTCACACTCGCTGCATTTGAGGGTGACCTTACACTCTTTGGCCAGATGGGAAGTTGATGCACAGCACCTGTAGCATATCCCATTTTCACGGAGGAACAGCTTCCGTTCTTCGAGTGTCTTAGCTCTGAATCCACGGCATTTCTTCAGAGGGTGTGGCTTATGATGGATTGGACAGTTCTTGCCAGGGTTCTCAGCCTGCTTTGAGGAGACCTCGGACTCATTCTCTGCAGCAACATCAGTTTTGTGGACTGATACTGGCACCTTTCCGCTCCGATAGCCTGCTTTATCCTTCACAGGAGGACCGCTACTGTTGGGGATAGCGAAACTTGGGTCGTTCCTGGTTTCTGCCTCATAGTAGACAAAGTCCGCGATTAAGGAAAATGGGGGAAAGCACCCTTCGTATTCGTCTTTGAACCTCGAGCCTCGTGTTATCCATTTCTCCTGAAGCGCATGCCGAAGTTTCTCTACTATAGGGCTGATGCCCCGAGAGGTATCCAGGAAGGCCAACCCAGGTAGGTATCCGTCCTCTTTTGCGGATAGAAACTCCATAAGGAGGTCTCCAAGCTCCCTTAGTTTGACGTAGTCCTTGCTGGCGATCTTAGGAAATGCATCCAGTTTCTTGAAAAGTGCTTTTTCAAGTACTTCAGGCGCTGCATATAGCTTTATCAGCCTACTCCATGCGTTGTTCAGTGCTGCATTGGGATCGTTGACATGGACCTGACGAATTGTACGGACATGACAGGATGACTCCTTCCCCAGCCACTTAGTCAAGAGGTCCAATTCTTCGCTGGCTGAAAGGCCGAGACCTCTGATGGCGTTGTGAAAGGAAGACTGCCAAGCCCTGAAACTCTCAGGGCGATCGTCGAACTGGGTGAGACCCGTAGTCACTAGCTCGCGACGTGCTAAGTACTTCACAAAGTCTGTCATTCCAGGTGTCTTCTGCTGATCAGCAGGGTTGCTATGCTGATGAGGGACATAGGGTTGAGCTGAAGGGTTCATCTTTTGGTAAGTATGGTGATGAGAGGTGTGTTGTTGAGCTGAAGGGGTTACATTGCGGCCAGTAGGACGATGAGGTGAGTAGAATTGTGCTGAAGGGGTTGTGTTGTGGTAAGTATGGCGAAGAGAGCTGTAGGCTTGAGCTGAACGGGCCATATCACGTACCTGTGGTTTAGAGTGTGACTCACCTTCATTTCGTTCCGTTTTAACAGGAAGGGGTGGCATAGAAGGTGTCACAGCGGGATGCTGAGTAGGCGCTTCAGGTGAGACAGCATTTTGGGGAGAGGGCCCGACTGCAGGAGAACCGGTTGGAGTGCCCCATGAAACTAAGGTTTCGTTAGCTTGACTGCCCGGAGGTGCATGGTCATCGTGGTGTGAGGATTGATGTAACTCATTCTGTTCTCTTACATAAGCGTTTGTTCGATCCTCAATCTCTGACCTTAATGACCTCCTGCTGCCGTGCACGTTGTCAGGCGCTCTAACCTCTTCCTCAGCGGCCTCCAAGATGTCTGCCTGCCTGCTAGCAGCTTCTGCCTCACACTGGTGTGCCAAAGTCTCCAGTTCAGCATCAAGTTTTGCTTTATCTAGAGCTGCCTGTGCCTCTCTCTCTGCCTGCTCCAATTTTAGCTTTGATTCCCTTTCAGCCAACTCTACTTTTAATTTGGCTTCCTTCTCTGCAAATGATGCGCGTACGCGCGCTGCTTCTGCCTTTGCACGGGCCTTGGCTGCTGCACTGGCTGAAGATACGTTTGTGCGCACACTGGCTCTGCTACTGACTTGAGATTTGGTGTCAAAATCCTTACTTGTTGCCATGATGTGTGATTTTTTGTCTTCTGTCCTGGTCTGTCACTGTAGTTGGTGTTGAACCGGCTCACTCGTCTTTTTACTGTACTGCCCTCCTAATGGTGTTCATAACCAGAATTAGACAGCCAGCCAAACTCCCTGAATGATGACACGAGAGTCAGGATGTAGCGTCTCAAGCTCCAAGATTTTATGTAGACTCTTGTTGTCAGACAAGGTGTAAAACTGAAATAGTACAGAAATAAAGTACAATGAATTCTTTATACAATTACTAAAGCATAAATATCAAACCAAAATCAGATGAATTAAAGTATAAAATACGGTACAGGTATCTACAATAACCTAGATACATGATACGATAAGCATATCCTATGCTGAGCGGTGTTACCAAACCGGAATCTAGATATTAATCTAGCAACATAAACATTTCCATCAATATACATTAAAACTGAAAGATATCAATCTTATGAACACATTTCTACTTACAGACGATGCTTTCTACGGCTCAAAACAAACGGATGGAGATAGATGAGAAGACAGCTTCATGATCTGCTGACATCTGCTTGAACTGACAGGAACATGTGCTTAAACTACTTCCTGTATTTCCTTTTCCTAAATTCCAACTTCCTGTTGCAATACCACATTTGACCACATTACCAAAAAGGGGGGCGCTAAAATGCCAAAAAACTTAAAACTGCCTGGGAGGCAGAACAGTAGCAGCAGCGTTGGCATACAGGCCGGCTTTGTGGGCTGCTTGGCTCTTTGACAGCCAGGCCCTTTTTGAGCTGTCTCTGTTGCTGCCTGGTCCACTTGGACACTTGGCCTCCAGTTGCCATGGGGACATTGAGGAAAAGGTAGCCTGCTCCTGTTGATGGACTGGACGCACTCCTAAAGCCAACATAAAAGGTCAAAAGGTTGGTGCGTATGTGCTACAGGAGAAGATGACTGTAGATGTCTGTAAAATGAGATGAGTGACATTATTTTTTTGCTCCACTGTGAAGACATACAATAGAAGCCTAATTACAAAACTACAAAGCCCAGGACAAACCAGATAAGGTCTTTTTCAGGGGGTGTAAAGAAAGCATTCTCTCACTTTGCAAAGTGTGATGTAGCCAGTGGGACCTGTAGTAGGCCTACATATAATGGTACGAGACATTTGCCTATGTTATGTTTTGCATGAGTTGCCCGTGGGTGGGCAGGATGGGGTGTTAGGACCCAGCGGAATAGTGGGCAGTGGCATATCCCTTTCCAGCAGCATAAATTCACTTCCTGGTTGGCTCCTAGCGAGACGCTAGGTTTGGCTCACCTGAGCTTGTGGGGCTACCTGGCCTTTGTTTGCAGTTCATCATTGCAGCAGTGGTGGGGAGATAATCTGGTTGTTGCTGACCAAAAGTTACTGCAGAAGGTAGGCTCTCCTCTGTAAATGGGTTGTGGTGAACATTTTGAGCCTGCTATACTGGTCCCTTGTAAAATGACTAATGGGATGCTGCTTTATCTTAGCTTGTTGCTTGGGCCCAGTGGAGACTTGAGGAGCGTTTCCAAACATCCAGCCCATCCTGTTGTGCCCACGGAGGTGAGATGAAGCATGTAATGGTTTTTCTATGTTTGTGAAAATTGTGTGGTGTATTCTTAATACTAATACTGCCTTTGTAACTTTTAGGGTCAAAGGCTCATCTAACAGTGTGTCTTAAGTGGAACATTCCATTGGCGGTGGGGGGGGGGGGGGGGGGGGGTGGGGGGGTGGGGGGGGGGACACCGCCGTCTTTCCCTTGTGGTTTTTTTTATTTGTTTAATTTGTTTGTATTGTGCATTTTATGGCAAGCTCTTTAAGACAGGTCTAGTTTGGTGGTCTCGATGTACTTCTAGTCATTCACTCCTTGGGAGCCAGGAGTGGGTGGTTGGAGCATTGGTTTGGCGAGGATAGTGAAGTGGTGAGGCCCTATTGGTCATGGTTTGTCTACCTGGTTTGGTATACGGATCTCATGAACACTTATAGCCTGCTTGGCTAGGGTACACTTACATTGTGAACATTTTCAATAATTTTTGCATGGTGTGGCTTACTTTCCGTTTTGTTGAAATGTTTTCATATTTATTTCTTTTTGTTTGTTATTTTCGTGTAAAGTTTGGTTTGCTGTGAATTACATTTCACCATGTAGTGTATCCTCCAAAATAACTAAATTACCATCCAGTGTCAGTTGAACCTCAGCCTCCTACCAGCTTGCACCATTTTGGCTACTCAGCCAGTGAGATTCCACTCGGTAGAGTTTACGTGGAAAAGTGATGTACCAAGACTTGCCTGTCTGACAATTTTGCACATTTTAAGAACTTGAAAAGAGAAGATAAAAAGAAGTAATTGTTTGGAAACAGCTGTGTCCTCATGTTCATCCAGAACCTGTCCGGGGAAATGTTTGTAAAATACTAAAGGGTTGTCTCACCCTCAAAGAGACTGGCGTAGTCACTTTTTAATAGATCTAGTAAAATTGTTTGGTCAGTGCACCTCCACTCGGTTACAGTGACCTTACTTTAATAAGTTGTGCGCTCATCTAAATTAAGCACACACACATTTACCTAAACTGTGGACTCATTACTAAAACCATCTATGCAGCGGTAGTCTGATGATCATCGGCTTTCAAATCTCTTTCAGACTTGTTGCGTCGCTAGGAGGGGGTGGCCTAGCTAATGCAGCTGTGCCTATGTTAGGTTTTGCTGAACGTGTACTTTTGTGGTTTGCAATCAATCACATTGTTCATTCCACCTGCATCACCCAAAATTTACATAAAAAAGAAAAGGCTAAAACAAATGACCAAAATAGAAAAGGCTACAACAAAAACAAATGTCTGAATTAATCAGCGAGATGACAGCCCTTGCAGAAGTAGTTCAGAAAACAAAGGCTCTGCTTGCTCTGCATCCACACAGAAAAAGGGAAGTGTTCAAAAAGTGAAATATTGACAAGTTGAATTTTAATTGTTACAATGTGGTCACTTGACTCGACAATTAATCTTTGTAAAATATCTCCTGTAATAAGTAGCCTATGTCTCGTTCCATGATGGACTGCACAACCGTTTGATTGCATGCCAAAGAATATTGTGGAATATTTTCAAAATACAAATTATGAATGGTTATTAGATATACTTTTTAAAGCAAAGCAAAGTTGTGTAAATGTGATACATAACCTTTCTACCTCTATAGCTCACTTCAACTGTATTTATTTATTCCTTTTTAATTCCTTTTCTTTCTTTCTTTCTTTCTTTCTTTCTTTCTTTCTTTCTTTCTTTCTTTCTTTCTTTCTTTCTTTCTTTCTTTCCCTTTCTGTTTGGGGTATTCCACTGCAACAAGAGCCGTGTAAATTTCCATTGTATTTTAGTGTTGCCAGATGGCTCCCTACTCATGGGGAAGAAGCTCTTTCGGCTTACATAGCTCATGTTCTTCTTTGTGCCACGATTTCATTGACTTAGATGAACTGGCCTATGAATAACAAAATGTATGTAGAACACGAGAACATCTGGTTGCTCTCCACTTTAATGTGGCATAACGCCAAATGAATAGTCTCTTTTTGTCCCGATACATAACTCTTCATCTTTAATCTTTACATACTTAACCTCGTAGTCCCTGCCATCACACCCTTTATGATGCAAATGGAGAATCAGAACCTTCATCTTTACATTATCCCTATCTGTAAGCTGCATTTGCACATCCTGAAGTATGGAGGGATGAGTGGTGTGGAGGAGGAGGGGAGTGGAAATGCATTACATGCATTAACCGTAGGTAAGCAAAACATTTGGTTTTGTTTTATTTTTTATGCAAGAGGGGAAGCTCTTCAGTAGAAGGTAATCGTTGGCAGAAACACACAAGTAGTGCTATTAACATGTGGTGTCCCGTTCAAATTATAATTATTCATATTACTTGAATTCATTAAACAGTAATAGCCTACTATTTATAGCACACTAGGCTATATATTGTATGTCCAATTAGTACCAATTAATCATGAGAAAACTGGCAAGAGATGAGAATCAAATTTGCTTTTTAGTGTGGGTTATATATTTAAGACACGGGTTGAAACCGACCTGAACACAAGGGAAGGCAACAGGAATTGGGCACAATACAAGGATTAATGATATACTATATGAGCATGCCAAAATGGCCGAGTGAGGAAAGAAAAGTCCAGAACGTGAGTGGAAACCTTATTTTATGGGCAAGGGGGGGAGTTTGGTCAGGCAAGCTGTTTGGGAATGTAATAATTGACTGGTATCGAGATTATATTTAGAAGAGGTCCCCTGCAAAGGTAATGAAGGTGTTATTGGAATGCGTGATGATGAAAAACCTACACTTCTGCATATATAGTACACATGCCAAGGGATACAAATATTCCCAGTCCTCAAAATTGGCTTGTCATGCATGTCCTTCCCTCTTTTCGATTCATCCCTTCTCTATTCCTTATCATTTTCTTGTGTGACTTAACAGCCTTTACCCATAAATAATGGCCTACCTATGAATATGGAGATGTCTACAAGGTTCACAATCACAACCAACCATTTCGTGCTGCTGTATTTCACAGAAGTAAATGGGTGCATTCCCATGCTAAGCCTGTCTTTAGCATCATGGCATTTTCTTCTTTGTAAAATGTGTGACCGCTGTCAGACAAGTGGAACTAAAGCTTTTATCTCCCACTGTGTGTCTGTGCTCCAGCGGTCAAGTCAATATTGCACCAGCACCTGAGAACCACATGCAGGAATGCTGAGAAGGGGGGAGGGGTGTGTGTGTGTGTGTGTGAATAAAATAGTGTTTTTGGAGGGGTAAAGGATGAAGGTATAGTAGATGTGTGCATAATTATGTTGCTATGTGTCAGTGTGTGTGGTGGTGAGGAGAGAGAAGGTGAGTGCTCCAACTGGGGCTCTGATAGCGGCCAATGCTTCGGGTTCAGTCTTTATTCTGTGCTCTCCAACTGCATCCAACTCAATCTGCAAGTGAACAGGAAAGGACAGGACATTCCTCCATTCTTAATTCCCGCTTCTCTTGTCATTCCTACATGGGAGTCCATTCAGTGGGGGTGAGAGCGACCTGTTATCAGGGCAGCCATGCATGCCAGACATACAGTAGTGTCACATCCAATCTGCACTCAGAGGGGAGGCTTTCTCATGGACTTCAAGTGGCATTGAGGTCTCTATTTCCATTGAGTCTCTCACCCTTGCTCCATCCCCTCTCTCTATTGCCCCCTCTACCGCTCTGTCTTTTGCAGACACACATACACAAAACATAGGTGCACGGGCGCACACAGGCGTGTGCGCACACACACACACACACACACACACACACACACACACACACACACACACACACACACACACACACACACACACACGTGCACTTTGGAGAAAGGACAAACTTTTTATTCTGCTGACCTTGGAGGTCTTAGCTTAATTTTTTAATATGAAATATGGTAGTGCTCATTTTTACATTGTAACACAAAACACTAAGTACTCATTGGAAAATAGTGATTAACGAAGAAAATTGCTGGTCATTCACAAATTTGATCTTTTCATTAATATTTACTAACTACCAAACATATTTTTACTGCTCAAATTTTTGCAGTCAAAGATACTGTATATTATTGGTAAATCAAAATGGTTTACTCCAAAGTAAAGAAGACGTAAAAGGTGATGTAAAAGGTTCTTACTGTAAAAAGGTAAAGTATCAACCTGATATTTTTTGTAAAATGAAGCTGAGACTATCACATTTCTGAAAAAAACATTCATTTGTATACACAGTATTATGCTTGCCAAGTATTATGTGGCTGTCCTGTGGCTGCTTAAAGACCATATGACACTTGGGAAATATTGTAATATACACAAACACATTGAAAGTAAGCATAAAATATAGTCACTTGAAGTTGGTTTTGATCATTATGATAGAAAACACGACTTTGAGATTTTTGACATCTGCTGGTGCGCTTCCCATAAGTCCGTCACGTGACCGATGACGCACACTCAGGAATCTATAGGCCTATCAGGACTGTCTTGACGCCTGTCAGGATTACCTTTCACAACTAACATGGATTCCGTAGTGGGTCTAGACAACTCATCTGACGCATACTCGGAGTAGAAGAGTCCAACCTGAAAGTAGAAGAGTCCAACCCGATACTGGACGATAGTGGTGGAGGCATTATGCCCTACAGATAGGCTACGAGCCGTATCTGGATGAGATGAAGCGATGAGGCTCCGAAAGTTCGGATGGCGAAGCAGAAGGCGCTGTCGGTGGTGCTGCTGTGACAGACCGCGGGATGCCAAGAGACGTTGGCAGGCTACAGCGCGTGGAATGGTAACTACCTTCTTATTCATTTTCCTGACAATGAACGGAGAGTAGACTCCGTAAGATAGTGTAGGCCTACTTTGTTGTATCGTTTGTTTGTACCACCGAGCATTTGTGTGCAGTCTACTTATCACATCCCAAAAGTAGCCTAATAGCCATAGGTAGGGGACTGTACCGATCGCAAAATGATTTTACGTCTCAGTGCCTCATTGTCTTCATCTTTATGTAGTTAGGCCTATATTATTATTTGTTTTTATGAAGGAACACCAAGGCCGTCAGACCAATTAGCCTACGCAGTTTGCCCTGCGCCATGGTTTGGCTCCAGTGCCTTTCCTTCCGCGAATAGGCTACTCCGGACTATTACGCGAGTCAACACTCGACATTGAAACTTTGTGAAGTTCTGTGATTATTTCCGACATTCGTGCCTTTATCTGTCGCATCTTAGGTGTTCTTGTGGGAGGTGTGCGCCAATGCAAAAGGACTCTGTGTGCTGCCGTGAGCAGCCCAAAGTTTGCGCCAGGAGAGAAGAGGAGCGGGACACATTCGCTGCGTAACAGAACATTCTGGCTTTCAGCCCGTTTGTCTGAACGAGCACGTTCTCCGCACCGCATATTTCCACTACCGGCAAGACTACATGGACGTAGAGGGAACGAGTGAGTAGCCTAGTCATATTGTAAAACCATTTGTATGGAATAGTAGGAACCGTATGATTTCATATCAATGATGTAAACTTGTCATGCAGGCCTACATCTAAAACTCATCTGTTTTTTCTCTCTTCTGATCATCTTTCAACTTTTAGGTGGAAGAGATACACTGCATATAGACAATTTCTTAGATCTAGCTATGACTACCTGGGAAAACACGCCAAGGTCCCCTTACCTTCCTTTGTGGTGTGGTCCATCCGGATAACTTTTCCCTCTACAGATTACAGGGGGTTCCAGGACAACAGCCCGTGATGTTGCTCATGCACAAGTGTTGATAAATAAATGACAATGAATGTCAATACATGTTACC
This sequence comes from Engraulis encrasicolus, assembly GCF_034702125.1. Taxonomy (NCBI): domain Eukaryota; kingdom Metazoa; phylum Chordata; class Actinopteri; order Clupeiformes; family Engraulidae; genus Engraulis; species Engraulis encrasicolus. The sequence continues at coordinate 42,613,461 of NC_085868.1, forward strand.
TGTAGCTTCACATGAATTTGTCTTCATTTTGCAACTCACAACAGCGTACAACAAATAGCCCTAGGGGGCGCCAAATACAACCTCACCAGTAGCGGTTTTAGAAAGTCTGAGGTCCTAGGCAAAGAACAGTTTCGAGACCCCACGCCCCTTGGCCTAGGTGACACCAAACATACAACTTCAGCAGTGGCGGTTTTAGGAAGTCTGAGGTCCTGGGCAAAGACCACATTTGAGGACCCCACACACACACACATACCACCACCACCACCACCAGCATCACCTAAGATGTAAATGTATTGGATTTATTTTATCTATTACTTTTTGAGAAGAGACAAGTCAACTTCTTAGGAAACAAACAGTTGAACATTTTTCTTTTAGTGTTATTCCAGAGACGAAATCCTGAAATAAAGTGATGAACCATTGGAACAATCTTGTACAAATTGTAATAGTCTTGACTGCATCAACCATTCCCATCCTGCTTAGACTTATAATCCCTACCTGCTCCTACAAGCTTACTTTTACAACTCAGTTATTTGCTTATCAGTTCACTTGATGTCATAATAAATATGAGAGTTACTGTTCAGACAATTTTATAATGTTATGATTTGACATATTTCCTATTGCCATGTTCTTCCATACTAAATGCATTCACTGAAAATGTCTCAAGCAATGCACATCAAAGTCAAATGCACATTGAATGTTTCAGCATCAGTGGCCTCATGCCATGCTCAGGCCATCACAGTCATGGTAGGTAGAGGGGTGGAACAGTTAATTGGTCAGGGTACCTCCCTTACAAATTGTCTCCTCCCTCTGTACACCATCTCTGGTGAACCTTTGCTCTTCAACATGAGCATAAGGCAGTCCCACCCCCCAAACACCTCCATGACCGAGATGATCTGATCATAGAACGGTGGCCCGCCCTAATCCACAACCATAACTGTGGTGCCCAGGGCATGGAATTGGGACACTGCACAGGTTTTATACCCATCATGTGCTTATCACTCTGATATGGATATTGAGTAATCAATTTCATTGAAGAATGCCACCCTGACTGCAATAGGGATTGAATATATTGTGCTTATCCACAAAAGATAAATCAAACCTTCATTGAAAAGCAATCGATCACCAATTTCAGCTTTTAACACAAAAGTAACATAAGAAAAATGCAATATAATATAGAAATGTTTCAAAGTTTCATCATATCACCATTTTATTTTAAGACTCAAATTTTGTATTAAAACATCAAAAATATGATTACTCAGACAGTGAAGCCTGGAGATTAAATTAAAACACATGGCCATCACTTTTGATTTACTGAAATGTATTAATAAAAACCCTAAACAGATGTAAACGAACGGCCTCTGCGATATTGTGTGTGTCAATGTCTAAGTCAAGCGGACTAAGACATTCAAAGTGGTGGAACAATTGCACACAGGGCGCTAGGGCAAATAGATAGGGCCCACATGCAGCCCGCCAGGGCCCCCACATACAGCCCGTTAGGGCCCCCATTACCTAAAGGAGGGCCCTTGGACTAGTTGCAAATGCCCTAATTGTCCTCCTTATAGCTCTGTCCCTAATCATTCATTTGAGCTTTTTCACCATATAACTTGGCAGTTTTGATAGGTACTGTTTTTTTAACTTCTGAGAGTTGTGATTGACCAATGACTGAGGCAGGAAGACAGAAATGACGGGGATAGGGTATGGAAAAATCTAATTTTGCCCCATAAAATTACTTGGGCATTTTTGCTAGCAAACTGAAAACTTACACCTTCACCATGGAAGCTTATCTAGTATTCTTTATCATGTGGTGTTCCAGATGTTGTGCAGTACTTCTGGGACAATACAATGAAAGCCCACATGGGTATTGGGGGTGTTGTAGCAACACAGACATGAAATGAGTGGGTAGGATATTCAAAATATCACCTCAAGGTCTCTCCATCTCAAATGACTAAAGCTAATATTACACACCCTGTAATAACCTTTTTCAGAACCCCAAGGAGAGGATGGAGCAGGTGGTTCCCAACACAGTAGATCAATGCACTCACAGAAAATATGAAAATAAATGTGTTTATTACATGCAGTTCAGCTCTGTCCAATTTTAAACAAAAGTATGAGTACATTTGTGGTGTAATTACAACAGTAGCACATAATACATAACTGTAACACCATGTATGCCATTGTACCTTATGTACAGTGAGACTGTCATTACTAAAAAAAACACTAAAAACCTAACAAGGACCTGGCCTGGTTCACAACAGATGGTGAGTGTGTAGCTTTGGTGCCCCCTGCTGGAGCAGAGCTACACATACTATCACCGCAAACTCAATCCAACCAGTGGAGAATCAGCTGAACATACGACAAGTACATTGGTCTACTTTTTACTCAGATAAGTCACCTGAGTTGGAACCATTTGTATGCATAAGTGTGAAAAAAAGAGAGAAAAAAGTGTCCTTCCAACACACCCTGTACTGTGGTTTTGGAATTACCGGCATCAAACTTTTGGTAATGTCTATATTGAAGGGTTGTTTGTGGCGCTAAAGCGTGTTGTGTGTGTGTGTGTACTGACTGCTGCCCTCTTATCCGGCTTTTCACATGATGCACTCAGTGGCTCTGGAACAGGGGATAGGTCTGGAATGTCAAAGTCATCACAGCTGTAGTCCTCAACTCGACACATGGCCTCCACCATCCGCATCAGCTCTTCAGCATAGCCTGTTGCAGAGGAATATGGGGACAAGGTTCAAATTACTCCTACAATAGATATAGCACACTAGTACATCTCAAAAACCTAATCTTATCTGCTATGAACTTTCTATAGTCACTTCAGAAATGGCCCCAGTCTATCTGAGACATACTACTACTCTTCCTTACCCTGTGATAATGTCTTTTGAAACAAACAAAAGTGCAAGTCCTGAGACATTTACAATCATTGCTCTGTACATTTTTTGTGCACTGGGAATGTTGCAAGCTGTAGCTAAGTCCTTGATTGAAAGCAGCTTTGGATAAAAGAGTCTACCAAGTATAATGTAATGTCCTAAAAGTATGTTTCACTGAATATTTCTGTATGATTACCTGCTCTCCATCCCTTTGTATGAAAAGTGACACAGGCTGTTCCCTGCCTTCCAAGACTCTGTGTGCACAAGAAGAGAACAGTCCCTCGAATCCGGTATGCCTGTTGTGGATGTGATCCATAACTGATGTCCATTTGTCCACCACAAGTTGAACATTGTCAGGAGGCGTCGAGACCACAGCCCAGTACAGATGGTTTATTATACTTCCCACCCAGGGTTTGACATCCTGGCAACCTCTGGTTTGACCAAGGCTCTGCAACTTCTTCTTGACACCTGAGTAAACATGTGTAGATGAATCAATAAATAGTGAATGTAATGTACATCTGGCACACACACACACACACACACCTGGGGCAATGCAGGGATGAAATAATGTGGGGTGTGTATGTACCAATATATGTGTAGAGACATATAAAATGTAGGCTACACTTCCTTAGAACTGCATAGTCACAGTCCTTGTTGGTCGCCTCAGACATGCTTGTATGCAAAAGTCACAGTGCTGATCTTTTGTTGAGTTCACATGAATAAATAAGAACATGAATATGAGCACATATAAAATGTGTGTGTGTATGTGTAAAAGGAAAAATAAAATAATAATTGAAAAAAGGTTTCTTTCCCAACACAAAGAACCTATCTGAGCAAAAAGTAGACCCATGTAGGCCTACAGTGTACTAAACCCAACCAGTGTAAGGTCTGAGAGTGTGGTGTGTAGTCAAATGTGATCTGTATTAGTAGCCTAACTTAGTTGACCTACACACTTTACCAAAACTTACATCAATTGATGGGACCCCGTCAGCAGTGAAGCCATCTCTTTCCTCTGCAGCAACATAGGCCTACTCAGACTGGCATTCCTGGAGTATCTGAAACATTATATGAATATGATGCCGCGTGAATAGGAGAGAAAAAAGCGCTACTGCAAACCCAAAACAAACATGACAGCAGATTGTTCTTGAACACAGAAAGAAGTTGCAAATTTACATGACATTACATAACAGCGGTTACTGCATGTTCGTTTGGGTTTCTGACAAGAGTAGGCTATTTGTCAACACGTAGAGTACGTTCATGCTCCATTAGTCACGGACACAACGCTGATGGGGGGGCAGTCGCATAGAGTTGCATTGATTGTCTTTTCAGCTGGTAGGCCTACAGTAGACTATTTACCAGTAGACACATATAATTTTACTGTAACTGTAGGCCTACGGCGGCGAACTGAAATGTAGGAAGGCGACTTGACTTTTTTGCAAACACTCTCTGAGATTAATTTAGATGCACGGCTGAAGCACTTTAGTAGCAAGCTTTGTTGAAGTGTTCAGAACTGGCACCAACTTCATACCGTTCACCAAGCAAGTGGTTTACGCGGTGATAAAACACAAACCTCTTTGCACTTCCTTTCCCTCGAGTTCATGATTAGAATGCAGTCCAAAATAAGATGGTACAGCCTACCTCCAGCCGCTGCCTTTTCTCCAGAGCACGAGACCCCCTGCAGCTGGCGTCGGTGCCGCTCGCCCCCCTCGAGCTTGTCCCCCGAGGGAATATGCTCAGCACTGATTTGGGCCGCGAAACCCTCTTCAGACGAACATCAATTCCAAGTTGCTCCTTCAGAGCCGGGGTCGAGTCGTAACATTTATCCAGAAAATGTGCAGAACACAGTACAGAGCTTGGCTTCCACGGTGTTCCTTTGGGATCAGTTCTCGTCCTGCGAGTCCACAGCAAGTTCAATTCAGGGTCTTTTGGAAAGCGATGCAGTGTGAAACCGCTCTCCCTGGTGTTTGAGCAGTATCCTGCAACGCACCGCTCGGGCATGTTGTTAAAAAAATATTCGAGAAAGAACGTACACTCTATCGATTCCTGTCAGGATGGTTGACAGCACGTGCAGTCAGGTGTAAACAGAGAGGTGTGGCGTGGCGGCATTCCTGAGCATACGTCATTTTATGGAAGGGCCACTGGCATGTGGAATTTAGTGGCGCGTGTTCAAATTTTGGAAATAACAGGAGAACCAGTAATATTTGTCATATGGATGCATCTCAACTAGAATTTAATAGTTATTTCAGACTGAACTAAAAAGGGTCGTCTCCACGTGTCATGAGGTCTTTAACCTTGTTGGTTGCATATTTGGTTCCTTAGACATGCTCCTGATGTTCCCCCAACCTTGTTTATTATTGTGAATGTGTTTTGGTAACGCCCCATTATCTCTCACCATAGTTGAGGTACCCTGATCATGCTACTTGAGCACCTCCCATCCTTCACCATCACTGAAACACCCTGCGCCTGGCATCAGGTTGGCACACTGCTGTCTTAGAATGGTGATTAAAGGTGCTGAAAACATGCATGATGTCTATTTTTATATATCAGTCTATGCTGTACTGTACCATAATGTGAGATTAATATCAGCTGAGCATGTATGAACACGATCTAGTGGGGATTAATACCAAATGTTTTCCTTAATGAAGTTTAAAGATAATCATACCATCTACATCAAGTGCACAATGGCGCAAGCAATGTAACATGTGCTGTTACTGACTAGCTCACAAAGCAAGGCACAAGATGTAGCTAACAAATGCCATAAGCCAAAAGCGCTATTAGCTTGCTTGCAAAGCAGTTAAACAAGCGCTATGCTGTGCCATGCTGACCAGCCAGCAGGCAGGCAGGCAGGCAAATAACTAAAGCACTCTGACAGCAGGCTTATATACAGGCTCAAGAGTACCATGTGACCAGATTGATTAGGAGTTTTTCAGGTGCAAGCAATTGAATCATGATATACCAGCCCTAAGTAATTAGGTTTGGCCAGGCGCTGATGGACAGATTGGTTGTGAAGGGCCTGCTTGTTACCAGCAAAGGTGTAACAAGTTCTCAAGTTATTTCTTTCACTCACCACATCTTTTGTGTGATGTTGTGTGCACAGCCAAACCTTAGATCAACCCAACCAAGTTGAGTTCAATGAATGAAATGGAATAAAAAATAGATTGTGTACATGATTAAATCTGTTACTAATATGTAGACGTATATGATTTAATCGGGTGGACAGTCATCATTGCTTATGCTCTGAACAACACAGTATAAACAAAGTTGGGGGAACATCAGGAGCACGTCTAGGGAACCAGACGTGACCAGACCTATAATGTAACCATCAAGGTTATGGGAACCATATGGGAACGATGAGGGAACAAACATGAAAAGCAATAAAGGTACGGTGAGAGAACGGCGAGGGAATGGAATGGGAACCACACATATATCGTTCTGGGAACTTAAATTAAACTTTCCTGGCAACCCAGTGAGAACCAAAACAGAACCAAAAATTACGTATCTGAAACGTATCCAGAACCGAACCGGAACCAATGGCTGCTTGTTTTTTACTGTAACCAAAGGGAACGTTACTAAGTGGTAAATTTTGGTTTGGTAATAACCCCAACCTTTAGAGAACCAAAAGTCAAACGTTCTCTTTACGTTCTGTGTTACTAGGGTATACTGTATGTCTCTTGAAATGCAAAAACGTAGATGGCTCGGCCATGTATTCAGAATGTCCAGTGAAAGAACATCAAAAGTCACCTTGAGATGGACCCTGATTGTGAAAGCGAAGAGGGCAAGACCTTTTTCTTTACATTTTCGTCTCTTTGCTAGACTGGTCCAAGACTGTTTTTCTTCCACACAAACAGTTGTGAGTTGTCATTTTTTGTTCGGTCAAGAGAAAGGCGTGTCAAACATTAGCTCTTTAAGTGTCTTCATTAGAGAGTTGTTGAAGCGTGTCAGTGGGTTATTAGACTCATGCACACAAAAAATGCTGCGCGCCATTAGCAATGTGATTCATTCATGAGCTTGGAATTGATTTCATCTCGCTGTCACCGTGCCAGTGAAACAACCAGGCGAATGTCCTTCACTCAATTAAACATTTTTTTGAGCCAAGTTCACAGGGGGGTGGAGAGAACTGCTATCTGGTGTCTCAGGAGATCTAAAAAGATATATCCAAGTTCACTGAGCCATCCCTCCATGTCTTTCTCCATCCCTCCCTCTTTCTCTTGGACGTGGGAGGGAGAGAATGAGGATGAGGTGAGAAAGAGTGTGAGAGAGAGAGAGAGCGAGAGCGAGAGCGAGACAGACTGAGTGAGTATCAGAATCCGCTGCCTTCGACAGTGATGGATGACAATGCACCTTGAGAATCTATCCGTAGTAATTGTGTTTAAGATTGTGTGGCCCCCATACCTTTAAATTTACTCTGAGATTCAATAAGTAGAGTGTTTCATCCTTTACCAGCAAGATGTTTCACTGCTGTCACACATGCTTGACAGGAAACAGATGGATTATGGGGTTTTCACGACAAAAGAGGAGGCCCTGGACCATGCTATAGCCGATACTGGATATTGTTGTGTAGAGCGCAGAATGAAATTGGCAGCTTACTTACACTACAAAAGATGTTCTCAGCCCTTTGAGATTGTTTTGTGTGGGAGTGCACACAATGCTTGAGCTGGCATGAGCGTGCTCACACGCACATACACGCACACATACACACAAACGCACGCACGCACACAGACACACCGACACACCGACACACACACACACACACACACACACACACACACACACACACACACACACACACACACACACACACACACACACACACACACACACACAGAGTGGCTGCCCTAAAATCAAAGAATTGCAATTTTATGAAACACACAAAACATTGCAAAACAAAGCACTGTTTTTTTGTAAGATGATGTGCAAAGAAGATATCACATCCTGCCTGAACACAAAGGACCACTCCTCCATGACTAACATCTATTTCAACTTTTCTTTTATATCTCTATTGTGTCACTTCAAAACACTTCCTGCCCTGTATACTTGCTGTCAGGGAAGCCAACTTGGGGGGGGGGTGGGGGGGCAGAATTGGGTCCTCATTACATTGTATGTATTAGGTAGGGGGGCCCTTTCAGATAACTTCGTCCTGGGCCCGGCCAAAGCTGTCAGTGGCCTTGCTTGCTGTAGATCCAGCCAGAAAATGCGTTCTCCGGACTCCAACTGAGCAACACATGCGTTGTCCCTTAATTACCACCTGCTGAAATGCAAAAAAAAAAACCTGATGTTACCATGCATCACACGTCACAGTAATTTTGGCATTGCTTTGTGTTTGCATGCAGCAGAGCACAGACCAATGTATAATAGCAGCTATTGTCATGCAACAGATTTCGTGCACTTTGTACAGCAGTACAAGTTAATCTCGGCTGACTAAAAAAAATGAAGTCTCACAGATTATGGTAATGGGGTTGGTAGTTTCAGAAAAACACAAATCATTCCCGTCCCAACCAGTTTTTGTTCATTTGACCAACGTTTTTTGCTTATTCCGTAGGATATGGGGAAAATACAATAGTGAAACACTCCCACACAACAAAACAGTCCATGCCAATTTTGCCAGCAGAATAGAACCATATCTACGTCTTCCCACTAAACGCCAGCCCCTCATTTTAAGGTCAAACACAGGATTCATGCTGTGCACTGTACAATAAGGTGAAAGTGGTCCACCACTCACCATGTTAAATAGTTTGGTTCAAACATGTTCAACCTGGTTACCATTTCTGATATGCTGAAGGTAATACAGGTCATCAAAATATTTGCACGATGCCATGACAACCTACAGGATATGCACATTATGACCGGCAAGTAAGTGAAGCATAGCCTGATTATTATCGACTTCAAAATGGTGATGCGTCACTAGAAGGGCGCTGCCTGGCTAAGTAAAGCATGCCAAGCAACAACCTACGCAAATCGCCACTGACCTTTCATGTTTGTCTGTAGAGGGAGAGGTGGTGAACTGAGCGTAGTGGATCACTCATTGCAGAAAGGCACACGCTACCGTAACTAATACCTCCTTGTGATTAGCCTGGCGTATAGCGTGGCCCCTTGCCCGTTCATTTACCCTTTCTCATTGATTGATGATTGTAATTTAAATACCCTCTGGAATCGATAGGAACATGCACCCATCTGCTTGACCGATGTCACCAGGACGTGAGAGATGAATGGAGCCTGGGTTACATCCTTTGTCTCCTCTTCGTTCTTGTCTCACATGAACTGTACATGCACCTATGGCATGTGAGGAGAGAGAGAGAGAGAGAGAGAGAGAGAGAGAGAGAGAGAGAGAGAGAGAGAGAGAGAGAGAGAGAAGTAAAAAAAAGTCTGGACATCATGTACCTTCGGTTAAACTAAGACTATGATGACTAGTTTACTATTTATAAAAAGGAAACAGCTTTGCTTGAGGGGGACTCCTCGGCTGATCAGTGTTGCTTTTGTGTAAACCCTTGGGGACCACTACACCGCTGTGCTGTGTGCTGCAGTGTTTATTTATTTAACTTGCTGTAGTGGAACTGAACTTGGAGTTGGAAGAAGGGAGGACAGAGAGATTACTATGCAGCAGACTACTCTTGCTTTTCTAGATGTGTCATCAGTTTGGAAATCGAACACATTGTGTCACCAGTACGGGAAAGGTTCATCTTCACATACAGTGGAGTTGGTTAGTTTCCAAACTACTGCACAGGAAGAGGTTAAATTATCTTTCTTTGTTAATGTCTCTTAATACAAAGCATTTCAGCTGTACAACCTAAATTGAGTTTTTTTTTTAAAGTTCTACTGCATGCAGCATTTTCAAACATTCCAAACATAAATGATGTGGTTGGTGCACAGTGCTAGATTGCATTAGTACTCACCAAAACGTATCGTTAATTTCATGGTATTATATATAGCAAATAACCGTCAGAAACTCATATAGAGTCCAGTTATGATAGCAATTTACTGCACCCCTGGAACGGTGCTCACATCAGCAGCATTTGCCACCCTTTTTTACATCTTCGTAAAATGTTACTGCTGTTTGTGCTACCTAGGCAAACATCTGGAGGAAATAATCATGACCAGTCCTGGTGTCCTGGCAGAGATAGACAGTGTCAGAGTCTCATGACAAATTGCCTTATATGCCTAATGGCGATGCAGCTTACTTAGGTGCTGTGTCCATATATCAGGATATTTTCAAATGTGAATATTTTTTTATCCTGTTTAGGTGTAAAACGCAACATTTGGATACAAATAAAAACTTCATTGTAACAGGTCAGGTGCGTTTAGCCCCCTAAATGGGATATTTTTTTAAAGCCTGTTTTTTTTATATGTCGATTTAAAACTCTGTTTATGTGTTAACGGAAGACCAAAACCACTGCGTTTTCAAAAATATCCGTGGAACCATCACCTTAATAACAGGTCAAAACAGGCCTGTCTGTCTCTCTGAAGTCTGTGTTGTTTCGGTCATGCACTAGACTTGAACTTGAAAAGTTAAGGCCTGTTCCTCAGGGTCAAGAACACAAAATGTGGTGTTAATTCAACTCTTAGAGAGTACGCTGGACCCAAATACACTCTAGAAGATGTTGAATTGACTGCCTTAGTGTTGAATTAACACTGTATTTATTACTGTGTATGGTGGAAGCATAGGTGACAAAGATGCTCTAGGCTGCTCTGGTCTTCAGATGCTGGGGTCATGCAGGGTTCATCCTCTGGCTGCATGGCAGGACAGCATCTTGAGGTGATTAATGAGCTTATACCACCATCGAGAAGCAAACATAATTGTCTCCGGGGCGCTGTGGCGCAGCGCGCTAAGCCCCCGACATTTGGGCTTACATTGCCCATGGGGACCCCAGTTCGAGTCCGGCCACGGTCATTTCTCAGCCCTACCCCATCTCTCTCTCACAACTGCTTCCTGTCTCCTATCAAACTGTCCTGTCATAATAATGGCCAAAAACCCCCCCAATAAATGCATTTGAAATTATTGTGTCTGCAAAACATAAGATGGCCACACGGGAGGAGCTGGAGTATTCAGTTACAGCATTTTGCTAGAAATTAAAATAATAGGTACAATATGGACATTGCGCTGCTAGATGTTTGAATTACATTGATATACTTACTGCTTTTTATCAGCAAAGCGTTGAGTAATTACACCGTCAACAACAGCTACTACCTGCTTTGAAATTGAGGTAATTGTGCCTTCATCGTGTGTGTTGAGAATAGCTGTTCACAAAAAATCAATAAAGCTATCCCAAGAGCCAATGGAAGGCAAAAATGTATGCGGAAATCCTCCCCATTTGGTAAATCGCAGACTATTGGGATTTTTTTTTGTCAGAGGTGCTGCCTTAATGAAACACATGTTGAGCACCTGTAACAATTGCTGTCAATATCTTTCAAAATGCAATCTTTTGATAATGCCCGAGCATAAGCAGGGCATTTGCCCCTGGGCCCAGGGCCTTCCTGTATTATTGGTGGGGGCCCTACTGTGATCATGGCAAGTTGTTTGAGGGGCCCTATCAGTGTTTTGCCCTGGGGCCCTATGTTCTATTGTTCCGACACTGTTGGAAGGCCTATTCCAAAGCAAATGTTCATCATCTCAATTATTCATGTGTTTGCTCAGAAATCCACCCAGATTTACAAACAATTTGCATTAAATGCCTGCACTAATTTCATCCCTCAAGGTTAGTCCATTTTCCCACTTTAACCCTATCGCGCCGGATGCATCATATATGTCTCATCAAATTCAAAGCCCTCTCCACGCTGACACAAAAAAAAATCGATCTGAAAAACATCCTGCGTGTCATTTCCAAACGTCCTGCAGTACGCGGAAACCGCCACAAGAGAGCAGCGGTCGACAACAAGTTGACCACAGCTCGGCGAAAAACAGGAAAATGGGGTAGAAGCGGTTTCCCTGACCAACGCTGAGATTTCGTCAAATTGCATAAGGTTTGTGTACAAATTTCCGAAATATAACTCTACATCCTTTAATTTGAACACTTGCTTTGTGCAATTAAGCAAGGAAGAGTTTATATTTTTACACCGTGTTGCAGAGAGATCGTGCTAAAACTGATGAGACATATAAGCACCATCCGGCGGTGGCAGGAAGTCAGCCATCAATGCATTTGCTCCATAGGGAAACTTACAAAGCACACCACGACGATCGTTTAACAAAACACACAAGTTGTTTTACTTCAAGACAAAGATATTGCCTTAAGAAACAGGTTTTACTTGCAATTTTGAAAATGTAATGCAAAATGTTGAAATTATGATCTCGTAAAAAATGCATTGAAGTGAATGGAGAAATGGTCCAATTGTAGTAATGGACCCATATATTCAAATTACACATCAAAAATGAATAATGATCTATATTACACTCATAAATAGGTTGTTGAGCATTCGATCAGCTATGTTTTTACATAGATTTTAAAAAATTACCCAACCAGGCTGTGGGAAATGTAAAATATGGTCCTGCTAAAACAAGGATAGGCTTAAAAAAATGGCAGGATCTCACTAAATATTTAAAGATAATCCTCAAATTAAATTGTCTGACAACTTTTTTAAATTAAAAAAAAGTTGTAAATGCATTAAAAGTCATTTTTCAATGGTCATGAAATTGGAATTTTCATTCATTAAAAGCCTGATGCATCATATATGATGCATTAAATATCTCAGCGACCTTAACAAAATTTTGAATTTTTTTTTTACATTTCTTATAAGGGACCAATATTGAAGCAAATTCCAAAAAATTAGAATTTTCTCTCATTGCTTTCATGGTTCAGGTTTCACAGGGTTAAAATCCAACCCTCTAATCTCCACATTTTTCCCCCCCTTGGTACCTACGTAATCTATTAGTTTTTGTTGTGCACTGGATGGGTGCCAAAGGTCAATCCCTTTGCTAATATGCAACTCCTTGGCAATGTGTTTGGGTAAGACCCATAATCATTGTCTTTGGCACATCAGTGGGGTATCTTGTACAACACGGCTGTGTTTTCCATTAAAATCCCTGAGACATGTGTTTAAGTACCCCGGCACACTGCCAATCAGCAAACATCCACCAGGTGGAAAGAAAAAAGAAAGAATAAACACAGGGAAAAATAAGACCTCCATATCATTTAGCTATCATGACTAATTTTCACAATGGTTTTCTGCGTTTAACTCTAAATGTTTTAATTGCTGACCTGTAAAAATGTTGTAAATACCATCATTAGAGCAGTGGCGCCCCAAGCCAACTAATAGGCTACTATGAGTTGCCGAGGCAAGTCATTGGCTGCATTCCAACTCCCTCCCTACATTTGTGCTTGTGGCTCGACGCGCCGCCCCCGTGGAGATAACAATAAAGTTTCCCCGCTGTCAGCCTGGCCACAGCAACTTTTGAGGGACCACCAGCTAATGAAATTATGACTTCAGAATTGGGCTTTTGCAAGATATTTAAGCAATATGACCCGAGTGGGAGGGATGATGTTGACGGATATCCTCCTTGGCGTGGTTCGGCCATAGGCACGAAACCGAAGGCTGAGTGCCGTCGGCAATCACACCAGGGAGGATATCCGTCAACATCATCCCGACCACAAGGGTCATATTGCTTTTATACAATAGTTCAATTACCAACAAAAATACCACAATTCATTTTCGAATAAATTTGTATTAATTACCTTCATCATTAGTTGCATTACCTGCTCCGCTAAGCAAAGTAGTTCCGAAAGTAGTTGATTGTAGCCTATGGTTGCTATGCAATGACGAGCTGGCAGTGCCAGCGCGCAACGTTCTGTCGTGGTTTCCAATCGATGTGACAATCACCAGACCATGTGATTATGGGATAAAATAGAGATAAGTTAGAAGACAATTCAATCAATAGGCAAATACACCAGCATAGATTGTTGATGGAGACTTTATTAACTCGACTCAGGTTAGGGACATTGTACAAACAAGTTCAACGTACAAGTTTCCAATGCAATACATCTTAGACTTGAAACATTTCAGCAAGACAACAAGTTTCTGCAAAACCAAAGTTTTCCCAAAGGCTAAGTTTTTCTCAGAGACTAAGTTTTCTCAGAAACTAAGTTTTCCTCAGAGACTGAGTTTTTCTCCGAGACTAAGTTTTTCTCGGAGCCTAAGTCTTTTCAATAAACTAAGTCCCATAAACCAAAGTCGAGAATTACTTACTGCAAAAGCCAGACAGCAAACCGCGAAGTTGATCAACTGAGGAGATGCTTCAGGTGGTCTCTGGGACTCCGTTGGCAAAAATCCTTCCGAGCTCTGGGCTCGTCGTCTTTTATGCTCCCAGGTGTGGGGCATCTTGTACACCTGACCAATCCCTGTCCTTTGTCCACCTGGATTGACCACCTCTCGGCCAATCAAATATCAGATGACGTTATGATATGTCGGGGAAATTTTATAATCGTGGATTTATTGACGGGAGTTTTCCAAAAAGAATAACTTTTAAGGGGGTTTTTGGGTTTTTAATTAATTCTGAACAGTGACATCATGTGCTTTCCAGAGGCAATTCTATGTTCATATGGGCCCCAAGCGAAAGTGCAAAAGAATGAACTTCTGCACCAAAATCACCACTACTGTAGTATAGTATAGGCTGCTATCCATTGTCTAGGAGCTCAGGGGTCCCAATCGATTGTTGGTCTTGGTATCTAGCTGGTGGCTAGATACGCCTCTGGTGCTTAAATCATTTTCTTCATTAAAACTGGGAGCTGGTATCAGACCTGTCACCTAGCCTTCGTTATCTATAACTTATGTCCAGATCTAACGAAGTTGCAGTATGTACATTGTGTTTCGATCCTACATGCAGGGACGTTACTGGGCCTGGGACAAAGCAATTTGAAAGGGCCTCTGACCCAATGTATACTGTGTATTGAGGACCCAATTATGGGCCTCCTCTGTTGGTGTCCCTGCCTACATGGACGAGGAAACTCCCGTTTTGTTCTTTTGGAGTCACGGGCATACAGGTGCACTCAAGCAAGGCACACAGTAAATTCCACAATGCCCATTCAACACCCAGAGAGCAGGCCTGGATTTAAACGAACTCTATAAGTGTTGAACTAATGCCGCAACACCAACTGTGCAGTTTCGGTTTAGCAACATCTGCTGCTAGCTGAATCTTCTGGGTCGTCGCGCCCCTTGGTCTCTTACAATGGGGAACTTCCCAGCAACGGCCTAGCTTCACGTAGACTTTCAGTCAGCCACATTATATGTATGTGGAGAGGGATTCTCTATTAGTATATGGTCATATCTAAGGATAACCACCTTTATCTTTTTCATAACTAGAGTTTTAATAAGAACTAATTTAACGCCTACCTAATGTACTAATTAATATGTTTTTCTTCTCCTCACTTTAAGGCATGGGCATGTAAGCTAAGGCACACACACACACACACACACACAGGCCCACATGTAAGCCTCCTCGTACAGGCAGTGCTGCACACCTGCATTTGGCAGACTGCCCATCATTGTCTCTGTCAAGCGTGGCTGCTCTTACTAACACACATACACACACACACTCTGGTTTTCTGAGTCTCTGTTCAACATAAGAGAGTAGTTAATATATTTAAAGTAAGAACTGAAACATGCAGATATAATAGAAATAAAAGTATATAAACGTAATAATAGTAATATAATTATAATGCAAGTAGTATAATATACGGTTCGTTTTTATTATCCTTTAGGTGCAAGCACAAACTAATCTGTCACTCTATATACCAGATTTCCTCCACATATTCCCCCCTTTGAGGCTTATTAAGCCTCATGAGAGTGTGAGTTCCATCTGGTATCCTTCTAGGGACCTTTGCATTCCCGAGACGGTTCTTGAATGAAATTTCCCTGTTTTATACGTTTCCTACATCATTATCTAAGTACATCTTATAGTCTTAACGATTACATGTTATAGATACAGATAATATGCTACTACTCCTAACTAGAAATATATATATGGGTTTGCATAAGCATAAGTATAATCGTCAGAGTGATCCTTATTTGATCAACTCCCCTAGGTACTAACACTACTTCATCTATTCTAAGATCCTTGGGTCTCCCGGGAGGGGCCCATGCCTATCCTCTTTAACTTCCCAGACTTCTTCTTTTACTGAGGGAACCTCTATCGGCGGATCTGCATCACGCAAGACCCTTTTGATAGGTACTTCTTCGGGCACATGGTTACGACTACTTTCAGCTGGTCAAGTCAGGCTTCCGACTGGGTGAACCCCTGCCTTGGGCGTTCCTTCACTCTGCAGGAGCCTCACTAGCATCGCTTTGCGCTAGCATCGCTTTGCTAGGGGTCACTTTGCCAGTGGTCACGTCCCTTCTCGGGGAATCACCATCCACTTGTCGTGTCAACCATCCAAGCTAAGTAGCGTCACGTTTTTACGTTCAGGCCTTTTGAGTTCCCTCAAACTGGGTTTCTTCTTTTTACAGAATTTCGCCTTCTTTTTAGATTTAGGATGGACCTCTCCTGGGGGACCTCAAGTCATCGCTTTTTAAGCTGATTAACATGTGGTTACATATAACGCATATATCTGTATAATATAGTGAGCACTCGGCCTAATCATAATACTACTTAATCTATATATAATAAGTCTAATCGTACACTAATCTAAGCATTAAATAATAAAAGTACCAATAAACTAATAAACTAATTATAATCATAAAAGCGTAAAATAATCATAATGATAAGTGTAATAAGCAAGCGGAAATCTACCCTAATCACAGAGATCACGGGCGGCCTTGCGTGTGAGGGCTAGTCCTCAAAAGAAAAATTAACGTTACCTATATCGAATATATAAAAGCTTCTACATGCAGATGTACCCCCAGCCCAGCCTATGCAACCAGTCTGCCTCCTTCTACACTCCCTTTCACTCCCTTGGACTACTGTTTGCATAAGTCGGGCACACATGAGGTATTATGTACAGAAAACCCTCAATCGTCCTTCGTTATCCCAGGCAGTTAAAGCCTTGGCCATCTAAGTGGTCCAGCAAAGTGTCGGGCACCACACCGTTTTCAGTCCACATGACTGGCTGACACTGTATTCGACTAAAACTCTCCCTAACAACCTTTTCACACCTTGCAACTTCTCAGTTGATCAACAGATTTTCATGTACTACAACACAGTTATATAGCGACCCTTGTTCCTCCAAAAGAAAAATGCTAAACCGACATAACTTTAGGAAAGGAACTCCTGCTTGTCACGGTAGAGATAACAAAATAAACAAAAAGGCAGTTAACATAGTTAATAAACAAAAGAGCATGAAATAAATCAGAACATAAAAGTAATGAGAAACACAGGTCGCAACTTAAAACAACGTAGGTCATAGAATAAAATAAAACGAAATAAACTTAGAGAGATTTTCTGAAAGAGGAGAAAGAAATAAAAGTCAATCGCTCCTATAATGTCTCCACCAACTTCCAAATATAGTTAATGATAATAATAATGCGAAGAATGGAATAAAATAATATGAAATAAAATAGAATATAAAGGATAAGAAATAAAAAATTAAAATAGAAGAAAGTATAAGGAATGCAAGAAATAGAATCAGTACACAAAGTAAGGAAAGTAACCCGAGTAAAGAAATAGGTAAATCTTGGCATGACATAAAACAAAATGTAAGAATAAACCATGTAAAATAGAAATAAACAGCTAGAATAATACCACTCAAGATGAACAAATGGAGATCAGTGTGAATTGAAACAAATTTAACAAACTCCCTACCTCCCCCCTTTGCGACACTAGCTTTCGCATACAGGGAGTTTCACACTCGACTTGACTGGAACTCTGTTTCTTGAAACCCCTCATCTTGAGCCCTGCCCATTAGTTCATAGAGACGATTTTCAACGTCTGGGTCAAGTACATTCTCCCTTCTGGTGAGTTCTTCCATTGGGCCTAGGACTATCAGTTGTTTCTCAATGACATTAGTGAAAGTTTTAGAACAGATCTTCCCACAGCATGCAGTTATGCAACACACCAGGGCAGCCACTATCACTACGCCCAACATCACCTTAAGTACCCAGCCCAGAAAGGTGGTCCCAAAGGAGCCTATGGTGTTTGTCAGTGACGCCCAACCTGATGAGAAGAAGTTTCCTACTCCTGACCAGTCTAGCCCTTTGTCCTTCCCTGCATGGTAATGGGCTACATCTCTTACTCGTATCAGATTGGACATGGCCTCTTGGAATTGGTTGTCCAAGTCAGGGTTATACGCTGCGGGGATCCAAGTACAACAATCTTCCCCAACTATCGCACACATGCCTCCTTCCTTTGCTGCTAGCCAGTCAACTACCAGACGTAATTGAAGCGTCATCTTATTGTTTGCGACCAAGCTCTCGGTTAACCAGTTCAGTCTTTCATTAAGGACATCCAACGCCGTTATTGTGTAGTTCATGAATTGCTGTTGATTGTAATAAACGAAATTTATCCATTTAATGTTTTCTGAAACCATCAGGGCTGTCCCAATGATTGGTATTGCAGCTACAAATCCCCCTATAACCCTATCCCGGGCAGTGAATTCGGTTGGCACGTCTTCTATTGAGGTCATTTTAAAACTCGGCAGACTTGAGTCGGAGGATCTTTTAGACCGTTTGATAGCATTGTCTATGTAATCAGTGGAATTTAGTCTGGATAGGGGAAGGATATTTGTTCTCTGCCCTATCCTCACCCACGCACACGTACCTGACCAATTCCATGGCAGTGTTTTCCGTAAACCATATTTTGGTCCACAGGCCCAGAAGAACTCGTCAATTGGAGTCATTGTTGCTATTATGCCTGGGTGATATGGGCTAAATCCGTTTTCCAGAGCACAAACGGCATGCACTGGATTTGGGCCTGCAGATGGACATGCGTCTAGTACTCCCCAAGTACCACTTAAGTCCCTTGTCCATGTGTGCCCACACCTTCCCTTAAAGGTGCCCACATCCTCCCAGTCATCCCCAAGATCATCGGGGATGGTGCCACGCCATCTTGTCTTATTTTGAGCTGGGCCATGAAAGCACTCATATTTTGCCGTTCTGTCTACTGCATAGTCCTTTATCCATGCATCTTGGCTTTCAGTTATGTTTGGGAACTTCCTTTTACATACATCCAATACTAGTACCCCATTTTGGAAACGGTTGGGATTGTTCCAAGGATGGTCTGCACTACCAATTTCAAGTACACACCGGGGAAATGAAACGTTTTCCACATTTCCACCCCAGGCAGGAAACCCTTTCTCCACACCAGATTCCTCTTGTTTCCACCCATCTAACAAAGAAAATGGGACCGGAACAGCATAGGTTTTCAACCACTGTTTGGAACACACATAACAGTCCCCTTCAGGATATAAAGATCTGGCTGTAAAGTCTGCCCAGTGGAGCCAGGCATTGGTTTCAAACCATTCAGAAATGTCATTTGTGAGTTCACGCTTCTTGCGGGGATGTCCTGTGTTAGCATCCCACCGACGCATGTAAATGTCGGCAGGGGACCAATTATCAGGGTCCTTAGTTGTTCGTTGTAGACATGCAAAGTAGTGCTGGTCCCCTTCCTGCATGCCTGTTACCTGCATCATAATTCTTCTTTGCTCGACATCGTTCCAAACTTTTGCCCTAATCTCTTTCGCGACATGTATTTCGCGCGGCTCTTCCTGCTGTCCGCTGCTAAAATTAGCCAGTCTTTTAAAGCCTCCTGACTGCCACACCCACACGGATTCAACTGTGTCTGGGGTGTAGGGACATCTCATAAGGGCATCGTTTCCTGATACCTGGGAGCCAACAGGGGTACTTTGGGCTACCTGCAGGTCATCCCTGCCCAACCCCCTCTCAAGTTCAACGCCCTCAGGTGTCAGGGTCATACCCTTGGTCAACTCTGTTTGTGTGTCCAAGTCTCCCATTCCTCCGTTGCCTGAACTAGTTATGCCTAGCATTTCGTCCTCCTGGGGGATATCTGTTCCCAGGGGTGTCAGTGTCTGTGTCTGTGTCTGATTTGCTTTCACCTTCGGACTCATCATACTCCCAGTATGCTGCTGTGACTGGGTCATCGTCAGTTCCGAAAAGGTGAGGTCTGGAGAGGAGGTTGGCTTGTCGTACTGCATAGTCATCAGGGAACTCTGATAAGAGTCTTTCCCATGCACCCCCGTCGTCAGCTGCTGAATCAGACCATGACCCACCTGATGGTGCCGGTCTACGGAAAGTTTCGGGGTCAAGGAGTTCATCGGGGAAGAGGTCTTCGACGTGCTCCTGCTCTGCCCCGTGCCCTCCCACACTCTCTCGATCGCTGGGTGGTTGGGAGTCTTCTTGGGGCCCAACGCCTCCTGGCTCGGGCCCGTATTCTGGAGTGTTTGGGTCATTAAGGTCTTCCAAGAACCCTCCGCTGACGAAAGGTTGGTCTGCTGGCCACCTCTCAATGTCTGGAAGCTCGTTTCCGACGTTGAGGGGGCTGGGACGTTCATCACGGGATCTCCTCTGCTCCACGCCTTCCTCTGGCTCCCCTCTAGGTACTTCTGGTTCCTCCGCTGGGGGCGGCTGTCCGTCATCGATGGTTGTAGGGTCATCCGCTCCCCCGTGCTCGGCATCCGGACCCACGACGACCTCTCCTCCTGGCTCGGTGACTGGATCATCCGGCTGCTCAGGTCCGCCACTCTCTGGGTCATCTCGTCCGCGGTCGCTCGGCACGGCAGGTACCCTCCCCTCGTCCCCTCCTTCATCGGGCGCGGGGATACTGGATGGGTCTCCGGCGGCAACCGGATCCACGTTTTCTCCTGGATCTCGACCCTCCCGGAGCTCTGGATCACTGCTATGGTTACCTGCTGACAAAGATTCGGGAGAAAAGAGAGAAGGAGCCCCAGGCCCAGAAGGCCCAGGAGGTATCGGCGGAGTTTGGGACGGCCCTCCGGCTTCATCCCGACCTGGGTCTGCCCCCCTTGGTGGTCCGTCACTGTCATCATCATTGTCACCCCCTCTTGGGGAGGACTCGGGAGGGTCAGGTGGCGGGTCATTCTCACCCTCGGATTCTCCACTTGGTCTTGGTGCCCTGTAACAACAGTTAAGGTGATACCACACATCTGAACCTTCAACTCTTACCGCTCTTCCGGTGGCCTTCACTACCTTGTACGGTCCCTCCGCTCTAGGGTCCAGACAAGATCGGTTGAATACTCTCAGGAACACGTAGTCCCCTGGACGCACCGGCAGCCCTTCTTCCTCTGCATTCCTCCCCAGACGTCTTTCTCTTGCCTGTTGCTCATTATAAATAGTTTTGTGAATATTACACAGTTGCAAAATATACTGTCTTATTTCTCGACTCAACGCCTCGGCGGGCGGTCCCTGTCCATCTCGCAATCTTGGGGTTGGCATAGCCCTCCCCGTGAGCATTTCGTGTGGTGTCAAGTGGGTGCTTCGGTTTACCTCACATCTCATTTTCATTAATGCCAGCGGCAGGGCATCCACCCAGTTCAAACCTGTACTTTGAGTGATTTTTAGTACCTTGTTCTTCAGCGTACCATTTGCTCTCTCCACCATCCCTTGGCTTTGAGGATGATATATACATCCAAACCTCAGTCGTATACGCATGCGCTGGGCTACTTTTTTCCACACGTTAGCGATGAAGCTCCGCCCATTGTCACTGGAAATAGTCTCAGGAATTCCAAAGCGGGGCACCAGTTCTCTTGTCAAAAAGTTAGTAACAGTCTTCTCATCCTGCCTTGGGCTGGGACATGCTTCAACCCATCTCGAGAATCTACACACCACTACTAACACATATCTCATACCTCTCACTGTTTTGATCATGTCTATGTAGTCCATTTGTAAATGTTTAAATGGCCCATCAGGAAGGGGAATGTGTCCTAGGGGTCGTGGAGCTGTACCTTTTCTAATGTTGTTCATACTGCAGATTCTACAATGTCGAAGGACAAAGGATATTCTGTCTTGTAGACCAGGGGCCCAGAATCCTGATTTGAGGACTTGGGTCTTCACCTCCCCTTTTGCACAATGATCAGGTTCATGAGCAACCCAGATAATAGTATCTAAGAAGCTATGTGGCGCTACTATTCGCCCGTCAACAAATCGCCAAAGACCAGTCTGGTCTTGCACTGCACCCCTCTCTTCCCAAGCTTGTTTCTCCCATTCAGAAGCTGCTTCTTGTATAGGTCTTATATGATCATAGTAAAATTCAGGTATTGTTAGGTTTGTTCTTCCTCGCTCACGGATAGGTATCACCCGCCCCCTTAACACCCGCCCTGCAAACTCTCTATCTGTCTCGTTTGTTGGGCTCCAAGACTCAGTGTCATCCTCAGAGTCTCCCTGCACTGGGCATTGGAGCCTCTTCGCAGGTATTGGTATGGGTGTACCCTTAGGTATGCATGGGAAGTCAGCACATAAAGGGCAGTCTGCTCGTTGACAGAGAGCACATATTAATGGCTCGAAGTGGTGGAAGTGTTCATCTCCTATTCCGGAGCTACACCACTCGCAACCCTCGTTTTGCCCCTTCATGTAGGGACAGGGCAACCCTCTCACCTGATGGTAGTGGGGGTGTGGGTCTACCAGCACTCCCATGGTTTTCTCTTCCTCTCGTTCTGGGGTCAGTTTCCTCATGTAGTGCTTATGGCCTTCTACCCACATCCTTGCTTTCTGCTTTCGTCCCTTTCTGAGTGCTATTGACTCGTCTTCTGAGTCTTCTTCCCAATTAGGCTCGCGGCCCTCTACCCAGTTGCAGAGGCCTGATTTCTCTTGCTTCCAATACTTCCCCATTACTACTGCTTTAAGATATTTAGTTAATACAACTGCCTGGCACAGGTCAGGCACAAGTATATCTACTCTATGCCTGCCTATGCACTCTTCAGCTGCTTCTAGTAATGCGGCCATGCTAATGGCTGGGTCATGTCCATACTCCCCACATCCGAATAATGGGACGGTTATCACTCGGGCTTCATATGCTGTACATGTCTGGAATGCATTCTTGTATAACCCTTTCAATACTTGGGCAGACCCTTCAGGCCCAGTCAATCCATTCCTGTATACCATAGGGACGTGTATTATACGATGAAAGGCCCAACCTAAGTTATATGGTTTGGTTTCGAACACTTCTCCTGGCTGTAAAGGGCCTATCTGAGATATCCGGGTCTCACATTCTTCTTGATAGTCATTTCCTGCCAAGTGTTGGATAATTCCTGACACTCCCCCTATATTTGTGAGGTATTGGTCTGTTGGGTTCACCAGGGAATTTCCTAAGTTCGAGGGTGTATATTCTTGTAAAAATACTGGTCTTACGCTGATATTTAATGCTGTTTCTCTGGATACTAATCCTCTAGTAATTGGTATAGGTGTTCGGTTATCTGGATTTGGTACCATCCTCCCCTGTGCTTCATACCCAAACTCCTTTTCCTTCTTGGTACGTCTTCCTCCTCTTTCTTTCCCTATGATGGCGGGTAACATGGTATCAGGGTATCGTGGTTCACAATATCTGCTGGCACACTCCGGGCATTCTGACCTCTGGCACAGAGCACATACTAATGGCTCGACCGTATGTTTGTGATTCTGACTGTCTATCCACTGTGAGCACCACTTACACTCTTCTTTGGATGGGAATGGGCATGGTGCTGGGCACCTAACTCGCACTCCCCTTTCTGCCATTATATGCCATTGGATGGTGGCTGGTTGTACTACCATGACGGTTGTCTCAGGCTTGGTCACCAGATGTCTGGCCTTAAGCGCTGCTTCTTTGGCGACCTCATCTGCCTTTGCGTTGCCCAATGTGATATAGTCCTGCCCTTTGGTATGCGCTTTGCACTTACAAATGGCCAATCTGTCTGGCAGCATCATAGCCTTAAGCAGCTGCACTATTTGATGCATATGTTGGATTGGACTGCCGTCCGTTTTCTTGAATCCTCTTTGTTTCCACTGTGCCCCATGTACATGACACACACTGTGGGCATATGCACTGTCTGTGTGAATGGTCACTTCTTTTCCTTTCCCCAATTGGCACGCTGCAGTTAACGCCTTTAGTTCTGCTAGCTGCGCAGAACATGGCTGGGCACATGGTTCACACATTACTGTCACAAATTGTGAGGTGAGCCATTCAACCACACTAAATCCTGCATGTGTTTTGTTGTCATAGTTATGGCTTGATCCGTCTACAAAGTAGACATTTCCTCTCTCTAGAGGTTCGCTTGCTAAGTCCTCCCTCAATTTTGAAAATGCTTTGGATTGTGCCACACATGCATGTGGTTCTCCGTCATAATCTGCTGGTATGTAATCAGCAGGGTTGGTAGCCATGTCACACGTTTTTATTGTTACATCTACAGCGAATGGAAGGTTATAATATCGTAACTGTCTCTGCGGAGTCAGACAGAACCTTCCCTGCTCTGCTAACTGGGCTATCGCATGGCTTGTGTAAATGGTTACAGGCCATCCCATCGTCAAGGCGCTTGCCTTGGTATAGGCCACATATACGGCATCCAAACTTTGATAACATGGCGGATAACCTTGTGCCACGCTGTCGAGTTTGGTGCAATAGTAAGCAATTGCTTGTCTCCCTCTTCCGACGCACTGGCTCTGAGACAAGATTGCGGCCATATATGTGTCTCGCCCAGGCTCCTTCCTAGTTGTGACATATAGATTAAATGGCTTTGTATAATCGGGCATGGCCAGCGCTGGCGCTGTCTGCATCTGTTGTTTTATTCCCTCAAACGCTTGTTCTGCATCATGGTTCCATGTTAACCGATTTGATAATTTATCCGTACCGGCACTTGTTATCAGAGCCCTCAGAGGGGCAATCTTTTGCTCATAGCATTCTATCCATTCACTGCTGAATCCTATCAGTCCTATGAATGACATTAATTGCTTCACAGTTATCGGTTTGGGTGCTTTAGTTATTGCTGCTATATGTTCAGGGGCTAGCCTCTTCTCTTCTTGGGATATCAGTCGTCCAAGGTAGATTACTTGTGTTTGTGCAAACTGCAACTTTTTCCTGGACACTTTGTACCCTCTTTCTGCCAGCACCTCTAATACTTGTGCTGTGTCCTTCTCGCACGTTTCTTTGTCAGGCGAAGCTATTAATATGTCATCGACATACGACAAGAGGATTGATTTGCAATCTACGTGTTTTAGATCTTCCGTTAACACTTGATTGAACACGTGCGGCGAGTGCTTAAACCCCTGGGGGAGTCTAGTGTACAAGAGAGTCTTTCCTTCGTATTGGAACGCAAATAGGCCGTGGCATGATGATGCTACTCGTACTGCGAAGAATGCTTGTACTAAATCAAGTACCGAGAAGTATTTGGCCTCTTTTGGGATATTGGTAAGTAATACGTGTGCATTTGGCACGTCTGCAGGATAATCCTCAACTATGTCATTGATAGGCCTTAAATCTTGTATCATTCTCCATCGAACTCCATCTGCCTTTAGTATGGGCCAAATGGAGGTGTTACAGTACGCCTTTGCCACTTCTTGCAGTACCCCTGCCTTGAGTAGCTCCTCGATGGTTCCCCGTATTCCCTCTCTGGGCTCGTCACCCAGCCGATGTTGACGCTGGAATGGAAGCACTGCATGGGGTTTTAGCTTAAATTCTACCGGGCTGGCTGATGTTATCAGTCCGATATCTCCATCCCCTTGGGACCATACTGACTTTGGTACATGGGCTAGCTGCAAGTCTATTGGATCACTTGGTTCTGTTTCATCTAGTATTGTGCACACTCCTGCTGTTCTTTTCTGCTTACAGGGCTTGTTCCTACAGATAGGGCACTTTTCCCTACGGCATATCGCGCATCCTAATGCCATAAAATCATGGTTGTGTTGGGGTGTCTCATCTGATGAGTCGGGTGTTTCTAATTCCGTACTCTCTATCCTCCGGTTATCTCTTGGATAGAGGTTAGGCTTGGGCGCATGGCTGCACCATTCACAATCATCTTCTCCATAGGGACATGGTTCTGGACACCGAATTAGTCTACTCCCATCTGCCCCATGTCCCTGCCATCTTGCATAATGAGAGCGAAATGCGAACCGGTCCCAGTCTGGGTCTTTGGAAGTGAATGGGACATGGTTGTCTGTGTCCCAACACCTATATCCTGATCCCCCAAACAGCCTATAGAGACAGTAGGGGTTTCCGTATGGACAATCTTTGGTGTACTTAACTTCTGGATCTCCGGAGTCTGCATTTTCATCCAGTATTACTACCTGTGGGCTTCCCCAGTATTTCTCTGGGTACCCTTCATTCGTGAGTTTGTACATTTGATTTCCTCCACTTCCAGAGCTAGATAATTGCCATCCTTCTCGCTTTTCCTGGAGGGGCTGCCACTCAGCATATCTCGCCCTTAGCATTATGGGGCCCATATCTTGGGCCCGGAATCCTCTCCCCACTCTGAGGGTGATATGTGGAGTGGTTCCTGGCATCTGGAAGTGATGTATAAGTTTCTCTCGTAATGGTCCTTTCCCGAATCGCACATCAGCAGCTATTCCTTCAGCCGCAATAATAATGGCGTGTATTTCCATTGGATATAAGGTTTCTGGGTCCATATCTCTTAACCACTTCTCTTCCCTCTCCTTATTAATTCCCTTATCAAACTGTAATGTACAGTGATATGGCGTCCGTGGTGTCCTTAGTAATTCATGTGTTTCTCTTTTAAAGACTTCTCGCTCGATTCTTTCAGTTATGTGTTTGATATTTGGTTCGAAATTACTTATCCAGTATACTTGTCGTGGTTGGTCAATTTCAGATCTATACCACTCTGGGTCTGCTGTTTCTTGAGCCTCAGGTGTATCAACAAGTCTTGCTACCATTTGCTTTGATAGTCCTGGAATCTCAACTCCCTCGGGTGTACACTCTATACTCAGTCCCAATCTACAGAGCGCGTCTCTTCCAAGGAGGTTGACTGGGGTACTTTCAGCTATTAATATTGGAATTTTGATTTCCCTGTCTTCAATTCTAATTGTCACTGGAACGGTCATGGGGCTCAATTGTGTTTCCCCTGAAAAGCCAACAGTCTTCCGGAATTTTCCTTTGGACAACGGGAGGTGCAGGGCATCTATTGGCTGAAGACAGGTGTATGTGGCGCCAGTGTCGACTAAGCATTTAACGCTCTTCCCCGCAATGAGTACCCTGAGCTGGGGTTCTCCATCGGCTCCTTTTGATATTACAAGGAGCTGACCCTCCCTTGGCTTTTCTGGGCCTCGTCAATAAGGGGCTCCCCCATACGGGGAAGCTGGCCCTTGGGCTCCGGTTTGTGTTTGTGGGATTTGTTGCAGTCCTCCTGCCCCTGTGTTGGTTCCTGTTGGGTCATTCACAGCCTGTTGTTGTTGCTGTCCAAGTTGCTGCGGGTTCAGGCCCTGTTGGCTCAGCCATTTGGGGCAATTTCTCTTTATGTGATTCAGGTCTCCGCATGTCCAGCAACCTGGTTGGTTATTGAATTGTTGTTGGTTACCTTGGTTATTTCCCTGGCCCTGTCCTCCCTGTCTTCCCTTTTGCTGTCTATTTGGGTTCCACTGTCTCTGTCCTTGGCCTCTCTGCTGGTTGTTTACCAAGGTTTGAATTGATTGTTGCAGGAGCCCTAGTTGCTGTTGTGTGGCGAGTTGTGCTTGTTCCAGGGCACTCACAGGGGCACCCACAGGGGCACTCACAGGGGCATTCGCAGGGGCACTCACAGGAGGCTGACTCCCGCCTCCTGGTGCTTGTTGAGGGGTTAGATTGGTTCCTTGATTTACTACGGCAGCCTGGATTCCCAGTTTCTCCTTTTTGGCATTCTTGCTTACCTCCTGGATCTGCATTTGAGTTAATTTGTATAGTGCGTCTTCATTGCGGCGTTTTCTCTCTTCTTGCTCTTCTCTGTATGAGTTGACATGGTAGACCACTATGGTGGTGAATTCTTCCCGTGAGGTGGTTTCTATACGTGATTCCGCCTTTACTTTTGCCCTCACGGCCTCTGGGAGAGCATTCATGATTGCTTTCCTGAACATCATGCGGTCAGCCGGTGCAGAGTCAGGTTCTCTGTCCATTCTTATCTTATACTCCTGTGCTGCCTTGCTGATGAATACTGCTGGGTTGTCATCGTCCTTCATTTTTCCTATAAAATCTCCTGTGCATCTAGTCGGGTACTTTTTCCGTAGCTCCTCCCAAATCTTCGAGCGGAAGTGGTTCAGGTTGTAGCAATCCTTAGCGGAATGTGACATGATGTCCCCTAGTCCTGCTGCCTTAAAGACAGCATCAGTGTCTGCATATCCTATAGTTTTGTTGAGGAGGTACTTCACATCTCCTAGGGTCACATGAATGTTGATCATTTCCTTTTCAAACTGGCTTATCCACATTCCTGCCCCGTCCTCCAGCACTGGCAGTTTGTTCATGCAGGACTCACAGTCGCTGTGCTTCCATGGTTCATAGTTGATTCGGTTGTTCTTGATTACCAGTGGGGCCATTATTTCTGCTTCATGCTCCGATTCATCTGTCTCCTCCTCCATGGGCCTGGGTCGGTGCTTTTGTCTCTTCTTATCTTCTTTCCGTTCCTTTTCCAATCCTTTCCTGGATTTGTTGATGCCCTTTTTAACTCCGCATTCTATCTCGTCCAGCCCTTTCTTCATTCCTCGGCGCATGGTGCTGACTCCTTTTTCTACTCCTTTCTTCATTTTCTTGAGGCTCTTCAGGCCTAGAGCAGTCATGGCCGGGGATAGGAGCAACATTGTTTCTCGCTGGTCGTCGTTCAGTCGTATCTTGACTATCCCTTGTTGACAGGCTGGATTTTGGGATTGTCGTCTGTGTTGTGTCAACCCTCTGGCTCCTCTGAACATCTGGTGACAGGAGGGACACTCGCCTTCCCTCATGGGTATGGCATATCCTACTGCTCCTTCTGGATCTCTTAGTGACCCGTGTTCATCTTCCTCGTCTTCTTCTTCCTCATATCCGTCTTCTTCCTTCTCGGATTCTTCCTCGGAGCCTTCCTCATCATCGTTGTCCTCCAGGATCTCATGTAAGGTCCGGGTCAGATTCAGTATGTCTTCACTGTCGCGGACCGTATCTTCTCTTAGTTTGCGCGCGTCAGCTTTGACTTTCTGGGTTTCTTTCCACAATTCCCTGTTTTCCTCACGGGTCTCCTGTCTTGTCCTTTCAATGACTTCTCCCAGTTTTCTTAGGGCTTCTTCCGTCCGGGCTGCCCTTGAATTGACGTTCTCCATTTGTTGTTCAATTATCACTCCTGTCATCAGATCGTCATGCTGTCCTCGTTCCAGACCCTTCAGCCAGTCCTCATGTCGACTTTGTCGCTTGTCGACGTGGTTGCCCAGGAGTCTTACCTCATTCTTGAGATCTTGATGGTGTGCGCGGATTTCTCCTCGCTCTCTTCTTGCTTCAGTGTTGACCCTGTCTTGTAAGGTGAATTTGTCATTGAATGCTTCGTTCATCCTGTCTTGGATATTCCATAGTCCTCTCTCAGCCCATTGCGGGAGAGAGGATCTCTGCTCTGTTGCTGGTTCCTTGCTTCCATGCCCCTCAGTCGTCCTCCTGGTGGGTTGGCTGACGACGAAGGTGCTTCTTTGTGTAGTTGCACTTGGTTGTCCTGGATGCTGGCTGGTCACACTGCTTCGTCTCACTTCTGCCCTTCCTCCTGGGGAACTAGTCCTGGAGCTTGGGTCTTGGAACGTTACTGCTGGTCCGCTCCCTCTCAGCTCGCTTTCTTCCAGTATTCGGTTGTATTGGGCGGCTCCTTCTCTGTCCCAGGACTCCAGCAGCGCTGTGGTCTGGGCCGCAAGGTTATCTGGGTTGACACTCTCCAATAGTGTTTCGTGTCGGGTTGCCATGCTTGTGGGACTCACTGCACGGCTTCCTCCTGATGTTGGGTCCATCGTTGGTCTTAAAGGGCTCATCGCACGGTTTCCTCTACTTACCTGCTCCATCGAGTCCCCGACTGTGATTGGGGACTGTAGGGCAGAGGGTCGGTCTTGCTCCCTTTCAGGCGGGCATGCTGGAGTCGAGGTCATCATGGCAGGTCCTCTGCCGTCCCTTCCTCCTGGCATTCTGGTTGTCATTGGTTGAGGGCGAATATGCATTGCGTCCTCAACCAGTCCTCTTGCGGCTGCTCTTCCATCACCTAGGGCATTTACCAGGGTCACTAGTTCATCAGTGGGCCCCTTAAGCCCTATTGAATCCAGATGTACTTCGTCCCCAACATCAATGTTAGGGCACATCCAGGCCGGAACCTGATGGTGCGGGGCGCACTGGTGTTTTCTTGATCTTGCTATCTGTGTATATGGTGGGCCTCCCGTGGGTCCTTCTCTCAGTGTTGGAACTGCAGGATAGAGCTGGTTTGGTGGGCTAACAGAAGGGCATGCCCCTGTGGCAGGGGCATATGGAGGGGGCCTTGCTGGCCCTGGGTCCCCAGCTGCCTCAATTTTCTTGTTCTTTTCCTTCATCTTGCTTTCCTCGATGTGTTGCGCGCCTAGTCTCATGAACTCCTTCAGGACTTCAAGCTCTGTTTCTCGTTTAACGAGCCTTTTCTCTCCTCTTTCTGCTTTTTTATAGTTTTTTATTTTCTCCTCCATCTGCACTAGCAAGGACATTAGGAGTGATCCTTCTTTAGGCCATGGGGTGGCGTCCTTTTTAGTCCTCTCAGCCCATTTTTTACTTACATTTTCCACGACCAGCCGACTGGCCGCATTACTCCTGATGACCATTTGTATTGGGGTTATTTCTGCCATGGTGCGTGATCTGTTTATTAACGCCCCTTATGCTTTTTGGAAAGTTGTGGAAATCTATCGATATTGTACCGTGTATTTAAAGAATCTCTTTTAGGGGTATGCTGATGAGTGACTGCAAAATATATTAGTTGTGTTCTATTAGTTTTAACTCTATGTATACTAGCAGTGCTAGTCTTGAGCTACAGTGTACAGTATGTACTTCACTTTCCCCTAAGGGATTTAGTTTTACTTCACTTATTGCGTAATTTCCGTCTTCTGTTTTCCTAATTATCAAGACTTTACTTTGTTTTTGATTGCAATAGGTATGATCTGCATTCATTTCATAAACCCGTTATGATTAATTACCCAGTTCCACACCTTATTTCAGTTTTCCGCCTTCTTCCTTTTATTTAAAATTTATTTGAGTGACATACAAAACATAGTCCCCTTTGTGATCAAGTTTATTTTCGGGGACACCGTGACCCAATACAATTTTGTCTAACAGTGCATGACTAACATAAGTACCTTGTGGTCTATTTACTTTGAAGTTCAGCAATGGTTTGATTTCATAAACAGTGCCCTTCATGCAGCAGCTCTTAAGGAGCTGTCCGTGCCTAGTCACATACAATGTCCTTTAATATGGCATTCATCGATACAAACAGTCCAGGTAAATAAGTGCTTAGACCTTTTTCACACAGAGTAACATAGAGTTATACCAATGTTAAATGCAAGAACTTCTTCAAAGGTTTTAAGGCATACAGGCTATAGTCACCTTGGGCAATCTTTTATTCACTGCTCTTGCTTTCCGTCCTTCTAGTATGCTTGTACAATGAATCAATCAGAGCTCGTCTCACTAGTTCTCCTGGACGGAGAATAGCACAGGATTCATCAATTACCCTGTGTAGGGCCAAGTAAGGCAGGTCAGTGGGAAGGCTAGACCTGTTGTTTGTGGTGCGCTTAGTTTTAGCATTCACCTGGAATTTAGATCTTGTGTTCACTTGGTATTTCCCTGTACCTTTTAAGTTCAGTATGGTAATCTCTGTCCCTGACACCAGGGTGCTTGGGCACCACTTTCCCTCAGGAAGCCTCCTCGTGGTGCGAGGCCCTCGCCACTTTAATCTCTCACTTTCTTGCTCAAGTTGTGCTATCTCTCTATTCTTTCTCTCGATCACGTTACCAATCTCTGCTTCTTCTCCCTCTTGGCTCAAATTTGACACATAAGCTTCCTTCCACGCATGCAACTCACTCTCCCCCTGAGTTATGATCTCATCAATCCTTTCCCCAGACACACCCCTCCCCAGTAATCCTTGTCCCCACTGTTTTAGCTTTGCTATCTGCTTCTCGACACGCACGCTAAACCTTGCCTCAAGAAGCGCTCTGTTGTGCTCCCAATCCTCACTATCTTGCCTTGCAATTGTCCCTGACGTTCCCTCGCCAGGATCTTCTACCTCCCTAGCCTCTTGCCCTGCCTCCTCTACTTCGTCTCCTTGCTGATCCTCATCTATAAATGGGCTGTCAGCAAGAGCGAATATGTATTCTTCTATGTCGTGAAGATCTGGCAGAACATCAGTAAGAAAGTTATCATTAAGTTCATCACAGTTTTCCGGTACAGTCGGGCTATAGGGGTTAGGTGAGTCGGGTGGGGCTTCTTCCACTTGGGGCTGTACGGGTGGGGCTTCTTCCACTAGGGGCTTTACGGGTGGGGCTCCTCCCGCTCGGGGCTGTGCTAGGTAAGATGGGAGCTGGAAGTCGAGTGGATAGCCACTGCGTGCACGGAGTCCGTCAATCAGCCACTTCTCCACAGCCTCAAACACATCACACTCATCGCACAACGTCGTGGTCCCGGATACGAGATACTTTACAGGCTTTATAGGAAGCTCTTCAATGACCAGGGTCCTTTTCATCTACCATTAACACAAAAACAAAGGCAACATTCACACTTTAGTTCACATTCATACACCTTTTAAGCATTTATCAAAACCCAAGCTCTTCAAAGCACGGTTTACTTCAGCAATTCACAATAGCTATTCATATTTTAGGCCTTTAAACAAACAAAGAGACAGACAAACATACCGCAGCCAAAAACCCTTAGCTACCCGGGATCCCGATAACCTGTGAGAGAACCTTCTCACAAAATGCGCATACCACGGCAAAGCCGCAAACCTTCTTGCAAGACAACAAACAAAGACAGACAAACACACCGCAGCTAAAAACCCTTAGCTACATGGGTACCCAAATCCAGTGAGATAACCTTCTCACAAATGCGCATACCACGGCAGAGCCGCAAACCCCCTTGCAAGGAAAACAAACAGACAGACCAACATATAATAC